>NC_090922.1:1414716746-1415026101 GCF_040938575.1 Ambystoma mexicanum | reverse complement strand
CATGTCATCCCCCAAGTCCATCACAGAAAGAAGCATCCGAGAACCTCTCTGACTAAGTCATAATGTCACAAAGACATAAGCAAGTACATCATGCATATAATGACTGCACTTGGGTCAAACCTAATAGACCTAGTGAGTAGAACATATAATAACACTTAATTGCAGACGCTACCAAGGAGCCACCCCCCCCCCCCCATGGATTATGGGGTATTGCAGACTAGTGTGTTCAAGTTCCTATTGCAGCCGTTAAAAGCAAAATGAAGTGTCTCCGAAATCAATCGTGACCTCCTGGACCAACTAGATGACGTTTGTTCCAAAGTCACACAGCAGTGCAATGCCTTCAGACATCTCCACGTTCAAGCACAGAGACAATGACATTGCAAAGTCAATCATCTTTCCTTCTTTCTTCCGAGCCCTTTTGTGCAAAGCCACAGGATGAATGAACATATGCAGTGGTGGGTGATAAAGTCTAGAAAGGATGACTCTGTAAGCAGCCAGAGCTAAATTTTAACACCTTTAACATATAATATTAAACCCCATTCAATTTTATATGCATAATATCATCCACAACAGGAGTCGTAGAATTATTAATTTCCACAGAATAGGGACATGAGCGCATAGAGCTGGGCGCAAACTGCTGCAACCACATAGAGGCACACAAAGTAGTTTTCAACACTGCAGTTGTCAGAATGCCCGTATTCCTAATGTTGGCATCCCCCCAAAAAAAAAACCACAGCTCCAGGCCCACACCCAGCCACCAACTCATTACACTGTCCCAATGTACCAAGTTCCAGACAGCCTTTTGGCATGTTTCGTGCAGCAAGTCATAGCACTATCAGCATATGCAAATTCGGAGGAGGCAGTACACCCGGTTAGGCAACATCGTGATGTTCGGGCCCTGGAGACAACAGTCATTAAGCCTATGCAGCGTTTGGAAAGGTAGCCAAGAGGGAAGCATGAGGAGCACAACCCTGGGCACAAAAGGATTCGAGGCAGCGGCTACATTTCAGCGAGCTTACCATGTCCATATATAGAAGTCCTGAGAAGCAAACGGGAACAGCATACTCTGTATTCCCGAACGAAGCCGTGGACACGGTGAAGCCCTAAGCACTGTATTTTCACCTTCAGCAGGAATTTGAATTTATTGCCTCATGCAGTTGCCGCTCATGACGGCGTTGGCATGCAGAAGGATCTATTGTGCCCCGCTTCAATTTTTACCGCATCGGATCCCTCATGATAAACAAAGAATCGTGGCAAGCAGGAAGCAAATGCGAGGAAGGAAGTATCTTCTCCGTTACGTCTCGCATAACGTGACAAATCAACAAGGTGCTTTCCTTAATACCAACAACACGGACATTTCAAGGCAATCAAGGTTTACCTTCAAGAATGTAAACATTCCAAATCATTGCGAATATAATACGTTCAACAGAGCAACTGTAGATGACCAAAGTCTAGTGTGAATCTAGTCTTCCCTTTTTCTTCCTCAGCCTAGCATTGGGCTCCAAACCTGATGTACCTTTTATTGGTTCCAGATCCAAGTCAGTTAGAAAAGCCTCTGACAACTTGCTCTCAATAAAAGAATGTAATCGGCCTTCCACTACTATCCTCAAAATTGCAGGAAAGATCATGTATTTTAGATTTTTTTTCTCTGGCTTTTATTTTTGTCCCATTAAAAGTTTTCCTTTTATCCATTACATCCTTACTCAAGATGGCAAACATTATTTTATTGCCTCCCCAGGCAAGTTCCTTCAGCTCCCGAGCTTTCCTCAACACCAACTCCTTCACAGGGAACCTCAGGAATTTAACAATAATATGTCTTGGCCTTTCTCCCAGGGCTGGTTTAGGTCCAAGAGACAGATGAGCTCTATTTCCAATGAAATAGCCGCATCTATATTCAGCATTTTAGGCAAGTTCTTATTTGAAAAGTCAATGGCGTTACCTCTTTCTGCATTTTCCGGAAAGCCAGCAAAACAAAGATTATTCCTCTGTGAAAAATGTTCCTGTGCTGAGAGCTTCAAGGTAATCTTCTCATTAACCAATTTCAATTCTCTTATCTGGTCCATCAGCTTTAAAGTTTTTTCATCCACCACATTCAAATGGTCCTCAACAGAATCCACTCTTTTGACAACTGTGGAAAACTTTTCTTCTGACTTCAAAAGAACTGCCTTTATCTGTCATGATCTCTGCTTCCAAAAGATCAGGACTTGCCCGACTCCCTTGGAAGCAGACCCATAACCCCGGTTCCGAGTGCCAGCCAGTCCCAATTGGGACCTTTTGGACCCTGTCCTGGCGCCAGTGGCACCAGGCTCATAAAGATGCCCAGTCCCAGTGCTGGAAGCGCCGGGCTCATAATGCTTGGGTGGACTTACCTGCAGCAGACCATGCTGCTTACTTACCTGCCAGTTGAACCCCTGATCCTCTTCTGTTTGGGACTACTTTTCCTGTTGGGTGGGGCAGGAGCCACTCCCTAGGTTCAGAACACTGGAACTCTTCTGGAAAGCAGGAACTCTTTCCTTACCTAGGCGTGGCTATGGAAGGAGACACCTAAGCACTACAGGAGGCTATTTAAACCACACATAATGGATGAATCTTGCTTTGCGTTATTCTGCATTCTCTGCAGCAGAACGCTCATCGTGTCTTCTGCTTCTGATCCTGGGCCTAAGGGAACAAAGGCTTACCATCCTGGAATCTGGTCTTCAGCAGCACCTGTAAAGACAAAGAAAGAACAGGTTAGCACTACGGTCTTCAGTGGCAGCGCATCTCTTACCTGGTCCATCGGCTGTCACCAACGCCTCGCGCTGCATTTCGGCATCTGAAAGACAAAAGCTTACCAGCTCTTCGCACGCTCCGGAGGCCTTCGGCGCTGCATCCCGCATCTGAAAGACAAAAGAAGGTGCGTTTAAAGACATTGGGCAACTTTATTACTCACGTGCCATTACTCCTTCCCGCGCCGAATCCAGTGGGTATTCCAGCACCCTTCAGCTTCTCTAAAGCTCCGAAATTGTACCTGCAAGATAAAAGGGACAGTTAGTGCGCATCGTGAAGCAGGCTACAAGCGCTTACTTACGTGCTTCCAGGCGCTTCTATTCCTCACGCGGGTTCGATCCTCAACTCTCATCAGCCCGCCATCGCCGGAAACCTGCAAAACAAGAGATATCATTACAAAAGACTTTTAAGACATTTGAAGTGCCCAGAACTTACCGTTCGTGCAGTTAACGACAGACAGCAGTCCTCTGAGGTCAAGAGGCCTGCACCATTTTTCAGTGAAGAAACTGGTTACGGCACCCTGCCCCGAGGCAGATGGAGAGCTCGGCGTTCACTTACCTAAGGTGAGGGCGTTAACCTTTGGGGTTCTACAGGAGAAGAGAAAGGGAAGAGGAGAGAGGCACCCAATAACCCCAGTTCATTAATCCCATATTTTCTATCTGCAGACATCTTACTCTTCGAGTCAGACATACAGTGCACAGAGGTCCAGCCCAAAGAGCCAACCGTGTGTTACACATCACCTTTGAAGATACGGCATTCACCCAGTCAAGACCGGCGCCTCTGCGGGAATCAGGTGAGCGTTACATTATCTCTCCAATGTCCAATGTCATTTTGCTCAGCATATCAAAGAGTTTATCTTCTCTGTTCTCTCCAATATTTTCTTTCTCACCACCTTTTTGTCTTTTAGCATCTGGAGTAGCAGGAGTTGACATCTTCCAGGAATTACAGTATATTTTCAGGGAAAAAGTCCAGGCACAGGAGCACAGCCTGTGGAGCTGACAGTTCTAGAATTTAAACACATTTGTGTTCCTTTATCTCCTTAATAACACAACATATCTGATTGTGTCAAATCAACAGAGATAAATACAAACACAATTTTAACCACCTAAAATTATTCCATGAGTCATCAGATAGACTTCACATAATACATAGTAGTCACACAAGTTGGAGAAAATAAAATACTCTGGTATTCTGGAGACGAGAGATAACCTCTGCGAGTGTTCCATACCACAATGCAAGTCGACAGGTGAAAAACAAAAAAAGAATAGCAGATTCAGTAATAAATACTGTAAATAAATGTAGTAGTCCACCCAAAATACACAAAGTAAATTGCCCTACATCATGCACCAACAATGTCCTTACAAGAAAAAACGGCCTCTTATCACCCGTGCAAAGTCATGAAGGTCAAAAGAGCAGATAGCCATGCAATCCTAGCACCTAATGTATACCCTTAGGTGCTAGTATAACTTTGTCCTTGGCCTCAAGCCCTGCGATCATATCTCTCCAGCTCCGAAATCCCTCCATTGGCTCCCATTGAATGCACAGATTACATTTAAAACCCTCTGCATTGTCCACAAGGCTTTCTGGGGCCTGGGTCCAAAATACCTTCAACTATCCCTCCGTAAATACCTCCCTTCTCGAGCCCTTTGCTCCTCTACTTCTAACTCCCTCCGGGTCAGTCGTTTTTCAAAGAAACTTGCTGGGGGTAGATCTGTATTCGGCTGGGGCCTCCTTTTGGAACAGCCTCCCTGCCACCTTGAAACTTGAAGAGAACCATCTCCGGTTCCAGAAGCACCTCAAGCCCTTCCTCTTCAGCTCTGCCTTTTCCCCCTCTTCTCCCCTGCTGATCTGTTCTCTCTCGCACTGTGTACCTGGCCACACCCTGTCCTTTGGGCCCAGGTACCTGCTAACCCTGCCACCCTCCTGCACTGCCTCCGGGCCACCAGTTGCACTGGGGTCTGTATCTGTACCCATATAGACCCCCACTCACCTTTCTTCTGCACTTATCAGATTATACCCTATCCGACTAACCCAGCACTTGCTGGCTGCACTACCACTGGTTATCACCTTTATTTATTTATTCTACTTATTAATATGTATTCTGTTCTCTCCTCTGTTCCGCAGGCAAGTACTTGGTCATAGAATCATAAACCCATTAAAGTGTTCCATGCACTTTCCCCCTTTTCCCTTTCCAATGCACTGGAGCGTTCTTCATGTCTCTGGGCCTAGTAAGATGGTTGTTTTTGTTCTCCCCTGTTCCCCTCCCTTTGCCTGGTCACGCTCTGAAACATGAGCGCGATACAAATAGAATATCATTTAATTTCATAACCAGTATAACAAGTCATGAAAGCCTGTAGCAAAAGATAATTTATATAGAAAATGAATGCTCTCCATAAATACCAATGTGCGATAAGAACGCTAACAGAAGTAGCCCAATACTAGCAGAGTGCCAAAACAAAATCGACAATTTACCTCCTGGCTAAATCAGCCTAAAATCCAACAGGAACACGAGTCAGCTCACCCAGGTCAGCACCTACACCAACTGCACCTCTAGTCTGTTAACTATCCAATCTGCCCTCCTAGAGAAGGTTGCAGACAAACGCCTACGATACCATGAATGGGCAGAAATGCATACACAGGGACATAAGAAACAATCTCAACAATAAGACAGTAAACCACTCGGTCCAGTATGAATACCTAATGCTGTATTAAAGTGACATCTCATCGGTCCTCCTGCTCAGTGTTCGCAAGATGCAGTAAACTCGCAGTAATTCGCGTTGCTTCCCAAAATACCCCAGAAGCGAACGTTTTAATATAAAGCTCTTCATAGTGATGGTGGGCTATCATGGAATACTCCTCTGCTTAATGGCAGCCACACTATGTTGGACTGCCTAAAGTGATTCTGTAAAACGTGTCCTGTACAATGCACCGCTGGCACCCTAGTCGGGTGCCCAGTGACTTCCAAAAGGGCAAGCAGTGGGCAAAACGTGCACCCTGCAAAACTAATCAACGCCCTAGATAAAAAAATAAAAGAACAAAAACACCAAATGACATAAAATAAAGTAACACACCCAAATAAACAAAATGTGAAAAATAATCAAGATCTTAATACTAACAGTCAAAATGCCAAAAGGTGATCGCGCCTGCTTACTGTCACTATGATCTATAGTCTTTATCAAGAACATTAGACGGCCGCTTGAAAAGTAGGACTCCATATTGAAAGGTGAGGCTTGTAAGGCAGGCTGCCGATGATTACTCTTCTACCCATGCATAAAACACAGAGGTCTCCGCGCCTTAAAAATGAATTCATCAAAATGCTTGAACGGCCACAAAACTGTCACAAAGGAAAATAATCTTCTCACTTAAGGTTTAAAGAAACAGTTATGCAAGAAAGAATGGTAGGAAGCAAATGATATTGACTGAGAAAAAACTAGATGAATCAGTAGATAATGGGTAAATAAATATATAACTGATGAAATCAAAAATTCGGAAGATGTAAAGCAAGCACAGAAGAAAAAGGACAAAACATGGGTAACAGGGTAAAAGAAAACTATAGATGAAAATAAAATAGAATAAAAAATAATCCTCATTTTACCCAAACTAGAACAGTGTTCAACACCAAACAATTATCACATGTGTCGGTTAACTTTTTGTCCCACAGTACCAACTAGTGATTAAATTTAACAATTCAAGTCAAATTCAACATTCTTGCCTCTTGGGTGTAGACAGCATACCAGTTTGAACTGGATTCTCCCAGGCAGGCTGAAAGACAAAGGGCTGCAGAGTTGGACTCATTCCTCGTTTACTGCCTTCACAGACACTCTGGAACGGGGGGGGGAAACCGAGATCTCGTACCGAAGATAAAAATCACACAAAGGAAAGACGAAAAAGGGACAAGAAGCGTGAAATTGGCAAAAAAAGAAGATAGGGTCCATTTTGGTAAAATGGGCACCTGTTGGTGTCTTTACCGCAGCTGTGAAAACAGTCTGCGGTAAAGGTGCACGAATTTGTAAAAAAGTTCACTGCCACAAGCCATTTAAGGTAAGCTTGTCCGTGTAACAGAATTGTTACAGTGCTAGTGAGAAAGGGGATACATTGCATCTTCTCAGCACTCCACATAAGGTGGGGTGTGCTGGTTTCACCTGACAAAATGTAGAAGGGATAGAAATATCCTTTCTACCCTTGGGATCTGTAGTTTTCACAAAGTTAGCCAGAGAAAGTAAAGGGGAGCCCAACAGGGCAACCCAGTAACAATAAAAGGGTATATACCAACATTAGTCAGAGGATAAAATTAAAAGCACACTATGGACAGTCTTAAAAATGACACTGATAAAAAGAGTAAAAGGATCTGTGAGTGTGGAAAAAGGTTCACACTCACTAGGTATAGGGACTAATCTACCAGTTCAGCAAAATGTGACAAGAGCCAGCAGGAGGGAAGCTGATAGCGGAGGAGGATAACGAGGTCCCAGAGGCAAGGAGTGCTTGCGTTGCTGCTGTGCAAATCCTTCGGCCATCCACCGTAAAAGCCAAGCGTCCAGGAGAGAGGGCACACCTCTGTGGGGGAGTGGGGCAATAGGAGCAGACATCAGCAAGGCCGCTGCAAAAAAGCAACAACTGCAACCGAGGCCGCCAGAGATTCAGCAGCTGCTCGGGAAGCGCTGGTACCTACCAGAGAGAAGCAAACAGGTACGCGGTTACCCAAGTGGTGCTGGAGGTTGAAGGAAGAAGTCGGATCAAGAGGGTCTAGGGCCCTGGAAACAAAGGGCGAGTCTGGGACCCACACCTATATGAGAAACTGAAAAAGCCAAATAAAAGATTTCAAATCTGGGACCCACACTCATACAGAGAAAGTCCAAGTTGGGGCTGTTGCCTGGCAGGGGACCAAACCAAGCAACTGAATATTAGGAGTCTGGGACACGCACCCAAAAGAGAGACAGTCCAACAGAGGAGCTTTGTTTGGCAAGGAAGAAACCAAGCCATTTCGAATATGGATGTCTGGGACCCACACCCAAAATAAGTGGAAAATAGATCGTGCAAACTAATCCTAAACTTTGGCAAAATGAGTATGCCAAGTTGGTTGGATAAGCAGGAGAAGCATAAACAAGCACATTCTTGTGAGCCGCTTGTTGACATGTATATGAGCAAGTACATACCTGAAATGACACAAAAGGAGAGACACTATATGTAGGAATCCAGGTGAAAGGACTACAACCCTAACCTTTGAGACCTATGGATTTGAACATGTCTATTTTTGCCAATTGTGATTACGCAAGAGACTGGCAATGTTTCTTGCATAGATCTACACAGAACACTTTACTTTAGAAGAGGTTATCATTACACAAATTGGTTTAGGCTATTAGTGTTAGAGACAGAAGTAGGCCTTTTGATACATGACAGTGATGGACTTTATAATTTGGACATTCTGACAATTTTGTCATTTTCTTAGAGGCAGGGAATCCCCTCTGTTTTAGGGACAGAGACGTTTCTCCAACCGTTTTTCATTTAATAAATGTTTCTAGCCAAAACCATGCCACCATTGTGTCCGAGCCTTACTTCTGCACCCTCACAACTAATACAATTATTTTATTTTGATTTTTTACATTTGTAGAGCGCACTACAGCCCAAAGGCATTGAGGCGCCGTTACATGAAAGTGTACGTAGGCAAGATTCACAGTTACATAAGTGGTGGCACAACGTATGGTTTCTTGTTTACAGAATAGGCGGTACTTGGTTACAGATACATTTGGAAGCACTGGAAGGGTTTCAACAGGGGCAAAAACATTGAAAACTTACTAGGTACCAGGTGAGACTCTTTAGGAGTGTACAGAGTCAACATTTAGGAGTCGTACCTAGTTCCAATGGCTTTGTTGAAGGCTAGGTGAGAGTGAATTCCCCCTAAGGTGTGTAGGTAAAGCATTCCAGTGTGATGCTGCGATGGCTGGGAAGCTGGAGCGGCCTGCACGCACTCTCCGGGTCTTGGGCGTGGAGATCAAGTTTGTGTAGGCCATTCTCGAAGGCCTGGAGGTTGTTGGCATAGCTATTCTCTGGGCAAGGTATGGAGGTGTCAAATCATGGAGGCATTTATGCATGAGAGGATTTTAAAGAGGATTCTCTCTTTGACGGGAAGCCAAATGGACCTGCCTTCTCAGATCAGAGATGTGATCCTTTTTGGAGATTCCTGTGGCGGCCCTAAGGGCGTTGTTTTGAACCAGTTGGTGTTTAGCAATGTTTTTGCCGGAGGTCCCACCAAGGAGAGAATTGCACTAGTCCAATCTAGACCCTATCGTAACCCTAGAAATCATGAGGCAGCTCTGTAAGGATAAGAAGGGCCTTGTTGCATTAAGCAGTTTAGAGTAGTATGCAGAGGAGGGGGGAATGGCATTGACCTGCCTATTCATGGTGAGATTAGAGTCAAGATAGACTCCCAAGGTCTTGACTGTTTGAGACAGAGATGGCTATATTATCAATGGTAAAGGACCAGTATTGTTTGTCCAGATTACCCAGAGTGGTCGGTGACCCAATTAACAGAAGTTCGGTTTTCTCGCTGTTCAGGCATAACCAGTTTTCTGCCATCCAGGCTTGGATTGTAAAATAGATTGAGTTAAGGGTGCTCCCGTCAACCTCAATCACCTAGAAGAGGAATGAGCACCTAGGTCATCAGCATAGTTGGTGTCCAAGATGCCCAGTGCGTCGAGAGGTTTATAGTGATAATTTCGAACACAATGTCGAAAGTCATTTTTTCGAGAAATTCAAATTTTTTTCAATACGTTTTTTTTTCGTAATGGGGGTTCGCCCCCCGAACCCCCTTTTTAAATTTTTTTTTTGTTTTACCCATTTTATTTATACTCCCGGACCCCAAAATAAATATATAATTTAAAAAACGGAATTCAACTTTTTTTCCGACATTTTTGTCATTCAACATTATTTTTTCGAAATTATGACTGACCACCGCGTCGAGAATGTTGGAGAGGCCTGGTGAACAGGTTATAAAGGGTAGGCGCAATGCAAGAGCGCAGGGGGACTCCACATTTGATGTGACTAGGAATAGCGCATGCTAAATCAGACTTTCATGGCCCTTTCCTGTAGAAACGAAGTGATCCATGCACACATTGGGGGAGAAATTGGCCGCTATGGAGAGATGGTGGCAAAGAGCTTTATGAACCACCACATCAAATGCAGCCGATAAATGAAGGAGCAGAAGGAGCGCTGGTTTGCCAGCATCCCTGATGTCGGCCATTTGATTTTTCAGGTCAAGGAGAGCCGTTTCGGTAGCATGTCGTGGTCTGAAGCCAGACTGCCGAAGGCCCAGAAGACGGTGGTCTTCAAGGAATTATTGGACTTGCAGGTAAGCTGCTTTATCAAGTATTTTTAGTAAAAAAGGGACAGTGGTGATGGGCCTGTAGTTCCCCGGTACCGTTGGGTCAAGGAAGGGTTTCTTGAGGAGCGGGCGTACACAGGTTTCCTTAAGGCCAGTTGGGACATGGCCAGATTGGAAGGCTGATAGAGCTTCTTTTAGGATAGGGGTAAGGTTGTCTATTCTTAGCTTCTGGATGTCTCTTGTTTCATAAGTGTCCACTATCTTGGGAGTGAGGTGGCATTTCTCATTACTGATTAATGTGAAATTGATAATGTGGTGATCTGTCCAGTCAAGTGGTAAAATGGAGTCGAAAGGGATCTGAGAGTTTAGGGTGAGTATTCTACCCTTGTTATGAGTGGGAGCATTCGCTAGTTGTGTGAAATTCATACCTGGGAGGGCATCTGCTTTGTGGTCTTGCTCATCATTAAATCCTAAATTGATGTCACCAAGGATGATGAATCTGGTGTTCAGTTTAATGTATGGAGTTAGGAGAAGAGGGATATCTGAGTCCGGGTGGGTGTTATTAGGTGATCTGTAGATAACCAGAATGTTGGTTGCTGTTTTTGGATTGGATGTAAATTTAGCCAGGAGAAATTCATATCCTTCTATTGATTCCATGGGACAGGACCCGATTTGCAGGTTGGTTTTGGCTATTATGGCCACGTCACCTCCCTGTGCATTAGGTCTATCAGTCCTGAGAATATTGAATCCTGATGGGATAGCCAAAGCTAGTAGGGGGCCTGATGCTTGGAGCAGCCAGGTTTCCGTAACAACTAATAGTTGTTGATCAATGATAAGATCATGGATCTCGATGGAATGGGCTCAGAGTGAGCGTACATTGAGGAGAGCGCCCTTGATGCTTGCAGGGGGTTCTGGGAGAGGCGGGGAAGCTGTGGCTAGGGAATGTGTTGCTTTTATAGCGTGGTGTTGCTTGGCTGCAGCCATAGGAGAAGCCATATGTTTTAGCTCAGGGGGAGAGTTGGGTTTGTGGGACTTTTGCAGCTGGATGTGTTGGATGGTCAGAGGTGGCTTATTACTTGAGTGGATATATGCCGTAAGTGACCTTAATCTACTCAGTCTAGTGTTACCCTGGAGGGGGGTTGTGTGAGGTAGGACTCGCGCTGGGGAGTGTAGCAAAGGTGTCTATATTGTTGGGTGTATGTTCTGAGGACATCTTGGAGGTGGCGAGGGACAGCACTAGGTTATTAGTGGTGATGGTGCACTAAGTACTTTCATGGTCCTGGGTGGGCATGAACGGTGGGGTGGTGGGTAGAAACGGAGTGGGGGATGGGATGGTGTCTTTAGCAGCCCATTCTAGTCAGGCTGTTTGCCTGTGTAATGAAGGCACCTCTTGTACAAGGTAGGGTGTCTTTAATTATAATCGGGAGGCTAGCTCAGGGGCAACGTGCTTGCCTTGGAAGCAAGACGACAGAGCACCACAAGTTAGATCCCCGGATCCACGCTTAGAAACCTCTGGGCATTAAGCGCGCTGTAAATAACCCATCATATATCATCATCAAAATGGATACATAGTGGCGATTAATCGGCCTACAATGACTAAGTATTTGATAGGAAAGGATCTATATCAGTGCTACGACTCACACTGGTCAAGAGAGGAACCTAGTTGTAAGATGTTGCACATTGAGGATACAATCAAAATAACATTTAAGCAATGTGGACCCGCAAGTTAAAGGTCCTATATGCAGTTCTGGAGTTCTGGTCGTCTATACTAGGCAAAGTTTAGACACTATGCACACAGAACTGGAGATCTACTATGAGGAACAAGTTACTTACCTGTAACTGTTGTTCTCCAGCATGGGTCTTGTATGGATTCACATGCTCTTGAATATTCCCCGTCGTCAGGCCAGGAATCCTCGGTATAGAAAAAAATCAGTATCAGTTTCGTTTCTGATCTGTCTTTCTTAGTAGTAACCAATCACTGGTCTCTGGGTCATACTGCCCCCAGCCAATGACTGCCCTCTCCCTAAGCCCTGCCTCTGGCAGCCATCCTCATATTTGGTAGCACGTAAAGTGGCAGTATGACCAAGTGAAGAGCCGCAGAGGGGTAGGCGGGAGGGTTCGCATGTGAATCCATGCCAGACCCATGCAGGAGAACAACAGTTACAGGTAAGTAACTTGTTCCTTCTCCAGCATGGGGTCTGGCATGGATTCACATGCTCATGAATAAGAGAATACATAGCAGTACACACATGCACAACCACGGGAGGTGGCAACAGGCTCAACATTAAGCAATACAACAACTCAATATTAAGCAACTCTTACCTCCTCACCAGGCTCACCTTAGGCGAACAGGTTAAGCAGCACTGCTTGGCCGACCCGGGACTCCTCCCTGGAGTCCCGATCGACGCAGTAGAATCTTGTGAAGGTGTGCGTCGACCTCCACGTCGCAGCCCTGCAGATGTCCAGCAGGGGCACACCAGACAGGAACGCCGTGGTAGCAGCGATCGCTCTGGTCGAATGGGCTCTCGGATGGCCGGGCAGCGGTCGGTTTGCCAACCGGTGACAGTGCATGATGCAGCCGGAGAGCCATCTGGAAATGGAAGTCTTCGAGAGAGCCTTCCCTTGATTCACAGTCCCAAAGTTCACAAACAGCTGTATCGTCTTCCGAAAACTCTGTGCGGTCCACGTAGAACGTCAGCGCTCTAGCTACATCCAGCGAGTGCAAAGTCCTCTCAGCCGGCGATGAAGGCGACGGGAAGAAAACTGGCAACACCAAGGGCTCGTTGAGGTGGAAGTCCGACGGCACCTTGGGCATAAAGGAGGGGTGCGTCCTCAGCACCACCCTCGTGTCATGAAAAGTCAAGTATGGAGGCTTGCAAGATAGGGCCTGGATCTCTCCCACTCGTCGTGCGGAGGTGATGGCCACGAGGAAAGCTGTCTTCCATGACAGGAACTTCAGAGGCGCCGAATGCATAGGCTCGAATGGGGCCCCCATGAGCCTGGTCAGCACCACATTAAGCTCCCACGCCGGGGCAGGAGCCTTCACCGGCGGAAATGATCGGAATAGTCCCTTCATGAATTCTGTCACCAGGCGATGAGACCACAAGGACGCCCGTCCCGCAGTCCTGGTATATTGGGAGATTGCAGCCAGATGTATTTTGATGGAGGCGTGGAATTCCGGCACTTGGAATTCGTCGCCGTCCCGAAGAGATCGATTTGGGGTTCGCCCCATCGTCGGAAGAGTTGATCCACTTGATCCTGGCGTAGCTCCCACTCGTGGCAAGAGCGCAGCTCCCTGCTGAGTGAGTCGGCGATCGTGTTTTTTATCCCTGCCAGATGAAGAGGCACCAGAAACATCCGTGGGGCGACAGACCAATGCCACAGATCCTGGGCTTCCTTGGATAGGGCCGGGGACCTGGTCCCGCCCTGCTTCCGGATGTAGAACATTGTGGTGGTGTTGTCGGTGAGGATCCTCACCACCTTGCCCTTGAGGGACGGAAGAAAAGACCTGAGGGCCCAGAACACTGCGCGGAGCTTCAAGATGTTGATGTGGAGTGACTTCTCCTCCGGGAGCCAAAGGCCTCTCGCGTGAAGGTCTCCGGAGTGCACTCCCCAAACTTCCAGGGAGGCGTCCGTCGTCACCGTCACCTGGTGAGCTGGGATCTGAAAGTCTGTGCCCGCCGCCAGATGGGAGCGGGTACCCCACCACCGGATCCCCTGACGGAATGTCTCGTTGAGGGATCCTGTCCTCGAAGCTGCCCGTCGACTGGACCCAGTGGGCGTCGAGGAACTCTTGTAAGGGGCGCATCCGAAGCCTGCAAAGGCACACCAGATAAATGCAGGAGGACATCATCCCGAGGAGGGACTTGATAGATCTTACCCTGGCCATGTCCGTGGCCAGCAGACGCTGCACCTTGCCCAGAATGGTCCTGGTCCTTTCCTCCGACGGCGAGGCCAGCCGCGCCACTGTCGAGCTTGGCTCCAGAAACAGGGCGACTTGCGACAGAACCAGGTGAGATTTTGGAAAGTTGGAGAATCCCAGGTCCGTGAGCAGCTGGACGGTCTTCGCAGTGTGCTCCACAGCGAGTTCCCTCGTCCTTGCCCGGATGAGCCAATCGTCCAGGTAGGGGTAGACGTGGATCCCCTGTAGGCGCAGCCGCGTTGCCACCGGTGCGAGGCACTTGGTGAACACCCTGGGTGCCGACTTCAATCCGAACGGGAGGGCCTTGAACTGGTAGTGCCGCCCTTGGACCACAAACCTGAGGTACTTTCGGTGTCGTTTTAGAATGGGGATGTGGAAGTACGCATCCTCCAAGTCCAACGACGACAGGAAATCACCCTCCTCCAGCTGTCCCAGCACGTGCTGGAGGGTGACCATACGGAACTTCTGCGCCTTGATGTACTTGTTCAGTCGTCGTAGGTCCAGGATGGGGCGCCATCCTCCAGTCTTCTTTTTTATGAGGAAGTACCTTGAGTAAACTCCAGAGCCCCGAAGCCTCTTTGGGACGAGCTCGATGGCACCCTTCTTGAGCATCGCCCTTACTTCCAACAGTAGTTGTGGGACATGATTTTCCTTCCTGGCCACGGGTGGAACGCGAGGGCACTTCTTCTGAAACTCGAGAGCGTGCCCTTGGGCCAGAGCGTCCAGCACCCAGCGGTCGGTGGAGTTGGACTCCCACATGCTGACGAACCTCGCCAGCCGGCCTCCCACCGGGGTGCTTCGGCGGGGGCCCGACCCTGTGGTCGGTTATATCTTGTTTGGAGGCCGCCTTGCCTCCTTGACCTCCCCGTCGACGACGACGGGCGCCACCTGACTTGCCGCGTCCCCTGTAGGCTTCCTGGGACGAAGATCTTTCCGCTTGGTGGTAAGTGGATTAGCCACTGCCGGATCCCTTGGAGGCACCTTGTCTGCCTCCGGAGCTCCAAAAGGACGGCCGTCGTTGTTGGAGCACTCCCAGTGCCCGGGCAGTCTCTGTGTCCATCTTGATGGCCTGAAGGGACTCATCAACCTCCTTCCCAAACAGTTGTTCCCGTCGAAGGGCATGTCCAAAACCTTGGTTTGTACGTCCTGGCGGAAATTCGTGACCTTGAGCCATCCTCGTCGTCTCAAGCAAACGCTGTTGCCCAACTGACGGATACCGGTGTCGGCGATGTCCGTTGCCACCGTGATGGCGTGGTCCGAAGCAATCTCCCTCTCCTGTAGGATTTCAAGGGCCTCAGCCCTTTTGGCATCCGGAAGGAAGTGAAGTCTAACAGAGGGGCGATTTTGAACCACAACTCCCTGTCCTAGCGGGCTACGATAGCCAGGGCGTTAGCCGCCTTGATAGTCGTTGCTGCGGATGAGATGATCCGTCGTCCCATCGTGTCCAACTTCCTGCCCTCGCCGTCCGGCGGGGAAGTTGATGTCGAGACCGATGCCCCCCCCAGCTTTCTTCTTTGCCGCCGCCGAGACGACTGAATCTGGGGTAGGTTGTGCCCGAAGGCACAAGGGGCAGCGTCGGGGACACGGTACTTCTCGTACCGGTCCCTCTTTGCTGGCGCCGTGGCAGGGTTCTTGAGGAGGGCGAGCCCCTCATCCCAGATGTCATCAAGAAGCGGTACGGAGAGGACCGTCTTGCTTTTAGCCTTGCGCCGTTGGTAAAGGAACCCTGCTTTCTTCTTTTCTTCTGGGCAGAGCTGGAAAAGCTCGGATGCCCTGGAAATCATGGCATGAAAGGATCCGATCTCGTCGGGCGGGGACGCCCGAGCATGGGGCGATGGGGGACACGTCCCGTCGTCGCCTCCGTCGTCATCTGTACCTGTCGTAGCCGTGTCCGTGCCTGTATCATCCCCGTGGGTAGTAGACCGGGGGGAAGGCAAAGCAGGCCGCAGAGTTGGGAGAGGTGGTGTAGGATGCGTCGTCCTCCTCTTATGAGGTGGACTCTCCGAAGGTCCTGGCTCCGGTTCCCCCGTCGGGTCTGGCTCAGGTACCTCCGTCGGGGAAAGGGGCAACCTTGTCCTTATTTCCGAGCATAAGGACTGAATCGCTGACAAAATGGCCGCCGAAGTGTCCTGCGGCGCCGGAAACGACGGGCGCGAGGGCTCTTGAGGAGCCTTGTCGGCGACACTGTCGCTCTCGTCGCCCTCGTCGGGATCCCTCCCGATGGGCTTGGCCTCTTCCACGACTTTGATGGGTCGTGTCCGTATCCACGATGGCCACCAGCCCCTCCCCCACCTTTTCCAACGAGGACTTCGTGGGGGTATTCTCAATGGGCCTGAAAGACGACTCCCTCTGCGGTGGCAGGGAGACTCTGGGTCCTGAGGGCGCCTCCACTGGTGTAGCCTCTACAGGCTGAGCCAGGGCCACGGCGACATCCTCAATTGAGGTCTTAGCACAGTGAATTAAGGCCATCGCCACCTTCTGGACGCCTGGGGCCTTCACCTTGGGGGGAGGGTCCGAGCCTCGCTCTCCCTCTGCCAGAATCTTCAAGATCGACCGGGGCCTCTCCAGAAGCTTCGCCAGGTTCTCGGACTTCCTTTTACCCGAGCCAGAGCGTTGGCTCGTGGTTGATGGCGCCGGGGAGGGTGCGCCCTGCCTGGCAGCCAAGGAGCCCGACCGTTCGGCGCTCCCGGTGCCCGCGGACTCGCGGTGCTTAGCCTTTTGTTGGGCCCCCGTCGCCGGGGCGCCCACACAGGACTTAGAAGACTGCTCGGACTTCTTTTTCTTCTTCTCGCCCGACGGGCTCTTCCCTTCCAGCCAGTTGGCGAGACGGAGGTGGCGATCCTTCATGGTCCGCTCTGACATGTTCCCACAAAACGCACAGTCCTTCTCCGTGTGCGTCTTGTCCTCATGGAGACAGTAGAGGCATAACGAATGCTCGTCCTTGAAAACATTCTGAAGCTGGCATCCAGGGCAGGTCCTGAACAGCTTCGCGGGCGTCGAGCTTCCTTTCTCCTGGGCCATGTCCGGGGTAGACCTCGGAACTTCTGGAATCCTCCAAAAGCGTTGCTCGACGAAAACTTCACCCTTGAGGGGCGTAGAAAACTCCGAAACGGATCCCTGTTGATCGGATGTAGAAACGGTGGAGCTTGAGGCTCTATTTAACCGACAAATGAGAAAAATCTCCTGAAAAAGCGCGAAAACGCAGTAAAAGCTCGAGAGCTACAGCACGAGGACTCCCAACACTTGAACGTGCGGTAAAAATCTGAGGATGGCTGCCAGAGGCGGGGCTTAGGGAGAGGGCAGTCATTGGCTGGGTGGAGTATGACCCAGAGACCAGTGATTGGTTACTACTAAGAAAGACAGATCAGAAACGAAACAGATACTGATTTTTTTCTTATCCGAGGATTCCCGGCCTGACGACGGGGAATATTCATGAGCATGTGAATCCATGCCAGACCCCATGCTGGAGAAATAATAGTAATGACTATGGATTACTCTGAGTAACGTAATAAGATCTCCTGACACATATACAGATATGGATTAAGGTGAACGTCATTTAGATCAGACAGTTGTGAATACAGGCACTAGAACAGTATGGATGCACATTCAGCGAGGTAGATGAAACCACGCGAGGCTGAATGGTGCTAAAATATTGCTTCGATCAGTACAGTTTTGAGGGCGCTAGGAATTCACAACAGGCTAGGCCGTGCAGTATGGGTCATTACTAACACAATGGGGGCTAGATGTGAGGCTCACTCACAGTAGGCTACGCATTATCGTATCAGGCTCAGGGGTAATCTGAAATCCCAGTGCAATCACAATAGACTTATCACTCACTGATACAGAATTGACCAAGAAATACAGTGTAAATCACTCGCTAATACATTGCTAGGTCCTACAGGCAGTAAATCCATAGGTTGTACAGGTGATCGTAGGTTCTGTAGCACAGTAAGTACAGTATTATGTTATATATTATATATACCATCTACAAACGAGTACAGATATCGCGGCATGTGACCAGCCGCGTGAGTCGTAGAGACAGGAGGGTCGGTGTACTTCAAATCATCAGAGGGGGAATGGAGTTATCAGCACGCTGCACAGATGATCATGAAGCCGCATGTTTTCTGGTGTAGATCGAGATTTAAATGCAGTCGGCTCTGAGTGCAAGCCGTACGGGCTGTGAGCTGCGCAGGGTTGAAGGGGGTATTGGCCCGTGCGCCTCTTATGGGACTTTTAGAGGAACGTGGCGATAGAAAATAGCATGGGAGAGATTACTCTCACCTGGACAGCAATAGTGTGTACGCGGCTCGCCGCACCAAATAGGGCCTTTTTCCTAGGCCTTCGTCCGCTGGCCAGTTTCCGCCTGCCGGCAATGGGATTGGTAGAAGAGAGGCCCAGTTGCCTAGCAACAGCCTTGTTGTGGTGCCGCGTTGCACCCGCCATATTCTTGTCAGTCGCTAGTGCGGACAATGCGGGCCGGTAACACGTCGAATATCAGAAGAAATAAAAAGATATTTTGTTCGCCAGATTGGGATCTATGTTCCCTCTCACCATATAATTATAGCTAGTTATAGGAGAGAAGATCAATCCGATGGTCACGTCATTTGTAGTGTAGGAGACTTCAGAGGCACAGCGTTCTGCAGGCAGCAGGATGGTTGCTCCTGCAACGGTGGGAGAAGGGCTCCAGCCTGCTGCACCTCACACGAAGGGCACGAATGGGATACCATTGATCATGTCATCGTGTGAATCATCTGATGGGGGCCGGCCTCAGGTGCCGTTATTGCCGGGTTCTCTTCCTTTCCCTCGGATAACTATCAAACCCTTTCTCTTCCCCCGTTTTGCTCTCAGGCTATGACTCTCACTTGTGGTGTTCCTCAAGGGCCTGCCATCTCGGCAGTGCTATTCAATGTATACATTCAAACTCTGACCAAACTCATTTCCTCCAACAGCTTCCTCTGCTATTCTTACGCAGAGGACTCCCAGATCCTGGTTCACTTTGACCTTTCTCATCCTGTGACGGCGGCTAGGTTCAAGTCTTGTCTGGAAGCCATGGGGGAATGGATGTGTAACAATGGCTCAAGTTGAACAGCAAAAAAACGGAAAGTTTGGCAGTGTGCCCTCCTGCTGCTTCTTATCTTTGGGCTTCTGCTTTCTGCCCATCTTTTGGCCCTCTTCCTGTCCCTGTGGACTTGGGAGTAAAAATATATGCCCATCTATGGAGGATCAAGTAAGTGCAATATGCAAGCAGGGCCACTTCGAATTAAAACTGCTCTGTAGGGTCCTCTTTCATTACGGCACAGCTCCATGCTCCTGGTGTGTCTGCCCTTGTTACATCCTCGATCGATTATTCCATTTATTTCTGGTTCAGCCTGTCCATTTACTGTGACACCTCCAGAATTCTGCCGTGCTACGTTAACTCCATTGGCCCCTGTGGCCCAGCGCATTCAATTTAAAGCTTTATGCTCAGTACACCATGCATTCTACGGTCACTGTGCAGAGTACCTTCAGGCAAAATTTCACCCATATGTACCTGGTCGAGCATTGCGCTCTGCGGATGCCTGTATTGTCCTTGTCCCTAGGTTTAAGTTTAGTCAGATTGGTGGCTGCTCCTTTGGTGCTGCGGCCTCATCCTTCCAGAAAGCTCTGCCACATGCTCTTCGGCCCACGGCAAACCACTTCTCCTTCCGCCAGGCATTGTAAATCTTCTTTCATTTCTTTCCTGCTGTCCTGCCAAGATGCTTCTCAGCCGACCATTGCCCTCTACAAATTAACTTCACATAACAGATGCATGACATTCAGTTACAAAGAGATTTTAGAATAACCACAGAAAGGTTTTCCCAACTGTGAGTCCAGCCCTAAAATGGTTTGGGGCCTCGTACCCTAAAGTCATTTGTTCCAAAGTTATACTTTTCATGAATTCTTACTAAAAGATTGGATGATGCCAGTGGTTATGATACAAAAGTCAAAAAGGTAAGCAGGTAAAGTTCAGGTAAGTAAACTCACTCCATTCCCATACTAGGATAGGCCTAAGAAGGGATGTTGGACTTCACCCAATGGCGAATGGGAGGAGGCGGGCTGGAGGGGTAAAACAGGTAGGTTAACTTAAACCTACAGAGACCACTGCCGACGTTCCAGACTTCATGGGGGACACAATCTTCTGTGCTTTGCATGCCAGGGTTTGCAGGAGTGAGGAAGGGAGAGACGCTGAGGTTGTTAGGGAGATTTATCGGTTTTATGCTTAATCCCCTCTCCCAATGAGGGCCCCAAACCATTTTTGCTGGACTTATGGAGCTTTGTCTAGTTCTCCTGAATGAAGGCAACCTTTTTCTCCTCATTCATTCTTACATGCTCTAACCATAGGAACTCTGTTCTTATGTTTTACCTATTTATATAGAGTCTTGCTTTCCTCCAGATCTCTGCATCTGTGTTGCACTTTTGAAGCACACAGCACCCTCTGTGCAGTTTTGCTGGGAACCCTTTCGGTTCTCCTTTTTGTATTTTCATTTTCCCCATGAACTACTGTTCTAAAGGAAAGAGGAGTACTTTGTATCCCTCCAACTTATGTGGAGTGCTAAGGAGATATCTAGCATTGCCCCTTCTCTCTGCTCCTGTGATTTTCTGGTTACAAAGACAACCCTATAGATATGGCTGGGGGCAGTGGATGTGTTCTACCAATTATTTGGCCATGTTCTACTGAAGGTGTATCCGCAGCCCCGTTTATGCCCAAAAGAGTCACCTATGATTAACATGGTGGCACCTTTCTTTTTTCCGCCATTTTGTGTGTGGGTGTCCTTTGTTAGCCTTTCTTCTGCCATTCTGGGAGTACCATTCTGTATTTTGCCTCTGGCGGCCTTTGTCTGATGTGCCTGAAGTGCCTGAATGGAACCAGTTCCCAATGAGGGGCTGGATGTCCCGATTGGACAGCCAACCGCCCCTTTCTGTAATCTGCAGGGAGAGTTTGCAGAGGAGTGATTGGGAAATCCAAATAAAATGGTGAGGTTGAGGCAGAAAGCAAGTCGGCCAATGGAACAGGAAGATCCAAAGCTGAAGACCACCAGAGACGCCTGCAGACCCTTCCAATAACCGTGGAAGCCACTGCTGTTCTGACCCAGTTTTCTTATTGACAGAGGAGCACTGAAGAGGACAAATCCCTTCTCTTTGACTGGTGGACCTACCAGGCTGAAACGAACTGCAGATCGAGCCATCCCCGGAGGTGCTGTGACCTTCCAGGGATGGAAACCACAAGTATCAGAGGACTTCTGACCCATTCGCAGTGCAACGTCTTCGCATGAACGAATCCTCCAAGAACTTTGGTGAGCACCAGGTGGACCTCCAGAGGCACGATCCCACTCATCCGAGGCCCCTCACCAGAGTGCAGGACTATAGAGTCAAGGAATATCGACCGAGCATTGACTATTCACTGTTGAAGCTGAAAACAAGGCACCAGAACTGCAGGAGACAGAAGAAAACCTTGCTGAGGGTCCATTCTCGCGACTGCTGCTGTGACATTCCATTCAGAGTCCTTCCTTTCGACACCAGACTGAGGAATCGGGAGACTGGGTCCATCCCTGCTGCACAGGAAAGTATCCAGCTGCATTTTCTTCAACCACCCTAAGTTACTGTGGGGCTCAAGGTAGAACTTACCCCAAGCCGAATAGTCGCTCCAGTGTGACCGAGTGCGATACTAGGCGTTTGGGCGTCCACCCATATCTCTGGCCAAGGCCTAACAGCTTGCGCTATTTTAGGGAATCTTTTGCAGGGTCCTTATTGTGTCATCCTACTAAAGCATTTTATTTAAAGTAAATCGTCTCCTGTGGAACTTTGCCTTTTCTGCTGCTGCATAAGACTCGTACTCCCATCCTACACTGACTTTGATGAACTCTTGACTAGTTAGGGATTGGGTTGCTAAAGCATTAGAAGCCTTCAAAAGTGTTGCTGAGAAGTAGATCACTGCTGCTAGCACTAAAATTATTTTTTCTTCCTACAGACTGAGTGACTTTGTAAATGAATGACTTAATTCACTGCTACAAACGCAGGTGCGGGGCACTACTATTTAAACAGTGGAACTGTCATTACTGTCACTTTCTGTAACAATTGTGGGTGTGAGTCAATACTATTGAAGCAGTCACCTCTGAAAAGTATTGCTTATGTTTCCTATGTGCATTGTTAGTCTAAAATAGTATTTACCTACCTTGCCTTTTGTATATAAAATATACTTTATTATAAACTTCCCGTGTTTAAGAGTTTCTTTGGGCTAATGTATTGACTGGATACATTGTAGTAACCTACAGCTCACATCCTCCTCATAAAGTAAGTCTGTCTGATCTGCCATTCTTCTCATCCTTTAGGTATGTGACGAAGGCATGGTATCAGTAGTAGACACAGACACAATGGATCCAAGTTTTGAAAATCTTTATTTATACTTTTGTTTGGGACGGTAGAATTCCTAACTGGTCCCAACTCTAAAATAGGAGTAATATCAACCGTTAAACAATTACAAATGCGTCCAAGTCAGTCTAGTAAAAATAAAAAAGCTTCTACTAAGAAAACCCCTTGCCCTCCTTAGAATAACAAATGTGTTCAGGGAATACAAAATGAAAATAGTGTCTCAAAAGGAAATGTCAGAATGGCTTCTGCACAAACTTCTTTTCCCCAGGTTCAACCCCACGGGTGGATGGCACAATTCTGTCTGTCTCGCACACTTTGGCTTACTGGTATAATTAAACAGTTCATTCTTAAGCTTTCAACTTCTGGTAGCTCAATCACTTCTTTAGGCTTCGCCCCCGCCTTGACATCAATACTCAGTTCATATAATCTAATTTTCTCACAGCCGGCTCGAGCCCGTCTTTTCTTCGTGGGGGTTCCCTTCCCTGCATTTTATCTCATATCTTTTTGTCAAAGACTTTTGAGACAGCAAGGAATTCACATAAAGCCTGTGTATACCACCTCGGCCTCTCTTTCAACTATCCTTCGGTTCACCATTTTCTCTGGTAGCAACAATGCCTCTTTTAGTTCTTATTTCTCTCTCACTTGCCTTCTTGGCCTTTTGTCACAGTTCTTATAATTTACTTTTGCCCGCTTGGCATATTTCACAAATATCACTTTTCTCTTATTCAACCTTCTTTCCTAAGTGCGGTTTCCTTTGACCGCTGCATGAAATATCTTTCAAATTCCATAAAGTTTTCACAGAGACTTTTGGAATGTGCGACTTTCTCTTGTAGGACCCACGCAGCTACTTTGTTTCCTTGTCTTTTAACAATTGTTCTCCTCATTTGCGTTCTATCGGCACACGTGCAATATTTAAATTATAGTCACTTTTCCTTTAAGATCAACCAGACATTTGTTTCCCCTCGATAAATCACTGGCTATGTTAACTTGATTTCTTTCATCTCTTTTCTGCAGCTCAAGGTAGTTACCAACGCCTCTTCTGCTCCTCAACTCTGTTGTTTACCCGTGAGGGTTGTTGGACCACTTTTGGGCAACTTGAAGGTTTCTTTCCTCAACTGGCTCAGCTTTGCTTTTTGAACGCTCACAGCCTCCCAAAAGCTGTGAAATCTTGCCTGGCTTTCTCTTGATCCTTTCCACTGTCGATCAGTCCATTGGCCTTCCACCTTCCAAAGCCTGGTTGATTGCAGTGGCCAACCCTTCGGAGGGTCTGGCGATCCTTCAGCTTCACATGCCTAGATCTTTTGCTCAGTTATCATGATGGATCCTTTTATCCAGAATTCTGACTGACTGGAGAATTCCGAGCCCACCCCTGGAAATGACCGCCAACATTCAAACAGGGAAGTTGGACGGGAGGCGTCTATCCAACCCAGACAAACAGCAACTTCACATTCTGTCCAGTAATAGGAAATAGCCTGGCTGATTTGTGGATTGGCACCAGGCAGTCCCAGAAACACAACAGCTCTCGCAGACCGGGAACCCAGAGCTGGATAGATGGTTTTATATTGCTATTTTCAACCTAAGAAGGGAGGAAGACGGCCAACCAAGAATGGCACAAAACAGGGCTTGTACCAAGGGGAACACTAATTGAGCATATTGTACTCAAACGGGCATTAGCACAGGAAAAAATAAAGTTGATGACTGCACCAGGAAAAAGGTATAAAACCTTTTGCTGAAGCTGTTCTATAAAACACAAAAGTAACTGCAGGAAGAAAAATGTAACAGGGCCGAGTAACTGCAGGAAGCCACTGATGGTGCCATGAGCTATGCTGTAAGACTGAAGGATAAAAACAAAGGGAGGCAACTTCCGTGCACTGGTAGCCATAGTGACTGACCAGAGTAGAGCAAAAGAAATGAGAGAAGAGGCTAAGGGGTAGAAGAGCCTCACTCGCCCAAAACATTGAGGATCAAGACAAAGAAACAAAACAGGAAAGGTGACTTCAGTAAAGTCCGTTGAGGAAAGTTGCAAACAGAAACACATTCCCAACAGCTACTCTCAAAAGGAAATCTGGAGGCTTTAGAGAGTGCCAGAATGGCAGTTCCTAAAAGTAAAACGCACAAATAAAAGTCACAAGCATTTCTAGGACACCGGTTTTAAAATCTCGCTCGTAGTAGTTAGGAAAGGTTTTCATTTTGCACCTTTCGCTCTATAGATTTCTATTTGACATTTTTTTTTTTGCTCGTTTTTAACCCTGTCCTGACTGAGTCAAGTAGAGCCTTCTGATCCACTAATTCTATGTCAAGACCGGCGGCTCCCATTATGCTTCTCTTTCTTTTATTCAACAATAAAGAAAAATCTCAGCAGCAAGAGATTTGTGCACCCAAATGTGCCATGAGTAATGTGCATAAAACAGGTGCACTAAATATGTAGTAAGCATATTAATATAACAGTAACATCATAACATAAAACTAAGTCTCTGAAGGAACTGCATTTCCCAGGCAGCTTAGCTCCAGTTCATTTAGAGGCCACCAACATGTGACCTAGTCCACCAATAGTAGTCCAGATTCCCTCCATAAACAGTCCCAAACATGATGTCACTTCCTCTTTCTTTTCTGCTCACAGCAAGAGATAAGTACTTCATGTTTAGCACTGTTTATGACATGATTTCATAATTTAAAAGATAACGTTACATTTTTTCATAATATTATATTTATTACATTGTTATTGAGAGTGCTCTGCTTATACGAATTTACTTTCAATATCTATTGATTTTCGTACTGTTATTCATTGTTGTGCGCGCCGACGCCAGTTGTCTTCTACTAGCCTCGGAGACTACGTAATGCGAAGCTCCGCTTTGCGCGGTCACAGTTGATCAGCTGTTTTTGATCTGCTCGTCGAGGGGATCCTCGGCGGACTCGCGCCGGCTTCCCTGTATCTTCGTTGCTCTCCTTGAGCACTGGGGAGCCGGCGTGGCCTAGCCGGAACAAGCTGCGCCAACCGCAGACCACCAGGGGAGCTCCTGCTTTCCCTGGTCCTTTCCTCAACATTCCGGCGCTCGAGTGCGCATGACCGTCAATAGTATAACGGTTCTTGCGAGCTCGAGCGCCGGAATCCCTCTTCAGGCAGTAGCTAGTTTTTTCATTGCGAATTTTCATCGTGGATTGACAGGAGAACCCACACAAGTGAACATATATATATTTTAAATTCTAAATTTGCATTAAAAAAAAAAAAAAAGAGAAAGAAATCTCCTGTTCAGCATACCAAGAACAATAACAAAGCTGAACTGAACTAAGATTACTGGGCAGTGAGAGAAGGTGTTCAGAAGCCCAGAAAAGAAACAAAAAAATAAAATAAAAACAAATAAAGTGAGTAAGGTGTATTTATTTTATCATGGCAGCGCAGTACTCACCTCAATCAGATCAGGCTTGGTCTGAGGCGGAGGGAGATCACTGCTATATAGATGAAGTGGCAATGGCTAATAGCTTACAGAAGGTTCTGGGATCCTCAGTGGAGACCAGAATTAAGAAAGCGGTAACTGATATGCTCATTCCCATACAAAATCGCATAGACACTATGGAGGAGCATTTAAGAGGGACCTCCCCTCCTGGGAGGGAGAGAACACAGAAAAGGAAGCACCTTACTGAAGGGGGATGTACACCGGCTCGCAAGAGATGTACGACACCCCCGAGCCAGCCAACTAATGCCACAGCTGCCGTAACGGACGCCTTCTCAAGGCTGAAACAAGCCTTCATGAATAGGAAGGTAACCCCTTCCCATCAACCCTCTTACCCCGAGGAAGAAATCAGGGGAGATAGACCCTCAAGCCCGAATGATAGGGACAGGGCACGGAAGAAGAAGATCATAATAGGAGCGTCTACGACGCTGATCTTTCCCACTCTTCTTCAGAAGAGGAATTTCATCTAGAGGATTCAAAACCCTCACGGTCAGGGATTGCGGCAGACCCAATCCCTAAAGATACAACCGGGAACAAACCTCCTACAGAAGGGATGTTTACCCCGGAAGACTTGATACACCCCGAGGTCCACCGACTGGGAACCATCTTCGAAGACATCAAATTACATCCACCTTAGGATGCGCAAGCCACTTGACAAGTAAGTCAGGGCCAGACTTCGTGCTGAATGTCCATGACCAGACATTGCAGACAAAGTAGCTCTGACTCCAGAGGTCGATTCTAAAATGATTACCTTTCTAGGTAAAAACGTCAAAGACCCTAGGAAGGGTATTGATCACTCCTGGAAGTCCTGCCAGGACAAAGTACTGGGCGTAGCAGGTCCACTAGCAAAAATCTCAGATCTTGCAAATGCAACCATCAGCTCCTCGGACCCCATCAACCCAGTAATACTGTCCGGTTGGGTCCAGAGGGCTATTACAAAATAGACGCCAAATTAACCGAACTGACAGACACAGAATCCGGCCCAACTGCGCAAGGCCTGCTTTTCGGAGATCCTTTTATGAAGGAGATGACAAAATTCATCGGGACATTGACAGCATTGGACAAAGCACAGGCTTCAATAAAAAAAAAAAAAAAAGTGTATTTGCAACGAAGGTTTTCTCCTTGGCCGTTCGAGGAAGAGGTCGCTCTTCCGGCCGTTACTTCAACAATCCAGAGGCCAGCATAATTCCTGGCAAGAACGCCCCGACACATTCTTCCCCTCGAGAGTCGTGGAAGAGGGCGTCCCCTGGAGGAGAGCGGCTAGATGCCCAGCCCAACAACAATCTACAGGTCAGTGTACTAATAGCAGCACCAGCGCCACTAACACCTATAGGAGGGAGGTTAATGATGTTTGGAAATGGTGTGATACCTTATCGGGAGACGCCTGGGTAAGGGATACAGCTCGGGGCCTGTGCCTAGAGTTTTTTGCGCAGCCCATTCAGACATGTCGCCCCACTCCCATAGTAATGTCTCAGTCGGATCAAACCGCCTTAGACAGCGAAATACTCAGTCTTCATCAGAAGCAAGCGATTCGCCCCTGCTCAAGTCAGGGAGGCTTCTTCAGTCCCATATTTCTGGTACGCAAGAAGCAAAAGGTACGCCCAGTCACATAAACCTCAAAGCACTTGACGAATTCATCATTTACCGCCAATTCAAAATGGAAGGTATACACATGCTCAGAGATCTTCTGAGACCCAACAACTGGCTTATGCGCCTAGACTTAAAAGACGCTTACCTCGCAGTGCCGATTCATCAAGCACACAAGTTACCTCTTGGAGAAAGCGAGATTGGGAGTTCACAAGTCTACCCTTCGGACTCTCTTCGGCGCCTTGGGTTTTCACCAAACTCTTAAGACCTGTAGTAGCTCAATTAAGAGAACAAGGTGTCCGTCTCATAATTTATCTAGACGACATTATTTTCATGGCCCACTCGCAAGAGCTAGTTCAGAAACAGACCAAATTTTCAATAAACTTGCAACACAGCCACGGTTTTCTCATAAACTGGGAAAAATTGGTTCTACTGCCATACAAAAATATGGAATTTGTGGGATTCATAGTGGACACACAGAATTCACAAATTCGACTCCCATCAGCCAAGATTCACTCTACCAAAAGAGAGATACGCAGGCTCTTCCAGAAGAACATGTTCTCTTTTCGAGAACTAGCAAGAGTGATAGGGCTACTTTCATCTTCCATTCAAGCAATATTTCCCGGCCCTCTTCACTATCGAGAACTGCAAAGACTAAAAGGCCAACACTTAAGACAAAGCCTTTCTTATGCTCAACCCCTGACACTGTCTCATCAAGCGAGGACAGAGCTCAACTGGTGGCTAACTCACATGGAAGCCTGGAATGGCAGAGGCATCTTGGGCTCTGCTCCCCTTCAGCTATTATCATCGAGTCGGATGCCAGTTGATCCGGTTGGGGAGCGAGATGCGGTTCCGTAGCCACGGGAGGGACTTGGTCCCCTCAGGAACTGGATCTGCATATCAAATGTCTAGAGCTTCTTGTAGGTTTCTTTGCAGTGCGCTCTTTTGCCAGAGACAGGGCGAGCTGCTGTATCTTACTAAAGATGGACAACATCTCAGCAGTAAGATACATCAACCATCTGGGCGGCACAAAGTCGAGACCCCTAGCAGAATTAGCCAAGGATTTCTGGCATTTCTGTCTGGATCATCGGATTTCAGTTACAGCGGAATACCTTCCCGGTCTCTCAAATGTAGTAGTGGACTGGTACTCCCGTCACTCGACAGATTACAGCGATTGGAGGATCAACAGAGGTTTTCCTCCGCCTCCAGGATATCTGGGGTCCAATGTCCATAGACCTCTTTGCTTCCAGACTCAACTCCCAATTACCAACGTTCTACAGCTGGAGGCCAGACCCAGCAGCAGCCGCAACAGACGCATTCCTGCAGTCATGGTCCCAGGGAATACTGTATGCCTTTCCTCATTTCACTATGATAGCGTGGACCCTGGCGAAGGCCCGTCAGGTGCATGCAGATCCGATCCTTATAGCGCCGGTCTGGACATCTCAGACCCGGTATCCAGTTCTCGTGGAACTTTCTTCAGATTCTCCAATCCTACTAACCCCTGTTTCCGGATCTCCTACTAGATCCATCAGGTCAGCGTCATCCTCTCCTCCTCAGCGGATCTCTGACCCTAGCGGCCTGGAGGATTTCAGGTCAAGATGGAGAGTCCCAGGCATGTCTCACAAAGCGATCAATCTCATCGAGGAGAGCTGGGCTCCTACTACCCTTAAGAGATATTCCAACTCTTGGAGCATCTGGCGCTCCTGGTGCAGAGAGAAAGGATTACATCCAATTTCAGCACCTGTAGAAGAGATTTTGAATTTTCTAGCATCCCTAGCGGAAAGAGGGCTTGCCTACAGGACCGTGAATGCCTACCGTTCAGCAATTTCCGCAGGTCACAACCTTATCCGAGGAGTACCAGCAGGAGAACACCACCTCGTCTGCAGGTTGCTCAAGGGTGTGAGGCTTACCGTCCCACCTCCAGCTCGCTACGACAAGCTTTGGGACGTTAATAAAGTACTGAACCTTTTTTTGTCATGGCCTCGTAACGAAGAACTATCACGTACGGCCCTATCCGGCAAACTCACTACTCTACTCTGCTTGGTATCCTGCAGGAGAGTCTGACGTCAGAGCTCTAAATTTAGCAGGCAGGGCCTTTTATCCGGATGGCATTATATTCCATATTCACAGAAGAACGAAGTGCAATTCCAGGGCGATTTCTTATCCCGCATTTAGTGATCAACCTAAGCTTTGCTTGGTTAAATGCTTGAAAGTCTACGAAGAAAAGACAGCTTCACTCAGGACCTCCCCTAACGGGCAGCTACTGATAGCTCTGCGTAAACCGCACAAAGCAGTATCTGTGCCGACCTTAGCACGCTGGGTGCGCTGGACTCTAGCTCAAGCAGGGATCAACACCCAGCACTTCAGAACCCACTCCGTTAGAGAAGCCATGGCCTCCAAAGCCTTTCAGGCAGGAGTTCACCTAGAAGACATCATGAAGATGGCAGACTGGGCAAGCGAATCAGTATTCAAGCAATTCTACCTAAAACCGGTAGATCAGCCGGCATCCATTGTGGTGAGTAAGCTTTAAACAAGCATAATGGGAGCCTCCGGTCTTGACATAGAATAAAGATTTTCCATAATAACTTACTAGAAAGTCTTAATTATATTAAAGACACGGAGGCATGTTAGTTGATGTTGATTAAAGACTTAAATGCAAATATTAATGTTTTGGGAATTTATATGTATTCTATCAGAATAACTCCATGAATTTCTCTCCCACCGTGATAAGGGATCTAGGGTTGTCATATACAGGAAACACATTTTTCCCTTTTTCTTTGACAGCGCCTACAGACAAGTCCGCCTGATCACGGCCCGACACAGGTTCTTCTACAAGTTGGCTACAGTTATCTCCTACTATGGACAGCCAAGTTTGCAGCCTCGAAAGAGGAAGTGACATGTTTGGGACTGTTTATGGAGGGGATCTGGACTACTATTGGTGGACTAGGTCACATGTTGGTGGCCTCTAAATGAACTGGAGCCAAGCTCCCTGTGAAATGCAGTTCTTTCAGAGACTGTTTGATGTTACTGTTATATTACTCTGCTTACTATATATTTAGTGCACCTGTTTTATGCACATTACTCATGGCACATTTGGGTGCACAAATGTCTTGCTCCTGAGCTTTTTCTTTATTGTTGAATAAAAGAAAGAAGCATAAGGCTCGCCTCCGTGTCTTTAATAGAATTAAGACTTTCTAGTAAGTTATTATGGAAAATCTTTATTCTTATGGGGACTAGTCATTAAAACTGTCAGTACTGAGAGACTCGCCCTCATTATGAATAATTGTATTGTTACAGCACGCGCATAGCAGAGTGCTCTGTTGAGTGCAGTTACGCACAGACTTTCTGCTAAAGGGACATAAATCCTTTGTTCTGTTCCTTTGTGGAAACGCTTATTACACTGCTGCTGCCTCTAACAAATCATTGGCTCCTCCCCCTGTGACCCGCACTTCCAATAAAAAGTATTTGTTGAGTGCAGGTATGCAGCAGAGCTTGTGAATGGGGAGCCCAAACCGACTTCTTTAATCTTTTACTCTTCCTGTAATTCAGCTGGTCTAATTTCTTGATTGATATTCTCGCCAGATAATTTTCATGGCTGGAAACTATATTCTTAAAACCGCCATGCCCGCTAGAAGCTAACTCTGCAAGCTCCTCTCGCGTGAATGGTGCATCTTCACGGCTTCGATAACAGTCTCTTACTACTAACGCAAGAGGTTTCTGCAATTCAGAGCGTGCTCTGAAGATTCCAGCTGAAGTGGTTTCCAAAGCTCTTCCCGTCAACGCAGTGTCGAGCTCTATTTAAACAAACGCTGCTGTTGACGGTTGCCTTTCAACCCCTCACGATTCAATCCTGGCTGCCGGCTATATCTTGCCTGCAGCGAGTATGCATTGGGTTTCCGATTTGAGTACAACTCAAACGTTAGACATTACCCTAGGGAACAGCAAGCTCCCTCAGCTGTAATCACACTACCTAATTCTGTGATTACACCTCAAATCCCCAACAATCCTATTCCTGGCCATACCTTGCCAAATGACACCCAGCACAGCAGTGTGCTTCCTCCTTCTGATGTCATCTGTCCTGTAACCATCATAACAGGTGAGCTGGTTGGCTTAATTTCCAGTCTAATCAGGATACCCCCTAACATGTCCCCTGTTCAAATGACTTGCCCTCGCCCCGATAACATATCTCAATCGCCCATTATGTTTCCAAATTCTACCTCAAGCTCCTCATCAGATCTTTCCATTTCCTTTGCCAGCCCAATTCTCTGGAAAACAATCCCTTCTGAAGCTTCCACCATTCATCTAATAGAAATATCTTTACGATGAACACCGCTCTTGCGTTGCTGACCAAGTTGTTTGAAAGAATGGATACCAAAGTCGACAACCAAACCGCTCTTTTGATGACCCTATATGAACAGCGTCCGGGAGGCAATTCCGCTCTGCCTGAATTGATGCAAATCGAGAGCAAGCCACCTTCTCATTATACATTTGCCAAGCCCTCTAGGAGTGCAAGGTCTTCAGCAATTGCTATTGACACACTAATACACTGATTAACGGATCCCCCAAATCTAGGTTGTGAAGCTTGCATGCCCAAAGTTTCTGCGGCTCGCTCCCCTCTTAAACTGAAATTTACCATCTTTACATGGCCAAACTTGGAGCAAAACCAAAGGCATCACTGAAAAAAAAACTAAACCCAAGCGAGCTCTCTCAAGCTCATTGCAATCATGCTCTGGAAAATTAATTTGGCCACTTACAATGGCCAGCAAAAAGATAGACTTGGCTACTAATTACAAGACCAAAAATAAATGTGACCTTGACGTGACGAAAATAACTGTTAGGCAGAATCCTGTGCAGTTCCCTTAGGGAACACTGCAAAAAGATTAAGACTACAGGAGTAAGCAGTAAACCCAATTGGTAGCAGTCTGTACCACCCAGATTTACCTGGTAGCTGTGGCTGAGCAGTCAGACTTCTCTAAAGATGAGTAGGGCAGTATATAGAGCATACACAATAGGGCTAAAAACACAGAGCAAACAAACACTGACCAGAGCTTTGTATAAAAAAGTATATAATTATTTATTTAAAATACACTTTAGGCAATATACTAGCACTCTAAATCAAAAGCAAGTTAAAACACAGTCAGGTAAAGTATACACACCTCCCTTAATAACTATTAGACAAATAAGAATTAAAACACCACGATTTGTTAAACAGATGTGAGTGCATAACCTGATGGCACTCCAATAGTTCAGTTAAAGGGAGAGAAAAAGGCAGAGCATAGAAGAAAAAACAGGTCCCAACACGTTTAGGAGTTCTCAGCAAGGGAATAAAGGCTGTATAGACTGTAGAGCCAAAGTTCATAGGGCAGGCCCACTTTAAAGGGAGCAAAGCGAAATGGGCCCAGGATCACACGGTTTAAAATGCACTAAAAGTCTTTGCAGAATGTTCAAAAGAGGTTGGGGCGATTCAAGAAGGTAAAGTCAGAAGGTCTGGGGCCAACCCAGTTGGCAAGCCAAGGATTTAAGGGTCACCTTGGGCAAACCGAAGAAAGGGAGGCCAGGCAGGACACAGTACCTTAAACAGAGAGGAAGCTCCAGCGGTGGCAGTTGTTCCTGGCAGTGGTTGCAGTTTGTTTTTTCGACCAGGAGAAGAGAGGATCTCGTCGAGGAGGAAACGTGGAGTCGTTGCACTGCACAGGGATGAAACCAGCCGCATAGTTCATCAATAAAAGGAGCGTTCCTTTTATTCGCGGGCAAAGTGGTGAAGCTTGGCTATCCAGCCGCCAGGGTGCTTGGCACGGGCGATTCGACCAAGAGACGTCTTTGGAAGGCGAAAAGGGAGAACTGGTTGGTCCCACCAGCTCAGAGGAAGAAGACTCGTCCAGCAGATGATCTTCTCTTGTCGTCGGGAAAGTGGTGAGGTCGTTGCAGCAGGGCTCCACCGGTGGTTTCGTCATTGCAGATGGCTCAGCTTCTTCCCTCTACGGATTCTTAGGTCCTGTGGCGACTTCTGAAGTTCCAGTCCCAAAGGCCCTGCTTTTATGCAGAAAAACCCCCATTCAACAGCCTAGCTGTCACTCACACATGCTAAGTGGTGAGCCGGGCAGCTCACCAGTGGACCAATCAGAGTAGAGTGCGACTTGGGTTGCCGAGGCAACGCAGTCCAGGGTGCCAATTCCCCCCCCACCCCTCCTGTGGAACCCAGACAGAGTGGCACCATTTGGAGGGCTTCTGTGGAGAAGCCTGCCAAAATAGTGGAACAAAGGGCTCGACCTTGGTCAGAGTTACAGAGACGGACACAAACGCCATTTTAGAAAAGAGTTCTGGCAAAAACACCCAACCTGGGATTTAATATTAAATGAATAAACCAGTGTTATCTTTAACATTGCACCAAAAAGTGGTGCGTGTAACCACTGCCACCAGCCAGAAACTCGACAAGGGGGGACTGGACAGTGCCCCCCTTGAAAACAGACCCAGGGGCAATATAATTAACCCCTTCCAGTACTTCCACAATATGATGGTTTGTACTGGTTCTGTTCACAATTTAGGACAAGTAAAGTCCATGGTGACTTTAAATGCCCTGGGAGACAGTAGTCAGTCCCAGGGTATGGAGTCTATGTTTGGGGGTCACTATGACACCCCTGTGTTACTGCACTGAGGGTACTGTGTAACACAATAAAAAATAGATGATACTCTATGGAGTAGAAAGAAAACCCCATAGCTCATAAGCACACAAAGTGTCAAAGACAATCAAATCATGCCTAAGAGTGGGAGGAAAAGAGTCTCACTCTTAGCAGGAGGAAAAATACAAACCCCAAAAATCCAGCAAAGCTGCTGGGGGACTCACTAGGTTTGGGAAATTAGCCTTAAGAGAATTCTCCCTAACAATAACTACTGCAGATTCCCGAAATTTCAGCTTGCACAGCTGCTAGTATTGCTGAACCTCTTGACACCCTTGTGCATGAAGTGGAATTTCAGTACAAGAAATCCGATACCCCACAACCTTGTTCAATCATGTCCTTGTTTGAAGAATGAGCTAATTGCCACAATGAGCCCCTGAATCCTCATGCATGACTTCCTTGCACTCGAGCAAAGGTGCACTGAGCTTGCCACTATGCTTTATCGGCATGGCCCTTTCTCCTCCTTGCACATAAATCCTTGGAAATCATCATTTTAAAGAGAACTGAAATGATCAGAAACCCCGACCCCCCCCCAATCCCCCCTCACCACACATTTTAATTCTAACTCAGCAATCTTGCCTAAGTCTCCTAACTTGAGAACAGGAGACCAGTCCTGTTAGGCTAGATTGTGTGCAGTATCCTTTGGGAGACAACTGCAACCTTGTCTTCCTGGCAATAGGAACGCAACCTTTGGTATAAGTCTGTAATACACAGGTTGGTAGTGTGGCTGAGCAGCAAGGCTTATCTCAAGAGGGGCCAATGGGAGCAGTAGGGTGGTTACACAGAGATTCACAGTGACAAGTATTCAAATAAACTTACACGCAAGGTTTCTTGATTAAACAATTATTAATTCATTTAACAGTCCGTTGAATAAGCCTTCTTCAGAAGGGAGCAATAATTTAGCAGCACAAATACTTCAAAATACACACTCTTAGTTTCTCTAAATCAGCAAGTACCCATTTGGGATGGCACACAGATGCTTTCTACACCCTGAGGTGACTTAAATAACAAGGACACTGCAGATATTAATATATCACTGGTATATTTAGAGCAATACTGAGTTTGGCGTCAAAGAAAAAAGAATAAAACAAAGATTAAATGGGGCGTGGCCTGGAGCGCTGCGGATGAGGCTGCTCCATTGATGGCCTCCGTTAGGCTCCGTGGCTCTGACTGATCTTTCGCCGGTTCCCGCTATGCTGCAACGGCCTCCTGACAGGGATCTGCAGCTGAACGCCTCCTGCGCCCGTGGCTACATCCCTGGCCCTTAACACGGCAGAGCGGCTGAAAACGAGGCGTAGGAACTTCTCCACGGTGTTCCCCGCCGCGATTCAAGATGGCGGCTGCGACCAGGACTCTTCGCCGCCGCGGCCCGCTTGCCCTCTCCACCCGATGCGGGGGGTGGGGGAGTGGCTTGGCTCCAACATGCAACAGCACTACCCTTGTAGTACCTGCCGTCTCCCCCACCCCTCCCCCTCATCTGCACGGGGTCCTCGATTGAGACTGCCGGGTCCAGCGACCGTTTGGACTCCCGCCATTCCAACGCTGAGAGCTACAGCGATGCATCCTCCCCCCTACAGCCACAGGGAGCCCTTCTGGAGGAGGGCTCCCCTGCCACTATCTCCAGCGTGATCGGCGCGCCACTCTCCAGGTGAGCGCCTCTGGCCCCATTGAGTGAGGTGGGCTCTGTCCCTCTGGCCCCTGAGCCTCCCCACTTGCACCCACGATTGGCTTCTCTCTGGGGCTTGCCTGGAGGCCCGCCGCCATTCCTGAGGCCTACCGGATTTGTGCTCCCCCACCTCCTATTGATCGTGGTCTGCTTCCACAGCGGTGGTCCTGGTGCTCCTGCAGCTTCCTGGGGCGCCCCTGCCCACCATCACCACGCACCGGCGGAGCAGATCCACCTCCACCCCATTGCCTTGGATCCGGGCCTCTCACCTTGTGTGGCTTCTCATCACGACACTATTACCATCCTGCGAAGGCACTCCTGCCCCTCCTCCTTGAGAAATCTCCTGTGGCGCCCCGGCCCACTCCATTCCTATCGCCACCTTAGGCTCCTGTGGCCTCTGGCAGTGAGCATATTCTCCCCCCCCCCCGGGGCCAACTCTCGAGACCCATCGCTTCTCCCCCAAAGCCATGATCAAGGTGGTGAAATCATCGAGGAGCACCGACATTGCCACCATGCTGCAGGCCCCGGAGAAGGGGAAGAAAACCAACCCCCCCCCCCCCGAATCTAACTCCCAAGAGGGCCTCCGATGTGAAGGGCACGCTGGCCGCCAAGGAAGACCTCCAGGTCTTTATGTCAGACATTAAAGCAGAATTCCGGAAATGCATGACGGACCTCACAGCCAAGTTGGAACAAACCGAACGACGGATTGACAAGGTTGAACACTGAATAGTGGAGGTTGAGGAACTGGCAGTGGACCAATCTAACTCGATGAAGGAGATGCAGCGTAACATCCAAGCTCTAATGGACAGAACCGAAATCCTCGAATTCAAGCAAGAGGATATGGAAAACCGCTCCCGGCGCAATAACTTACGGATCCGAGGGGTCCCCTCATCAATCCCGGACAAGGAACTTCCCGAATATGTCAGCACCCTCTTTCAATCTCTACTGCCGGATTTAGATGAAACGCAACTCCTACTTGACAGTACCCACTGAATGCGCCCTCGGCGGGGATCTGACACAGACTCTCCCCCAGATGTCATCACGAGAGTCCACTTCTTCACCACTAAGGAGGCCATCGCTGCGATAGGCCGCTCAAAGGACGAGCTCTCCTTCCAGGGATCCCCACTTCAAATCTTCCAAGATCTATCGCCCCTAACTCTTCAAAAACGCAGAATGCTCCGTCCTCTCACCCTTTTTCTCCGAGACCAGCAGGTGCGTTACAGATGGCTGTTTGCTACGGCGCTACAATTTTCGTATAAAGGCACTCCTCGCACCATCAGTCACCTCGAGGACACGGCCTCCATTCTACGACAAGGCTCTCCCGAGGGCTCGGGGCCCTCTCTCCCACCTCGGTTGGACCTGGCCTTGGAGCTTGGCTCCCCCAAGCCGAAACGGACCCCCTGGTCACGAGTGCAGAGATCCCGCAAACCCAAATAATGGCCCACGCTTCCCCTAAGGATCAAGCGGCACCGAGACTAGCGATATTCTCTTAAGCCCGCCGCGGACCCCATGCGGCCTACACCCTCATCCAAGGTGGATGTCATGGTATTACCCGTGGAGAAAACTTCGATCATGTGCCCAGGTCGCCCATTGCCGGCCTGGGACGCACGGGGGACCCGCCGACAGTTAGCAATCGGCCCCCTGGCCAGAGTTAGGTCCTCCCGTTGGAGGCCGAAGTTGGAAGTCCAGAACTCCCGTTGGAGACTATTGTTAAAAACCATCAGCCACAGGAGCTCTAACTCTTCTGACACATCGCAGCTATGGCTAACCTAGACCCCTCCCAAATCCCCCCCCCGCGGCAAAGGTCCTCGGACAGCCAGCCCCCGCACCAGAAATTGAAACTCACCACTTTGAATGTTAGGGGCCTGAACTCCCCCCCCGAAGAGAAACTCTATCCTACACAGCCTGCAATCTGACAGAACCTCAATCGCTTTCCTTCAGGAAACGCACTTAATTCCAGCGGACCTTTCCCGCCTCCGAAGCAGGCTCTTCCCCACGCAATTCTTAGCATCCAATGGCACCAAAAAGGGTGGCACCGCTATCCTTCTGGCTGCGGGCTTGAACCCCCAGGTCCTCGACGTCCTGCGCTGCCGAGAGGGTCGCTTTGAGGCTGTCAAATGCATCATTATGGGCCAACTCTACACTCTCGTCCCAGCATATGCCCCAAATGAGTTCCAAGAAGGATTTTACCAGGACCTGGAAGAGATCCTCCTCCCGTTCACTGAGGGTCAACTTGTCATCGGGGTTGATTTCAACAGGGCCCCGGACCCTCTTAAAGACAGGTCTCACCCCCCAACCTCCAGGGACCAGAAGCTAGCCCTGGCCCTGCTCCACTTGTTCCGCTTGCTTGATGTCGTCGACACCTGGAGAGTGTTATACCCGGAGGAGAAGGACTTCACCTTTTACTCATATGTACATCGCACTTTCTCCAGAATAGACCTGCTGTTGGCCTCACCCCGGATCCTGGCCTTCACGGATGACGTCACGATCGGCCCTCAGATCCTCTCAGACCATGCCCCGGTCTCGCTCTCCCTCCGAGTCCTCGACCCGGATCCCCCTCCACGTCACCAATGGACCTTGTATGACCCTATCCTGGGGGACATGACGGTGAGAGATGCGATCACCAGGACAATCAAAAACTTCTTTACGAAGAACCGCAACAAAGACACGTCCCCCGCCAACACCTGGGATGCAATGAAGGCGGTGCTCAGGGGGGAACTGATCGCCCAAGGCGCCGCGTTTCACAAACAAAGAAGGCGACCCGGGACGCCCTGGAGGCTGAGGTTCGTGCAGCCGAAGCGGTCCACAAGCGGAGGGGCTGGTCCCCGAAATCCTACAAAGCCTTGCAAATGGTGAGGAAGAAGCTTGAGGCTCTCCACGCCGACACCACTGCGAACCTGCTCGCTAGAACCAAACAATAGTACTATGTCCACAATAACAAAGCCAACAAGCTCCTGGTCAGCAAGCTAGCTAGGGAGAAGACTCGGAAATCCATCCTGGGGCTTCGAGACCCACAGGGGTCGGTTCACTATGCAGACCAAGAGAAAATTCGGCTAGCCGCGGCCCATCAATCCGAGATTATGACAGCGGTCCCGAGAGACTAGGAAGCGCAGCGCGCATACATCCGTAAGGCGGCCCTTCCATGTCTGGCCCTGGAGGTTAGCCAGGAGCTGGAAAAGCCCATCACGGAGGAGGAGGTGGAAGAGGATATAAAGAGTCTGAAGCCTAGGGCCCCCGGACGGCTTCACCACTCGGTTTTATAAAATCTTTCGTCCCCAATTGGTGGCTCCCTTGGCCCGCCTTTTCAATTCATTTGCGACTACCAGAACGATCACTCCGTCCATGCAGGAATCCATCACGGTTCTCGCTTCAAAGCTCGGAAAGAACCCCCTTGAGAACAGCTCGTACAGACCGATTTCCTTGCTCAATTTGGACGCCAATATTTATTCAAAGATCTTGACTAACCGCCTGGCTCCAGTCCTACCGAACATCACAGAGCCGGACCAAACCGGCTTTATCAACTAGCGGTCCACGAAAGATAACATTCGCAGAGCTCTAAACCTCAGAGGTTACCACAAGAAATTCCCAGCAGCTGGCCTTACTTGCCCTGGACGCGACCAAGGCCTTCAATAAGGTGGACTGGTCATTTCTTACTCTTACCCTCGAAGCCTTCAGCTTTGGTCCAATCTTCAGGAAAATGGTCCTGGCAAATTATCAAGCTCCCAAAACCAGGCTCAGAGTTAACGGCCACCTGTCGGACCCTATCCTTCCTACCTGAGGAACGAGGCAGGGATGCCCTCTGTCCCCCCTGCTTTTCGCCCTGGTCATGGAACCGTTGGCCCAACGGGTGCGGACAAACCATCTGATAGGCGGCCCGAAGATAGGCGCCACCCAGCACAAGATCGCCCTCTACGCGAATGACGTCTTGCTAACCATCACAAACATCCAATCCTCCCTGAGGGCAGCTCTGGGGGAAGCTCCAACGAGGTAGCGGGATTCACCATCAACTTCTCAAAATCAATAGCCCTCGGTGTGGGCCTGAGCCCGGATGAAAGGGTCGCCCCGGAGAAGCAAAGCCCGTTCCAATGGAGCACCCAAGCAATCCCATACCTGGGGGTCCAGATCCCAGCACAGCCAACAAAAGTCTACCAGGCCAACATCCCCCCGCTCTTCGAGGAATTGGAGAAGGACCTCACGCGCTGGCGGTCGCAGAAAAATCTCCCTGCTGGGCCGTATAACGACTTGCAAAATGAACCTCCTTCCCCGATTCCTATATGCCTGCACTTCCCTTCCCGTCTCAATCCCGCTTCCCCCCCCTCATGAAGCTTCAACGGAAATTGATTGACTTTATATGGAAGGGCAAGAAAGCGAGGATTCCCCGGAAAACGTTGATGGCCAGCGCTAGACTGGGAGGGCTGGGGGTCCCGGACCTCTGCAAGTACTATATAGCAGCGCAGCTGGCCCATCTCCAGGCATGGGGACTGGCCTCAGGTCGCCCAAAGTGGGTGGACATCGAACAATACCGCCTACTCCTGCCTCTTCGCTTCCTCCCGAACGCCTTGCGTCGGAGATGGCCAGATGTGCTGATGGCCACGAAAAACTCGATAAAGGCATGGGAGTGGGCCCGCAGATACAGAGGGATCCCAGGCGACCTGAGCGCGCTCTCCCCAATCTTCCTCAACCCGGCCTTCTCCCCGGGAGCTCATCCAGCGAACTTCAGGAACTGGGTCGCAGGAGGCCTTGAAACGCTGGGACAGCTCTTCGCAGGAGACTCCCCCCTTAACTTCGAACAATGTAAATCCTCTTTTCAGCTAGCGGAGACGGACAAATTCTCCTATGCCCAACTAAGACACTGGTGCTCCAACCCCTAGACCCGGATGGCAGCAACTCGGCCTTTTACTCCCTTGGAACTCACAGCGTCTGACCTGCCTGCCCAAGGGAAGATTTCCACTCTCTACAAGCTACTGCTGGACGACCCCCTCCTTTCTAAACCCTCCTACATGTCCCTGTGGGAGACGGACCTGGATCACGCTATAGAGGACCAATCCTGGGTGGATATCTGGACCAGGACGCGCACGGCATCCCGCTGCATCACCAACCAGGAATGCGCCCACAAACTGCTTTTGCGATGGTACTACCCCCCCTTTACGTCTTCACCACTTCCAACAAGCCCTGGACCCCCACTGCTGGCGTCTATGCGGCCACTTGGGATCCTACTTCCACATGTGGTGGACCTGCCCTAAGGTAAAGGACTTTTGGACCCAATGCCTCACCACTATAAAAGACATCACCCAAGTGACCATTCCGCTAACTCCCGAACAGGTCCTTCTTGGGATCCCGCACCCGGACGCTTACCCGAGAACGGGGAGGAGGGCCACGCTGATCACTCAACTCTTGCTGGCCGCCAAAATCACGGTAGCCCGCACCTGGAAAACTGCTGAAGGCCCCCTCATGGCCCTATGGTGGATCAAACTCTGGGACATCCTAATAGCTGAAAAGGTCACGGCAGCTAAGGCGGGTAGACTATCGTTTCTTGGACGTCTGGACTCCGGTCCTAGACCATGACCAGAAATATCCGGCGCTTACTTTTAAGCCGCGCCTTATCGCGACCGCTCTCCATTCAATGGGGGACAGCTCACCGCCTGGCGGGATGGAATGAGGCCCGGGAACAATGCCTTCTGCATGCGTAGGGATTGGGGGTTAGGGGCATTCCATATGTCATATGCTGTCTGTAACAAATGTAAGTTTATCATGCTTGCTCCTGTGCGCTGTTAATAAATAAGTAAAAAAAAAAAGATTAAACAAATATTTTGAAGCAGGTAAGTACTTTTTAACCCTCCAATGCAAAGTGAATCAACCCTTTCCTGGAGGAAAGTTAAAGCACAAAGTCAGAGGTAAGAAGAGTTTTCAGGGAGCCAGGCCAGATAATGTTAATTGAGCAAAAGTCTAGGAGTACTGAAGCACTTCTTCTAGTTAAGTAAAAGTCTTGCACAATGTTGTAGAAGTTGTAAAAAAAAAAAAAAAAAAATAAGTATCCCAGAAGGGCCACAAGCTGATAGGCTTGTGAAGGGCAAAGCTGCAAGCAACCAAGACAAGCCTCAACTGAGAACAACTAAGGCTACACCACAAGAGGTAAGTCCCCATAGTTTTACAGTACCTTTGGTTAGAATACATGGTTCTAGCTGGCTTCTGTTCCTGTGCAGCTCTGCAGATCCTGTTGTTCCTGGGCCTCAGTCGTGGGGACAAGAGGGATGACTTCAGGGGACCCCTGCACTACATTGGTAAGGTCGGCATCAGCAAAGGACACATTTCAATTCAGCGGCACTTTGCTGTTCCAGCTCCTCATGTGGTCTCTCGGATACCACTTTGGACTTTTCTCGCATCTGGGGTCCAGCACTCTGTTGAGGTGGCTCAGGCTTGGTCAGGTCTGAAGGATCTTCCTGGAGCTTGGGTCTGACTTAAAAGCGATGCACTCGATCTAATGTTCCGCTCCCTGGCGCTTCGGTTGGAAGTACAGCCAGCTCAGAGAGAATGTCCAGACGAGTTCACTTTGGGGTTGATTGTTCCCACCAACCCAAGGGGAGAAGTCGTCCTTGCAGGGCTTCTCTAGTTGAGATGAATTTGGAGCTTCACCATAGCAGCAGGGTTTCACCGGGCAAACCAAAGGTCCAGGAGTTGCAGAAGGGGTCTCTTCCAAGTTCTTTTTCGGATTCCTTCTTTCAGTGGTCGACTCTGCCTTCCAAGACAAAATGCCACGCATTTTATGCAGGTTTCTCCCATTCATTCAGCCTAGCTGTCAGTCACACAGCAGAGTGGCTGTCCTTCAAGGACATCACCATTGGGTGCATTCCTGTAACCTAGGGCATTAAGCACAGGGAGTTTTGGGCAGCTCACTCAGGTCCTGCCCCAGCCAGACATACTGGAGCCAGAGGTGGGCGTCACTCGTGAATCCCACCAAAGACAAAACGAACAAAGTGACTAAACCTGGTTTGGCGTGCAGACTAAATCTCAAGAAGGAACTTTCCAGCAAAAATGGTGAAAAAAGACGATTGGGCCATTTTGCAAAATGGGCAACCATGGGTGCATTCCTGTAGCAGCGAACACAGCCTGTGGTAAAAATAAACGATGGTAGTAAAAAGTAAACCACTGCCACCAGCCATTAATTGTAGAAAGGGTAACATAAAAAAATGTTACATTAGAAACTCGACAAAGGGGATATTAAGTAACCCCTCCAGCAGCCTATGGGTAAGATAGTGTGTGCTGGGTCTAGAAAGTTATAGTTTGTATGTACAGTCAATTTCACTTTACTGCTCTTGGAAACAGTAGTTTATCCAAGAGAAGGTATTTAAACCTTTGGGAAATCTAAGAGACTTCCCTGTCCCACTGCACTGAAGGTGGTGTGTCACAATGCAAAGATGATGCAAGATGATGCCTACGTAGTTTGTCAGACTCCACAACCAAAAGAAACACAGAATTAAAAGTACAAAGTCCCAAAGTTCAGCAAAAGTGCTAGTGGGAGGAATTTAGCACTAAACTCAAAATTCTCCCTAACAGAGATCTTAACATGTTAAAAAATAGTGCATAGGCGCCCCTCTGCGAGAACGAACATGGCCCATTGACCCGTTCTTTGGGAAGGGACCCACTCTAGAGTCCGCAGCCCCACTTGAGCTCACTGTACCTTTCACAGATGGGAAATAACCATTTGCATATCAGTCTTTGTCCCGTCCACATGGGCAGTCCAGCACCGAAATGTTATGGTCTTAACCTGAATTGCTTTCGGAAAAGCCACGCAAAATTGACTCAATTGTAAAACGGTGGCTCTCCTTAATGAAAGAGCCGCAATTCTGAATGTCAATGTAGCGATCAAGGGTGCCCTACCGCCACAGAGTACTTGGAGGAGAGGTCAGCAATCCGCTATCACTGATTACATCTTCACTAGTAGGAACTTATTCGCTATTGTCGAGCACTTCCAAATAGTTCCGCAAAAAAAAGGCGATCATGAGCTCTTATCTTTGACGAGGCTCATGTCTCGACCCCTACTTATCCCCCCCAACATTACAAATCAATTCTCACAGTCTCTGGGGGCAGGAACAGATTTAGATGGACACCAACATCATTAACCCATCTAAACACCCTCCTGCAAAATCGTTAACAATTGCTTACTTTCACGTTGGATGGAAATGTATGTAGCAGCTCTGCAAATATTTACAGAACAGCCATCCACTTCCGTTCATCCAATCCACAAGCACATTTACAATCAAGACTTACATAATAGGAAAACTGACTTGTGCACCAGTCTCAGAAATCTGATAGGGTTGCCCTTTGAACTTAAGAGTTCCTAGAATATAATATCTCAAGACACATTACAGACATTGGCTCAAGGCATGCCAAACTCTATGCAGCAAAATGCTGAGCCTCCAGAAATGCTGCCTCCATTTGGAACCTGTTTAATCAGGCGAGCCATGATCCCCAAACTTCCATACAAATTAATACAGTCTAAGAACAAACATGGATTGCATACTTCCAGACTCTATGCTCGAGCACCTCAATCAAATATCTACAGATACCACTATCAATTAGTTAAAAGTGATATTTTATTTAAAATCACTAAACTAAGCTCTTCCAGAGCCTCTGGACATGATGGTCTTACCAATGTCATGCTGAAGAGCCATCCTGAACTCTGGGCTGCTATTTTACAGAACATCTATCTTAATGTTGTCAAATGTCATCAGATTCCGTCATGGAAAAAATTCATTATAGTTCCCGTTTTGAAGAAGGGCAATCGTGAGCTCCCAGAGAGCTATCGACCTATTACTCTCTTGGATGCCCTGGGAAAACTTTTTGCTCACCTAATTCTACGGGATTTCAATTGTTGGATGACAGAACGCCACTTGCATGACACATTTCAAACGAGTTTTGTAGCAGGGCTAGGTACTGCCATCAACCCATACAGGCCCCCCACCCCACTCTTCGTCTGCACTGATCAGATACTCCCTATCTGACTAACCTTGCACTTGGCCCTCACAGGCTGCACTATCAATGTTTTGGATCACCGTATTTTATTTACTTATTATTTATCTTGTCCTCTCTAATGCTCTGCACTTTCCAATTTCTCTCCCCTCCCACGCACGTTCCCCATGCACTTTTGCGTTCTCAATGTCACTGGGCCTAGTAAGATCGTTGTTTTTGTTCTCTCCCCTGTTCTCTCCCCTGTTCCCCCTCCCTGTGCCTGGTCGCACTCAAACACCTGTGTACGAGCGTGATGTAAATAAAATATATCATAACTTATTGATCACGACTGCCATAAAAATGTATAGAAAGCAAGATGGCCGCCAGACCGCGAGGACGTGTACCACAGGTCCTCCGTGCGGACAGCATCGAAAGCAACATAAAGCATCTGCAACGTCAAAGTTTGGAAAGCGGAGTCAAGATGGGTATTTGAAGTTCCTGTCCCCCAACCTGTCGCAAGTCACCAGATGACAGATCCAAATGAGCCCAGATGTCCTAAGAAGTACGGGAAGCAGAGGTTCCTGCCGTGGACCAGAACGCTGCTACCTGGGAGAAGCCGACGCAAGAAAACGGATACCAGATTCAATTGAACCCAACGATGTTCGAGATACAGGGCGCAGTATTCCATACAGTGGGCCGGATGCTCCCCTCTGCGGTAGGTGCGGAGCCCTGCTTGAGTGGCCAAGGCCGGCTGAATGTATGATGACCGCCAAAGGGATCTTGAACTAACAAGCAACAACGTGGCAGAAAGGAATTCCAGACACTGTTGGTCCTTTCCTGCCCCCCAGAACGCAGAGAAGGTGATAGGAGGCAATCGGGCCTCCACGGTGAAGTCCGACAGGAGAGCGGGAACCGTGCCTGACGGCGGGTTGGGAGAGAGGAGCTGCAGGCGCAAGGGAAGGGCAGAACACCCCCAGAGTGTGTGCAGTCCACTGAGGAGGCCGCCGTCATACCACAACGGAGCCCAGCGAGGAAGCGCCCCCTTCTCCCATAACAGCGTGAACAAGAACGATCAGGATTATATCGTCAGCGAACAGCTTTATCGGCGGTAGAGCTCCTCAAACTCATATACCCCATAAGCCGACGCGGCAGGCTCCAGCCAGTGGTCTAGAGGTTCTCGAGGGAGCGGGCAAGCATAAGATATGGATGGACCCACACAGCAGACCACATGGCATGCTCTTCTGAAGGAAGGAATAGCAACATCGCCCAGACTACTGCAGCAGACGATGGAGGCAGCACATGATCCACACAGACCAAGATCAGTAACGTATAGTACCTGAAGCTTGTTGATGAGCCCACAGCTCCCAAAACAAGAGCACATTACGACTATAACTGGCCCCCTCAGCTGCACCCAGTGGCGGTTCTCGGGTGAGAGCAGCGGCCCAGTAGCCAGAACAGAGTGAAAGGATTACTGCATAAACGCCTCCTGCCTACTCGGCGTACGTAAGGCGAACCAGCAGGACGGTTGGTGCAGGTAAGGGAGGGAACCAGGTGTCAAACGAGCCCGCAATAAACCCGAACGGTACGAGTTGCCCACTGCGCAACCCACCCAAGTCTCTGTAAGAGTGGATGAATAAGGTATGGTGGGCACAGACGGACTATGAGACTGGGAAGTATACTTGATGAGAAAGGAAGGTCTATGTGACAACGAGGGTAAAGGGTCCCGGTGAAACGATTTGCTAACGTAGTGGAAAGGCAATGTGCGCAGTGTCTGGCACCATTAATTGGCTGCTCATCAAGTGCCTGCGCGGGCGGCCTGGATCCCATGAAGCAAGTCCCAAGTATCTGTGGGGCGATCAGAAGTTGAGTGGGTAGAAAAGTGGATATTGACCACCCCAATAAGGACAGTGCATAAACGTTGTACTCCAAAGCGTCGGATCAAGCCAGGACAGAGGGGAAGAGACCAGCATCGGCCGATGGAGAGGTCGATGAAGTTGGGGCAGTAAAAGAATAGAAGGCCAATAAGGCTCACTAGTTTCCGGCACCCTCGGCGCAGCTCTTGTAGCCCTGATCAGCGCTTTTGCTTTCGGTTAGAGTGAACCAGATGCCAGGCACCAAATCAAATCCTGGCCCATCAAGAGCAAGAATCCCGGCCAGAACCCAAGAAAGTCAATTAGAGAGGTGTTGGAGATGGAGAAGACAAACACACAGCTAATCACCTTCCCCTTCGTCGGATCTGGCCTCCAGGAGGTTAGCAAAGAAATGGCAGAGTTGGAAGGAAGAGTATACGTAGTGGAAAACGGACTGTCAAATGTGGCAGCAGAAACTAATCAGAATAGCAGGACCAGCTGGCTAATGCAACAAACAATCTAGAACTCCAGGCAGAGGACCTTGAGAACCACTCAAGAAAATCTAATATTAGGGGCAAGGGCATGGCAGAATCTGTGCTGGATAAAGACCTAAGGGACACCAGGCAGCAATGTTTTAGCAGCCTGCTTAATGACACCCAACCCGAGATGATTGAGTATATCAAGATCTAGCGTTGGTCACCCTCCACAAAAGAAGGCTAATGCAGCCAATTACCAAAGCCCTCCAGGCACAGCATATCCAATACAGGTGGACGCATCCGTTCGGCCAATCATTCACATGGGAGGGAAAACAGAGGAGAATCAACACCTGTGACAAAGGCCTCTCACTTCTCCAAATGGAAGATGGCCAAACCCGACCTGACACTAGACCACAGCACAAAATCCCAGGCACAGCAGGCAAACCATGGGAATGGTCGACGGAAAGAAAGACAATCAGAGAAAGCAGAAAAAACCAAGGACCTACAGCAGAGCCGAGAATGTTTGAGGAGATAAGAAATGCATACTGAGCGACGACCCATAAAACTGACAATCGTTATGAAACAGCCAATGCAGATCAAACTGCTGAAAAGATCAGAATTGATGCGTCTGCACGGAGGTAGGAGGACAGTACATCTTGGAAGCTGAGCCAGGACCTGGCATTTTGAGGACTGGGGAGATTCTAGGGCCCAACGCCTCTGTATGATCGGCGGGTGGATTCTTCGGGAACCCAGGCCACATGTATTCCCAGACATGGGGAGAGGGGTGTTGGGGGGGGGGGGGGGGGGGTAATTGGGGAAAGGGGAGGGTGGGTAGGAGAAGGAAAGAAGAGTCAAGAGACACATAAGAAATATGAGCCAATAGCCCAGTGGGAGAAAGGAGAGTCCAGACTGGAGTGCAAAGGGACCCTGAACAAGGAGCAGGGTGAGAGACAAATAGGCTATCATAGACCTCGGCACGATGGAGGAGGCGAACATAGTTTCAATTAATGTACAGGGGCTGAACTCCCCTGCCAAACGTAGAGCAATCCTGGGTAGACGAAGCGATGCGTGCAGCAATAGCAATGCTTCAAGAGATGGACCTCCTTCAGAAAGATGAAGAGGATGCAAAGCAGGTCATATCCACTCCAATATTTTGCCTCAAGCGTGAAAAAAAAAATCAAAAAGGGAGTTGCAATTTTATGCAATCGCGACCTAGGTTTCCAAAAACACCACATAAGGGATGATAAGGGTAGGTACGTGGGAATTGAAAAGGCACAATCAGGGAACAAACATACACAATTATAGCGGTCCATTTACCTAACGAAAGTAGGAGGGTGGTGCGAAGGCCAGCTGATCATAGGTGTGGACTTCAACTGTGTAATGGACCCTAAATTAGATAAAACACTACCCCCCCTCCCCCCCGCACCCCTAACAATCGCAGACCAGAGGAACAGAACGGCTCTGGGTAAGCTCTTTAGAGACCTGGGGGTTATCGAAACATGGTGGTTCTTCCAGGGAGAAAACAGAGAATACACGCATTTCTGGGCGGTGCATGGGGGTTACTCTAGAATAGATCTGATTCTAGTCTCTTCCTCACTGATCCCCAATGTCACGAAAATAGAAATCGGAGTACAGTACCTCTCGGACCACACCCTGGTGTCCATTACCATAGAACTGAAGGGGGGAGGAAATAGACCCAGTCCACAGTGGAGGCTAAATGAAACAATCCCAAGAGCACACATGGAAAATACCATAAACAACTATTTCAGGGAGAATAACAACGGTGAGGTTGATTGAAGGGTAATCTGGGATGCGGGGAAAGCAGTAGTCTGAGGGGAATTTATTGCACAAACGGCACAATACTACAGGGAGAAAGCCCACATAACACGCAAAGTTGAGGAAGAATTGCGGGAGGCAGAAAAGTTACATAAGGTCCGTCAGACGTCTAAGACTCTGCGGGAGTTTAGGAAGGTTAGAGCCAAACTGGAAAATCACACTGCAGACAGAACGGCGCAGGCATTAATGAAATCAAAAGAATCCTATTACATACACGGGGAGAAGGCAAATACATTTCTTGCAGCCAAATTACGCAAACCGAAAGCACGCAACAACATCAATAGACTGGAATTACATACGGCAGATGAGGACAAATTTGAAATATGGTCCAATTCCATTAGGGGCTAGTGACTAATGAGAATTTAGATAAGGCTAACCAAATAACCTTTATGTCTGCAATCCGGATTGCCACAAATTACAGAAGGAGACAGAAATAGGTTAGAGGAACGGATTACAGCCCAAGAGGTTAGTGATGCGGTAGCAGCCCTCCCAAGTGGGAAGACACCGAGTCCAGATGGCCTAGGAAATGGCTATTACAAAAAATTCCACGCACAGTTAATAACCCCCCCTTACCTGTCTCTTCAACGTGATTAGAGACAGGGTCAGTGTCGATGGATATGGGGAAGTCAGCCACGATATCAACCTTAAAACCCGGGAGGAACCCGGTAGATTGTGCCAGTTACCGCCCTATTGCTCTCCATAATACGGACTGAAAACTGTATGCTACAATTCTAGCAAATCGACTGATGACTGTCCTACCAGAAATAATACACAAGGACCAAGCAGGCTTCATAAGAGGGAGGCACACACAAGATAATGTTGGACGGGCGATAGACATCATGGATTGGGGTACAAGAACGAAGCAAACATTCTCGCTAGCGGCCTGGGACGCTAGGCGTGCCTTCGATAGTGCGAATTGGGAATACTTGAGGTTGTTGCTGGAGGGGTTCAGATATGGGTCAGCATTCAACAAGATGGTGTTAGAAAATTACCAGCTCCCATCCACGCACTTTATGGTAAATGGTTATACCTCAAAACAGACTGACATTATGAGAGGCACACGCCAGTGTTGCTCCCTTTCCCCGTTGGTCTTTGCAATGCCATTGGAACCTTTTGCAATTAGTATAAGGAGGAACCCAAATATCAAGGGGGTCGTTAGCGGGGGGACCCAACGTAAGATTGCGCTCTATGCAGATATTATGCTCTATATGGCAGACACTATAAAACGCACTACCTAGGATCATCACTGAACTACAGAGGTTTGCAGCGGTATTGGGATTCACAATAAATTACTCAAAAACCAAGGCATTAAACATCACAGAGAGGGAGGATCTAGCGCCCCTAGAGAATCTATACGCTCTAAAATGGGAAAAGCAGCCCTGAATTACTTAGGGGTTCAAGTTACCAAAGTTCTGGGGAAAGTATTCAAGGCAAACCTTGTGCCTCTTTGGAAGGGGACCTACAAAGGTAGGACAGCCAGGAATTCTCATGGTTCGCAAGAATTGCGGCAATAGAAGAACAAGTTACTTTCTTACCTGGTAACGTTCTTTCGATGGGATGGTCCGACGACGTATTCCATATCTATGACATGTAATCACCACAGCTGTGCTGCTTCGGAAACTTTTTCGGCGTCTGCGTCCTGCGTCGATGACGTCGATGCGCCGCCGTCGAGGACCTCCTCCGACGTCCGACGTCATCCGATGTGATAAGTAGGACGCACGACGCCAGTAGCCTCAGTTGTAGTTTTTTCCCCCAGAACGTGTGACATAAGTCAACTGCCAGTCAGACACAAAGCCTTGCGGAACGTAAGCTGCAATCGCAAAAGAAATTCTGCAGCGGGGAAGGCAGGGTGGGAGCGATATGGAATACGTCGTCGGACCATCCCATCGAAAGAACGTTACCAGGTAAGAAAGTAACTTGTTCTTCGAGGGGATTGGGTCCTCCGACGTATTCCATATCTATGACAGACTCCCAAAGCAGTACCAAATCAAGGAGGAGGGAAAGAATTTAGAAACAAAATTTAGAATAGCCAATCAAATAGCAGAGCAAAGGACCGCCTTGCCAAAGGCCAGATCCTGCCCTCTGATGGAATCGAGGGAATAATGCCGTACAAGTGTATGTACTGAAGCCCAGGTGGCAGCATCACAGATGTTGCGAATAGGAACACCCCTCTGCAGGGCAGTAGATGCAGCCACGCCCCTGGTAGAATGGGCCCGCAAGCCAGCCGGTGGGTCCTTACCCGCCAAGCGGTAACACTCCGAGATGGCCAAAATAATCCAGCGTGACAAAGTCTGTTTCGTCACAGCTTGCCCCAAGCGCTTACCAGCGTAACCAATAAAGAGTTGATCGTCCACTCTGACCCGGGACATGCGAGAAACATAAAAGCTCAAAGCTCTCCTAGGATCAAGCCTATGGAGCCTCTCCTCTTCCTTACCAGGATGCGGAGGAGGATAGAAAGCCGGAAGAACAATCTTCTGGGCCAAATGAAATTCCGTCACTACCTTTGGAAGAAAAGAAGGACGAACTCGAAGGACAACCCTGTCCTTGTGAAATACAGTGAAGGGTGGCTTAACAGAAAGTGCCTGTAACTCACTCACTCTGCGAGCGGAAGTAACCGCAACTAGAAACGCAGTTTTCAAAGTCAACAGTCTCAAAGGGCAAGAATGTAAAGGCTCAAACGGAGCACCCATAAGAAACCTAAGAACAAGGTTTAAATCCCAACCGGGCACCAGGAAAGGCGACGGAGGGAACACATTAGTGAGCCCTTTCAGAAACTGTGAAATTAAAGGGATTTTAAAGTAAGAACATTCTTCAGATGAGCGCTTAAAGATGGACAGCGCCGCCAGGTAACCTTTAATGGTACCCACTTGCAAGCCCCTGTGGGCCAAAGAAAGCAAAAGGGACAGAACCATGGGGATGTCACATGCAAAAGGATCCACATTCTGAACTCTGCACCAGTCGCAGAACTTACGCCAACGGCAACGGTACAGAGACTTAGTTGCGGGCCTTCGGGCCGAAAGCAACACCTCCATCACGTCTTCAGGGAGGTCCCAATCCTTATACCTCAACCTTTCAGAAGCCAAGCGTGAAGGTTGAGGGATCCGACCTCTGGATGGAGAACCTGACCCCCCTCCCGTGAGAGCAGATCGTCTCGGTAGGGAAGACGACGTGGAGGGCAGATGGACAAGTCGAGAAGGTCCGGGTACCACGTCCTCCGAGCCCACGCCGGAGCAATGAGGATCATCCGGGAACCGAACTTCCGCAACCTCCGCAGCACTTGCGGGATGACGGGGACTGGAGGCAACGCGTACAGCAGCGGGAATGACCACTCCACCACAAACGCGTCGCCTAAGGCTCCTTTCGGAGGAAATTCCCGCGAGCAAAACCTCTCGCACTTCCGGTTGACACTGGAGGCGAAGAGATCCACTTGAGGGGTCCCCCAAAGGGCGAAGATCTCCAGGAGAATCTCCTGAGCCAACTCCCACTCGTGAGAGATCGCGCTCTGCCTGCTCAGAGCGTCCGCCGTCACGTTTTCGTCTCCGGCCAGATGAACTGCCGAGATCGAAACTTCCTGCCGGATGGCCCAGAACTCGAGCTGCATCGCCTCCCTGCACAGAGGAAGTGACCCTGCCCCCCCCTTTTTGTTGAGGTAGTGCATGGCCACAGTGTTGTCCGTCATGATCAGGACAGCCTTTCCTCGCACAGTCGGCAGAAAAGCCTTCAGGGCTAGCCTGACGGCCCTCAGCTCCAACAGATTGATATGGAGTCTGGACTCCGACGGAGACCAACGACCGCTGACTGTCAGCCCGTTGGCATGAGCTCCCCATCCCGTGAGGGATGCATCCGTCACGATCGTCACCTCCGGCCAGGGTAGCCAAAACGGAGCCCCCTTCATCAAGTTGCCTTCGACAGCCCACCACAGAAGGTCCCGGGCGACCGAGGGCGGCACCTGAACCGGGTCCGACATCCTGCCGGAGGACTGCGACCATTGCGTCTTGAGTGCCCACTGCAAAGATCTCATCCGCAGGCGAGCCTCTGGCACCAGAAGAATGCAGGATGCCATGAGGCCGAGCAACCTCAAGAACTCGAACGCCGGGAGCGTCTGGGCATGCTGAAACTTGTGCACCATCTGCTGAATGTGAAGAGCCCTCACCTGGGGAGGAAAACACTGCCCCAGGGAAGTGTCGAGCACTGCTCCGATGTACTGGAGCCTCTGTGTTGGCGTCAAATGGGACTTCTTTAAATTGAGGGAGAAGCCCAGCCTGTGAAGGGAGTGGCAGGCGACGGACAGATGATCCAGGACTTGCTCGGGAGAGCTCCCCCTGATCAACCAATCGTCCAGGTAGGGGTAGACGTGAATCCCCCCTTGCCTGAGATGCGCTGCCACCACCACCATGAGCTTGGTGAAAACCCTCGGGGCGGAGGTCAAACCGAACGGCAGGACCCGAAACTGAAAGTGCGAGTCGCCAACCGCGAACCTCAGGTACTACTTGTGCTTGGGATGGATCGGCACATGGAAGTAAGCATCCTTGAGGTCGAGTGACACCAACCAGTCCTGAAGCTGAAGGGCCTGGAGGACTTGAGAGAGAGTAACCATCTTGAACTTGTCCTTCCTGAGGAGTTTGTTCAAACCGCGCAAGTCCATGATGGGTCTCAAACCCCCGTCTTTCTTCGAAATCAAAAAATAAGGGGAATACCATCCCTTGTTCCTCTCCGCTACAGGCACCAGTTCTATGGCGCCTTTCTCCAGCAGGGCTTGAATTTCCTGCGCAAGGAGCGGATCCGGACTCTTCAAAGAGAGGTTCCCCGGTGGATTGTCGCGAGGCCTGTGCCGAAAGGGAAGACAGTAGCCGTGGGAAATGATCTCCAGAACCCACACATCTGAAGTAATGGCACGCCACTCTACAAGATGCTGCGCCAGCCTTCCCCCAACCGGCGAACCATGGTACATGGCCTCATGACTGAGTAGGAGCGGCTGCGGCGTTACCTGAGGGCAAAGAGGCAACTGCCCGAGCGGCCTTGGCACCACGGGTACCTTGTCGTCCACCTCTGGTACCCCTGCGTTGGCCCCTTTGACTGCCAGCTCCTCTCGCTCTACCAAAGGTAGAGTAATAGCGAAAGGAGCCACCCCTCCACTGCTGTCCCCTAGGACGAAAAAGCGGAGGTTGGCGAACTGCAGCGCCCAACGACTTCGCTGCAGCTTTTGAGGTCTGCAACCTCTCAAGGCTCTCGTCAGCCTTGCTGCCAAAAAGATGTTCACCATCAAAGGGCATGTTGAGGAGCCGGGACTGCACATCAGGAGCAAACCCCGACTTCCGCAACCACGCAAACCTGCGTATCACGGTGCTCGCCGCCATGGACCTACTGACCTACATTCAGCCAAGTCCAAACCCGACTGAACGGACTCACACATGGCATCCTTACCATCCTGGACCATAGCAAGGAAACCATCCCGTTCGACCCCTTCGGGAATATGTTCAGCCGCTAACGCAACACAGTTCCACAGAGTGTGCGTGAAACGCGACAAGGCACAAACGGAGTAGGCCGCCTGAAGCGCCATACCACCAGAAGAAAACACCTTCTTCGCCCAGCCATCAAAACGTTTGTCGTCCCTATCAGGAGGGATGGTAGGGTACGACGCCTGCTTTGCCGGGGCCGTGGCCGCCTGCACCACCAAACTTTCCGGAGTGGGGTGCCTGGTCAAGTAGCAGGGGTCGCCACTGGCTGGACGGTATTTTCGCGACAAGGATCTGCCCACTGCCGGGAGACACTCCGGAGCAGTCCAAGCCGCCGCCACCCTACGCTGTAAAGCCATATGGAACGGCAGTACCGGGTCAGTTGGGGGACCAACATCAAGGATGTCCGTCAGATCATCCTGCACAAACTCACCTGGGGGAGCAGACCATCCCAGATACTCAGACACCCTAGCCATAAGGCGCCGGTATGAGGAATCGGCATGGGAGCCAGGCTCAGGCCGACCAAATTCCACCTCCGGAGAGGTGTCCAGTCCACTGGCATCATGCAGCGACTGCCTCAAATCGTCAAATTGACTATGGCCCGAGACAATGTCATCCGGCACCTGACTAGGAACCAGGCCATCCGAATCCTCATCCGCCTCCGAAATATAATCCAAGTGGTGGAAAGGCACCCGAGAGTGCCTGCTCTTAACCAGAGCCTTCCTAGGGGGAACACCCGAGACACGGGGCACCTCCGACACGAAAGGCGTCGATGGCGTCGAGCGAATCGGCGCCGACGTCGAGAAAACCGGCAACGGCGCCGAGAGGATCGGCGTCGACGAAATCGGCGTCGACGTCAGATGCAGCGCCTCCAGTATCGGCGGCGTCGACACAGCCCTCGAAGCCGGAGCTCCGAGCGTGTCCCTCGACGACCTGACCGTCGACGGCTTCGACGACTTCCTCGGAGCCGGAGCCTCGAGAAAGCCTGTCGACGCCCTCGACGCCTCAGACGTCGATGTCTTCCTCGAAGACATCACAGGTGCACACGGTCTCGATCGCGTCGAGGACCGGGACCTGGAACGGGTACGGCGAGAACGAGCCCCCTTGTCCGAACGGGACCTCTCCCGTGACTCGCGCCGACCACTCTTGCGAGCGGTGGCTCTCGACCTCTCACGGCCGACCCCACTCGGGGGCGCGGACGGTTGAGTACCCTGCGACTCAAGAATCGCCAACATCTTCTTCCCGAAGGAAGCCCATACCTCCGGCGTCGCACGGCTGGTGGGGTAACCGACGTGCCGGGCAGAGTCCTCTGAAGAGGACCTGGAAGGCGACCGGTGTCAGCGCTTCCGAGAATGCCTCGAAGAGGCCGAGGAGTGGCGAGACCGACTCCTAGAAGAAGACCGACGAGACTTCCGACGATGACGCGGAGAGTCACCCCTCGAATCATCCGTCGAAAGCCCCGCCGACTTCGACTTCCGGGGCTTGGACACCCGACCTACCGACAATTTCTTCTTACGTTCGCGTAAGGCCTTGGACGTGAGCGACAGGCAGTCGACACAGTCATCCGTGTCGTGGGCCTCCCCGAGGCACCAGAGGCAGGCATCGTGCGAGTCAGTCACCGACATCTTGGACCCACACTCCCCGCACTTCTTGAAGCCCGGACGCGGGGTTGAAGACGAAGTGGAAGACATCGTCGAAGGAACAATTCACAAACGAACAGGTTCGAAGAACCGGAAAGAACAGAACTCTAATGAGTCGAGGCTAGAACCGAGAAACACGAAGCAACACGTTCGCGGAAAAAACGGAACTGAGGCTACTGGCGTCGTGCGTCCTACTTATCACATCGGATGACGTCGGACGTCGGAGGAGGTCCTCGACGGCGGCGCATCGACGTCATCGACACAGGACGCAGACGCCGAAAAAGTTTCCGAAGCAGCACAGCTGTGGTGATTACATGTCATAGATATGGAATACGTCGGAGGACCCAATCCCCTCGAAATGACATTACTCCGCAGGTTACTGTATGTAGTGAGCTCAATCCCAGTTGATATTCCCATAAGGCTAATTAAGGAACTACAGAAAGCTATATTTAAGTTCATATAGCAAAACAGAAAACCAAGGATCCAAAGACAGATCTTGATGCGACCAACGCTCCTTGGGTGGGTGGGTGTCCCAGACATAGGAAGGTATTTGGCAGCACACCTGACACCAATGTTGAAATGGGCAGGCCAGAACAACCCATCCGGTTGGAGTAAGATAGAACAAGCACCAACAGCGACCCCGCTAAAAGTATTACAATTTTTAAAGCCTGGTGCTCGTGAGAATGGGCAAATACTATTAGAGGCCACCAAAAAGACCCAGCGCATTTGGGATCAAACAATACGAAGGAAAAGGGTGCATCATGGACCGCGCCCACTGTCGCCGCTAGCACATAATACAGACTTCTCCTGGACTCCACAATAAATTCTGGGAAGGATGGAGGGAAGCGGAAACCCTGTCATTAAATGATATGTACCAGGAGGGTTCCCCTGTTTCACTTGAAGACTGCAAAAAGAAATTCAGAATTGGCAAAAACCACATATATAAATACATGCAATTACGTCACTGGCTCTCTCACCCAGCAGTCAAGAAGGCTGGACCACGAACCCCAATGGGCCTAGAACTAACAATACGAGAAGGAACATCCTTGAAAGGTATAACTAGACTGTATAGGCTACTAAACAAGGCACAAGCAGCGGATACCCTCCAATATAAGAAAGATTGGGAGAACGATCACAGAAGAAGAAAGGGGTCAAATATGGACGAGAGCGCATAAGTTGTTTAAATCGTCGACAAGCAAAAAATTGGCATACAAACTCTGCTACCGGTGGTATTTGTCTCCCACCCGCCTACACAAAATCCCACGTACCCCCCTGGAATGCTGGCGTCAATGTGGAGATAGGGGTGACCTGTTCCATATGTGGTGGTCGTGCCCAAAGGTGATTATATTCTGGAAAGAAATTCTGGGGCTCATAGGACATAACAGGAACCGAGCTGCCATGGTCTCCAAAAGTAATCTTACTGGGAGCAGTAGCAGAAGGAAAATACCCTGCATCAGGGAACAGGGCAGCCCTGATAACACATCTGCTGACAGCCGCAAGAATGACAGTGGCCCAACGTTGGAAGACGATAGAAGGCACTTCCACGCCCTGGTGGTGGGTCAAAGTGTGGGGAGGCATGGCAATGGAAAACATCTGCGCCACAAATATTGGGAAATATCTGAAATTCCTAATCGATATGGGACCCCTTCCAGGACTACGGAGGGGAAAGGGAAGCTCACTACTTCAAACCGCGATTACTCAAGAATATTCATATCAGCTGAGAGATTCAGAGAGCCCAAAACTGGTAGTTCGGCTCAGGGAGAAGAGTTGGAAAGGAACCAAGTACTTTTGGCTAAGAAAAAAAGGAAAAGGAGGGGAGGGAGTGGAGGAGGGACGGGGGACGTGAGGAGGATAGAAATCTAATAGGAGGAAAATTGGAGACTTTACTGATGCTCTTGACAATGTTGAAAGTTGATCGCGGATTGTAGCAATGTATTGTAGAAAAAAGTACAACTGTTATCCGATTTGGTCTCTGTTGAAAATAAAAATGGTTTAAAAAAAGTGTATAGAAAGCAAATGAAAACCAATATATATGGCTTTTGTGTACTTCAAGAGCGCCTTTGATTCTATGACTTGTGAATTGCTAATTAGCAAATTGGCCAAAGCGGCCTGCCCTACTCACATCCACACCCTAGTGTCTCAGCTCCATTCAAACACTTCTGTTCAAATCTGCCCATCCCTAGATGGGAAATTATCATTGCTTATTCCGACATACAGAGGCCTGAAGCAAGGCTGCATTTTGGCCTCAGAGCTACTTAACTTCTTCAAATCTGATTTGAATCTACATCTAACAAAGGTCGTCTCTGAACACCCCCCCCCCCAAACTTGGCAATTGTGCCATCCCTTGGCTGCTGTACCCAGATCTAGTGCTTCTATTCAAGACTCCAAACGGCTTACAAAAATTGTTGAAAGTTCTACAAGAATACACTAAGATCAATCAGCTAACAATAAATCTAAAAGGTCAGGATTTGTGCAAATTCCTACCACACTAGACATTGCTTCTATAAATGGCAGTTGTATGGCTCCAGTCTAGAAGTGGTAACTGAATATCGATACCTTGGCCTTAACACCAATAACCACCCTTCTGATTTACCTTATCGTACGTACAGGCATCTGTCGTGCAGGTCCGTAAACTCCATAGCAAGTACGGTCGATTCACTTTTTCCCCCCTCCAATCACGTACTACAAACAGAAGGTTGTCCCAATTGTGGTCTATAGCGCCGAGACTAGGGTGTGGAAAAATATTTTGGAAGCAGGGGCTTTGCTTGCCAGGGAGCCAACCTATGTGTATTGTTAGACATGGGCTGGTGCTGCTTTCCCTTGGAATCTTATGTGTGGAAGTTATGCATTCTGTTAATAAAGTGCTTACTGGCTGATGATACGAATTCCCTGTTCAGCCTAGCTTCTTACGTCAAAACTGCAGAGGATCATTTTATGCATCCTTGGAAACAGCTCACTGAAATTATTGAAGGCTGCAGATATTGCCATCTTCTTTTTTGAAAAATTTGTTTACAACTAATCCAGATGGCGCCAAAATAAAACTATGGCGCTACGACTGGATACTAACCCGGCAACAGTGCATGCTTCATCAACCTTTTGAATGCAGCAATTATAGGATCACAAGTCTTTCAGATCCTGAACACCATCTTGTCAAATTCCCCTGTCGAGTCTATAGCATTTTATATTTACGATTTCATTTGAACCTATGACTCACAAAAGAGGTCTTGTGCTGTTGGGAAGTTATTGCCAAATGAGATCATTTGTGTCGATTCTGCCAGAAGCCGGATGAAACCGAAACTTTCAAACACTTGCTGGCATTTTGTCCCACCTTATCTGAGAGTCTGATTTTCTTCATTCTTCCTTCCAAGAACACGTACATTTAACTTGTAAAGAATTGTGGTATAAGATCTTAAATGGTGAGCATGTTGGAGGCCGTATCGCAGCTATGACCATGCACTAGTAATGGATTGGGCCATGCTGTGTGGCAGTTCCCTCGTTCGAGTGCATGGTCAGCGAATGTGTCTCTCATTGATTAATTTGAGGCTCAGCTTGAGCCAGGCAGCATTTCCGCTTGATCCTACTGCAATCTGTGGAGCGGACCATCAAACATCCCGTATATGAAACACACAGGAGGCCCCGGAAGCAAGAAAGTTTAGCATCATTCCTTTGTCCAGTAACATTGAAGTGGATTCTTGAAAGCACTGTGCAAAACTATGAAAACACAAGAGAAACCGGACTCCATCATTGTACCCTCTTTTTCGTCCTGATGAAGGCCATCCACTCCCAGCACAATATATCAGCTCTCAATTGGCCGAAACACTTGTGTCGACATCCCTCTCAATGTCTAATTTCCATACTGTAAACATTGTAATTTGGTTTATACTACCATTGTTTGTTAAACTAGATCGTCTGATCTCAAAATGTCGCTTAAGACCTTGTTATCTTTCTAGATGTATGTCCAGACCAAAATGCATGGATAAAAATGTTACTGTATCCTGTTTTAATACCATATTTTTACTAATGTATGTCCTGTTACAATTCATTTACCCAACCCAATAATGAATGATTATATGAATTGAATGAATATCGAACTATGTGTTTCGTTTGGTCACCCTGATAATTTCCGACTATATTGATACTTTGAATTGAGCCATAGCCTGAGATCCTAGGAGCTTCCAGAGCTGCGTTACCCCAATACCAGTAGACCTGCGGGCCATTTCGAGTGCATTGTCCTGGAAAGGCTGAATCCGCCCAAATGTGTGCTGAACCCGTAAGGACACTCCCGATATCCGATCCGACTCACCAGGAGCCCCTCATCAAAGTGTGGGACTGCATGAAGTGAAGAAGATTGACCGGGCAATCCGTGTCCTTTGTTGGTGCTGCCGAAAAGGCACCAAATCCCCAGAGTTAACCAAGATGTTACTGAAAGTCGTGCCACATGTCCTCCCTTGCGACTGCTGCTGAGAGATCCCGTCCATTGTCCTGCCTTCAGTCATCAGACCAAGGAATCTAGAGGTCAGTTCCATCGCTGCAACATTGAGGAGCATCCAGCACAAACATTTTCTTCTACTGTGGGGTAAAAGGAATTGCTTACCGGATTCCAAGAAATTGCTCCAAAGCGTTGGAGTGCACCTAGAGATGTCCACGGTCACACCGTCTTACATCTGACTCAAGCCGCTTCTTGTGTCCCTTAATAGAGTTACAGGTCTCCTTTGTTAGTGGTTAACTTGCTGCTTCTACAACACTAGAGACGGGAAGAAATCCTCTGGAACTCTTTGTATTCTGCTGCTTATCAAGACTTTGATCCCTCTCCGAACTGCCTTTAGCTAGGGTTGTGTTTTTGGACTTTAAAAAAGTCTTGCTGTGCGAAGAAACCCCAGTCTAGAACCTTGAACCAATCTAATGTTGCACTAACTATTTTCCTCCTCTAAAGTGACTTTACTATATTTGTTTGCAGAGTAAATGTATTACAGTATGAACTGTTAAAAAACACAGTTGTGCGTAATAACCGATAATACGTTAACACTGGGCCTCATTTCGAGGCTGGCAGTATGCCGTGATACTGGCAGCTTGCCGCCAGACTAAAAAAAAAAAATGACTGGCGCCCAACTTCCCGGTTACACCGGGGTATTGCAACCGGCCAGGAAGTCAGGCGCCAGTAATTTTTTAAGTCCCCATCCCCATGGAGTCCGAGGCAAGACGGGCAAGGCAATTGAGGTGGGGGTACTTAGCTTCTTCTCTACACTTTCTTTGGTGTGCATGTCTAACTAAGGTTCAGCGTACTTGCCTACAACTCACATCTACCTCTTAAGATAGGTCTGACTGCTCTGCCACTCTACCAAGGTCCTGAGTTAGTACAGACTGATGAGCTGGGGATCTACCAACCCCTGCGGTAGCTTATTAAAGTCTTACTACCAGTAGGACTTTAGAAAAGCTCCCCAAACAGCTTCTTAGGGCAACACATTAAAATACATTTTAAGGGTATACTTAACCAAATAAAACACTAATAATAAAAAATAAAAAAAAAATACATTTGCAGCTTTCTGGGAGCTCACAGGAGGTGCAAGAAATATATCAGGATTACAAAAAGCCAAGGGGAATAACAAGGTTAGAACAAAAGAAGAGGCAATAGTGACAGCTATGTAACAAAAAAGTAAGGGGATGATCAATACCACACTGGTTTTTAAGTTACTATTTCAATGAGTTATAATGTGTGTAGTGTAGATCCATCAGAAACATAAGTAAATATACAGCCCGTCGTTACTACATTGCTCTAACAGAAATGTTCCCACTGCAAATAGCACCCTTGACCAACCAAAAGGAAAGGTGACAGAATTTGAAAAATAGTAGAATGTGTGTGAAGTTTTTATTGTTATTATGGTATTTATTGAGTGTGGACCTAGCTTCGGGAAGCAGTGGAACACTTTACAATCATAGGGGAAGAACACAATGAGGGAAGTAGAGAAAAGGGGAGGGGGGGCCCTAACTAGGTGGGCAATTGGCATTAAGGGATTGACAAGCAACTTGGAGAGGAGACACTGGGGAGCAGATCAGAGAGTCTAGGTAGGGTGGGGAGTGCAAGGTGTGTGGAACAAGATATTAAGAATGACACTGAGGTACCATTTATATAAGACCAGTAAAAAAGACTTAAGGGTCATTGTTTCACATTTAGTAAAAACGAATAATAAGAGTCTATTGATTTGGAAAGTAGGTAGGCATTGTGCGCATTTTTGGGGATTTAAACTTACCTAAAGAAATCTATTGAAATGTCCAAGTCTTCTTCAAGAACAACTGCAAATTTTGCATCCTGCAAAATACAAAACCCAATTTGAATAAATTCAGAATAGAATTAGTCGACAACAGGATCAAAGGACATGGCAATGTACTTTGACACTTTAGATATTTTTGTAGTAGCAACCAATTTGATATCCCATGTCTGCATAGGCTCAAAGTGGCAATGCTATGTTGGCACATTAAGCTGGACTTTCTGGGATAGGTTCTAGACCGTGATCCCGGAATCGACTGCTCTACATCCATGTGAACATTGTGGCATCCCCAATCTTAAAACCCCCATCAATCCCCCTGAGCAAGTTGAAACTATTAATGAAAATCAAGCAGGGTGCAAATGGTTAAAGAAATTGTTGGGGCAGATGGAAATGGCGCAACCATGAGAAACTAGGATTGCCTCTTGGAACACGAGAGGCCATGCCCACTTTCTTAGCCTAGGAGCCTCCCTTGATTACCGTATAAAATATCCTATATTTTTATTACAAGAGACGTGGCTACTCAAGGACTATCACATTGACACCCATTGTATATACCATCATAACGCAAAAAAGGAGTAAAGGGTAGGCCCTATGGTGGTCTGATAACTGGGGCCAGCCATGACTTTAAAGCTAGTGAAATTTCATCAAAATAATCTTACGATCATGTCCTAGCCATACAAATTAAAGCCAAACATTGACCAGCCGCTCAGAATATATTGATTATCAATATATAGGACTCCCCCCACTAGAGATTGCACGAATGAGATACACAAGTCCATTGATGTAATAATGACAGAATGGCTTATGCAAGAGGGTAACTATGTGATTGTCCTTGGTGGCGATTTTAATGCACAGTGTGGGCTATCTACAATGAAAGTAGTCTTTGACAATATGACAGCCACCAATGTGATGGATAAATCTAAGGAACGATATGGGGATGGTATGCTCAAATTTCTTGAAGGACTGGGAGATATGGCCGCGTAACGGAAGAACTAAGTGAAACCCGAGGGAAATGTACATGGAATAGTGGCAGCAAACAACCCACATTTGTGGAAATATGCCAGCACTTGAACTTATATGCAACAGCGACCATTCACTCACTTATGTTAAATTGAACTGATTTAACTCCAGAGAGGGGCCCCACAAACATTAGGATAACTAGTAGTAGGATTAAAGATTAGGAAAATGACAAGAAGAATGTGTCAGTTAATTGAACATTTGTAACTTGATATTAATAACATGAAGTGGGACGACATTGAAAATTTGATTAATGAAACTACTATGGAAGTGGTTTCCGTTTGTGTAACCCTCCATCGCTGCTACTGGTAAAAATTGTGACATTTCATATGATGGAGAGATGCTTGTGGCCAGGCGAATCCATCGCAGGGAACTTAGCACACTAAAAAAGCAACATTTTCCAATTAATATATACATAGCACAAAAGAAACAACTGAACAACAAATATAGAGGTTGGCGCAAACGTAAAAGACTAGAGAAAAAGAAATATGAAATGGCAAAAGATTACAGGTATACTGCAAGGAGGAAACACCAAATCGGTGTGGAAAATGTTAAAGTTAGAGGTAACTCACTTCCACAACCCTTAAATCTGATCAGTGATGATAAATGGGTGGTCCATCTTACTAACATCATGTACGATGAACATGCAGTTGTTAAGGCAGAAGATACCGCTGATGAATGGCCACTGAATTTCTCCAGAAGTGACATCAAAAGAATTATTAGTAAGCTTAAGAATTTACGAGCACCATGGCCCAATGGCTTAGCATCTATTTCATCAAATATGACCCCATTAGCTGGACCAAAATACTCTATATACTATGCAAATAAGTGTGCAAGGAAAAACAAATCCCCAACTCCTGGACCACCTCTATTCGTATACCCGTATTTAAAGAAGGCACTAGAACTAAGCCTGAAAATTATCGAATACTTTCCTTATTACATACCACCAATAAAGTATTCACTGCTATTGTGTTAGACCACCTGCAATGCTATGCTGACTAACCATTTACTACACCCATTTCAGTCAGGCTTTCGAACTGGCTCTAGTAAAGTCTACAATATACGACTTCTTGATGCTATCATTACCAGAGCTAAACAGCGCCCTAATCCTTCTGTCTATGTAACATTCATAGACTTCAGCTCAGCTTTCAATAGGGTTAATCGGAAGTAGTTATGGGAAATCGTGTCTGAGCTGAAATGTCCCACATGGCTATTAGCGATATTGACAAAACTACATACCAACAATACTGCTTGTATACGCCTAGAAAATGAAGGGCGGTTATCTAGACGTTCAAAAATCAACAAAGGGGTTAAACGGGGTGCCTATTGCACCCCTACTTTTCAATCTTTATATAGCGCAATTAATTATACGACTTTAAAATTATGCACATTGCCCAGTCACATATAAAACGACAAAGGTCACAGCACTATTGTACGCTGATGACCTTGTTATTGTTGACCACAAGTTTAAGGGCATGAAAACTATATTAGAAGAGTTGGGCCGCTTTACCTCCGAACATAGCATGAACATCAACTTTAAAAAAAAAAAACACAAATTGGATGGTTTCTTCACAGAAAGAACTGCGCCACACTGGTTAGTTGGGTTCAAAAACGTTTATGGTTTGTAAATGAAACAAGAAATTCCATCTCCCATGGTGGAGTAAGGCCCTATGGATGCCCATCAAAGTTTTTGAACCCAACTAACCAGTGTAGCACAGTTCTCTCTATGAAGAAACCATCCAATTGCTCTTCCAAACAGGGGTAGGGCACTTTGCCTCGGTTTTTCTTCACAAACTCGCGACACACTAATATTATAAATTGAATTGGGCGCAGGGCCGATGACAGTTGGTACAACAAACCCCCAACCATTAAAAAAAAAAAAAGAAGACTATGCTATTCACAACAAGGAAAGTAAACAGGCCCCAAAAGCCTTTAAATTGGGGAACTATTGAATATACAGACTCCCATAAATACTTGGGAGTTGACATGGACAGCAAACAAGGATATCAGCCATTAATTGCTAGAAAGACTCAACGTGCTAAACAAATTACCATGCTTGTCCGTAGTTTTGTACTACATTATGCAGGCTACTCTTTGAAGGGCATAATGTTATATACACAGTGGTTTATCACAGTGTTGGCCTATGGTTTAGAGGCTCTAACCATTAAAAACCTATATCGGTTAGATAAAATAGATTGCTACTTCTGGCGTTCCATATTATGCCTTCCTCCAACTTGCCCTGTACAATATATCAAAGTAGAATTTGGATTGACATCCCTTCGAGCTATTATTGAGTACCAAATAGGTCTCCTTCCATTTAATGCATTATGCCACCTGGTGATGTTCAGCATTATGGTTAAATAAAACTGAAGCCCCTAATAAATATGACATTCTGTGTATTGATTCATATAGTATTACATTTGTCTATTGATCGCTCTAAATGTGGACGGTATAACAGTTAAAGTGACTTTCAAGAAGCGATCTCTGAAAATAGAAAGGGAAATCAAATTTAGCCATATGAGCAGTTTGCATAATTACCATCAGATAGAGGGTATTGTCCATACATACCTCAGTCCACAAAAATACTTAATACGATGTCCTAGTCCAGCAGTTCGTAGATTTTGGTTATTTATGAGAAAAAAACAACTGCCAGTAAGAGCTACCTATGGTTCGCAATGGAAACTAGCCATAAATCAACGACATTGTCGGATCTGCAAAATTGTGGGTAATTAGACATATCTTAACTAAGTGCCCTAAGCTTGTCTCCTTATACAGGTATATGTATGGTCGAAATGTAGATCAGTATACCACCATATCTACCATACATTTTTGTTATCTGTGTCTAAATACTTTATACATCGCTATATACATAGATTCAGACAATGTGTGGCCAATAGCTGAAACAATTCTGAAGTCTAATATGTGAACTAAAGTAACTGAAGATCCCAACCCTGGGGCTGACGAGCGAGGGAGGATTACCTGGGTAGGGGGAGGCCTGAGTTATGCTTGGGGCAATACCCTGTGGGAGACGCAGCATTATACCAGGGGCGAAGGCCAGGAGGAGGAAGTCCCTGAGGCCTTTGCAGGTTATTCCACATCTACCTCCCTTCCACCCAAGGTATCTCCCATACCCAAATCCAACGACCCTTCCATATCTGGTAGATCCATTAGCAACCGTGTTGCGTTCAAAACCCACATCTCCCAGAATACCTGTTTTCCTGTTTCCTACCCAAACACTCCCAGTTATTTCTTTCCATGTCTCCCTGATTATTTCCCAAACTCGCAGTTTGTCTTGACAGAACAATATCGTTCCTACAGTCCCCCCCAAATTCATTTCACAAACCCTACAAAGCTCACCTTTCTAAGTTAACCAACCACCCCCTTCCGTATGACACCTTTTCCCCTCATCCTACTTCGCATTAGGAAAATCTTCCCCATGACCCCCTTTTCCAACACAAACACTTTCTTACACCATGACAGACAACTAATTAATAACAAAGCCGTTTACCTGACAGGTCCCAACACAAGTGTCAGGCAGAGTCAGGCAATTGACAATAACCACACACACCCAATGGCCCTTTACCTTCCCAACAGGGATAAAAGACTGAGCACGAGAGCACACTACAAGCAAGGCCAAATGCACGAGGAAGCAGCTATTCCAGACCGGCAGTTCAAGCGAAGGAGAAAGGCAGCGAGACCTAAAAGGACGACGAGGAGGGAATTGCTATTGACCTTTTCAACTCAGACCCGCAAAGCCTCCGTAAAGGGAATCAGAAGACTGGGGAATACAGCTGGTGTGTGTTGTGGCAGGTGTCAACGGTGCACAGGGGCCTCCTGCATTGATAGCACTGGTGGGAGGCACGCTGGCTACCGTGGTACCGTCCTTGACTCAAGAAGTAAGACAAGCCAACGGGTTCAGCACAACCTGTGAGAGAGGAAGCCGATAGCAAACCGAACGGTATTGAGCCCAAGGTTGCAAGTAGCAACATTATATGAATGCAAGGTGTGCGCTTGAACTTTTGGGAAAGCCCAGAGAAGGGCCAGCTACAGAGTGGTCAGGCACCGGAGGAGTGCTCATTCGAAAGGATTCTGGCTGGCCCTTCTTGTTTTGTATTGAAACGACAACATTATGACCTAAGGCATTTGTGAACCCGACATAGGGATACCAAAGAAAAACTAGGGGAAGGAAATCCCTGCTTTTCAAAAAGGTTGTGAAATTGTGAATTAAGGCTAGTTTTAACCAGATGGAGGGATGCCGAGAGAAAGCTAGAGAAACAGAAACCACGCTTTCTGAAGAGTTGAAGCAAATCATGAACTGTGTGTTAGAAACTCATATACATTGTGTTAAAGTTGATATGTGAACCCGACGGAGGGAAGCCAAGGGAAAATCTAAGAGAAGTAAATCCTGCGAATCAGGGTGAAGCATGATGCACCGGAGAACATTGTGTTGATATATAGAGTTAAAGGCCGTAGTAAACCAGACAGAGGGAGGCCCACGTTGCAAGAAGGATCTAAGCCAGGTCATTCTTTGTGTAACTTAGTGGTAAGGATTGGTAATGTTTTTTTGTTTTTTAGTATAAGCCCCTTTTATTTGGACAAGACGCCACTAGGACTGCTTTATTATTATTTGATATTTTTAGCTTTCTCCCTTCTTAGCTTTAGGTTTAGATTAGACATTTTCGCACCCATTCATACAGTCTAATTAACACCCTTGCACTGTGGTCAGTTGTGTGTGTCTTTACTGTTGCCACCATGAGTTTCTTACAACGTGGGGAAGGGAGACCATCGGCGCGAACATACTGACATATTTTTGTGAACACTTCTTTCTTTTTCATGAACATTCCCCCATATTATTTGTAAATGAGAGCTAAGCATTGGCAATAGTTTTTTTTTGTATAGGCTCTTATTTTGACAAGACTCCACTAGGACTGCATTATTATTATTTGATGGTCATAGCTTGCTCCCATCTGTAGATTTAGGTGTAGATGGGCGTTTATCACACCATTGTGCAAGTTCAATAAACACCCTTGAACTGTAGTAACTTGTGTCACACTATTACCACCATGCGTTCTTTACAGTCACCATTCTCTTTCTTCTCCGTGTTCGTCTCTGGCCCTGCTTCGGTTCCTGATAGCAGCATCAGGGATGAAAGGGCTTTTCACTTGTTTCCCAACCAGGCCACCACCTTTCTGCTTTGTTTCTCTACACTGCTTCTCATTCCTTGGACAGACTTCCTTGAGTCTGTCAGATGTATCGCAGACTGCTGGTTCTTCTCCTTGATGGCTATTCCTTGGTGTGTGGAACAGTAACTTCCGTGATCTCCGCTTGATCCAGGGGGTTGAATTTCCAGTTTTTCGCTTCTGTGATGAATCTAATTACGTCCTCACTTCTTTCACTGAGGTAGTCTCTCCCTATGTGGACAAGGGACGGCAGCAGCTACATGATCGTGACCAAGGGGGTGGCTATATGAGGGAGGACCACCTACAAGAAAAGGGATGACACCATTGGGAAAAGTCACTTACCCCATTCCCTCTTAGGGAGGATGCCGCCATACCTCAAGCCTTAATGGCCAATTGCACCAGTCCTCCTCATCCACTAGGTCCAGGAAACCTATGTGCAGTCTAGTATTTGGAAACTCTTTAATTAGCTCGAGAAGTTTACCTGCATAAGCACCGACCGGAACGTTGAGGGAGAAGACCCTGGGGGAAAAGTTACCGAAGCTAATCTGCCCAGAAGGAGGAACCAGAATACAGAGAACATGCTTTTCGAGACCACATGTCTGTATGTGGTGTTTTTTATGATTGGTGTACGTAGGACCTATGGCCTACGAAATAAAACTATGATTTTTTTATTAAATGAAAAATTTGGTACACTGTGTATTTCTCATTCTGTGAGGTGATGTATACAACTCACGGAATGGGACCCAGTTTAAATTGAGACTGGGTCATCAAATTCGTTCCTGAATGGTTCATCTGGGGGACTCCCCTTTGTGTGTTGATGATGTCACTCATTTGTCCCCTGTATGCCTTTGAGTGTGTATCCCTTGTGTGGCTATATCCAGACAGTTTGTTGCTGTTTGTAGGGGTCCCTAATTAGTTTGGTTCTTTTCCTTCCCTTCTTTGAGGTTTCACATTTGGTGTATGAGGCGATTTTGACTACATGGGTAGTCATCTTTGACTTTTTGGTGAGGCTGTGTCCGTGGTGTTTGGGAGCCCTTTCTCTTTCGACCCTGAACTTATTTGTGTGTGTGGTGCTTCTTAACGCATCTTGTTTTTTATTTTTAGCACCACTTGTCCTTTATTCTTAGGGCAAGATGGCGGATGCGGCTACACTAAGTTTTACGGAGGACCAGATTACTAATATACTTAAAGGTCCTTCTCTTTTTTTGATTTAGGTAGCTCTGATGCCAATGTTCCCCAAACATCATCGGGTGAGGAGGACTTGATCAAGCTAAAGAAAAAATCTTTTCGCCCTGAACTACATGGGCATTTCCTTCGGGAGTACTTGAAGGCCAATATCATACCGGCAGGCCTTGTCGTCAGGAACGAACCGTGTCTATTCTTGGAAGATGAAATGTATAAGACTAATTTTAATTTTATTGCGACTAAATGTAGTCGTGATCTCATATATCTTACTATATCTACGGCGCAACGCCTCACAAGCCATATACAAATTGAATTGGATGAGGCTGAGACCAAATTCCGTACTAGTACGGTTATTGCCAATGCACAGGAAAAACTTAAGGAGGTTCAAAAATTATTCGAAGAATTTAAGAATATTACAAAAAACAAAAAATTGTCCAAGGACATCCAAGAGTTCAAGCTGGAGACCATCTATCCATATTTGTCAGCCGACTTCCTCCAGATTAGAAGCAGTAAGAACCAAACAGGAGGTCAGGCTCGCAGACAGGGGTCAAGAGTGAGTTTCTCGAGCTCGGGCAGTAACTCATCCCAGGGCTCTAATCAAGGATATAACCCGGGGCTGTATATGCAGGCAGTTCTGCAGTATCCCCTTGGGCCCCCACAACCAGGCTATAGACCTTTTTTAGGCAGAGGTTCCATGCAAGGCCAGTTTTGGGGCCCACAATATCCGCCCCCCATGTGGCTTCCCCCGGCACAGAGGCCTCGGCAACGCCGGAGGAGATAAACCAGATTGATGCTCAGCTTACTTTGCCCATATTCAATCTGTCAGGCAAAACCCTCACACAAGCACAGAAAAATGTCTTATCTAAGGGACTTTCATTTGTCCCCACGACCTGTACCGATTGGTTTGTAGTCGAAACAGACATCAGAAAATTTCTGAGGAAAGTCAGATTAAAATCTTTCTTCAAGATCTCAGAACCACCGGAAAAAAGTTCGGACACGGGATTAAAAGGACCCTCTTCGTTTACACCTACCGATAACCAGGTGACGAAGGAGATCCTTACCTCTGAGAAATGCGTTCAAGGGCATCCGAGATCTAGAGCATAAGAAACAATCACTCAGACACAATCTGACCAACCTGGAAAGACAAGCCATCAAAACCCTATCTGAGGATTCCGAATTGGTTATTAAACCTGCGGATAAGGGTGGAGGTATTGTTGTTTTCAATCAACAACAATACCACACAATGGTTTTGAACCTATTAGACGATACGGTCAGTTACAAGAAAATCAAAAAAGACCCGCGTATGGATCTCAGGCAGACCATACAGTCAGCTACCACTCTAGCACTTGAGCGGGGTTGGCTGTCTAAAGATGAGTTCGATTTTCTGAACCTTTCGGAGGGGCGCACCCCCACATTCTATGCGATCCCAAAGATACATAAGAATGCCGACAATCCCCCGGGGCGTCCAATAGTTGCTGGTTGTGGTTCGGTCCTCGAACCGAAAAATATATTGACAAATTCTTGCAGCCTCTTAGTCAGGCAACTAACACTTATCTATGTGACAGTTCCTCAGTGATTAGACTGGTCGAGGGGAGGCCATTCAACACTGAGGAAGAAATTCTTGTTACACTAGATATATGTGCTTTATATACGAGCATTCCCCAGCAAGAGGCGATTCAATGCATACGCGAAATTCTCACGATCGGAAAAATCGCCCCGCAACACTCCTACTGAATTCATTTTGGAGTTACTCACGATGGCCCTTGAAAAGAACTATTTCCAATATAAGGAACAGTTCTTACTGCAAACACATGGAACGGCGATGGGCGCAGCGTTTGCGCCCAGTTTAGCCATATTATAGATGGCTATGTGGGAACATCGCTTTGTCCTTGCGGAAACTAACCCGTTTGTGAGCCACATAAAACTTTGGCGGCGGTATATTCACGACATTCTTCTTATCTGGCAGGGCCCAGCCTCGGCTCTCCAAGAATTCTTTTTGTGGATTAACAGACAACATACAGAGATCAAATTCACGATTAGTTCCAGTACCAAAGAGATCCAGTTCCTGGATCTCAGAATATATGCAAGGAATGGCAATTTAGAAAGTTCGCTATTCAGAAAGCCTACGGATAGAAATACATAACTCCACTTCTCGAGTTTCCATCCGAGGGGATTAAAGGAGAATCTTCCGTATGGACAATTTCTGCGATTGCGCAGAAATTGCACATCTATCAATGAGTACAACACCCACACGGATAGCCTTACAACACGTTTGGTTGCTAGGGGCTACCCTAGGAAACTGGTTTTGAAGGCGGTAAAAAGGGCGAGATTCACCCCTAGGGAATGTCTGCTCACTCCCAAAGTCCGTACCACAGAAGAAAAACTTGTCTGTGTTCTGCCTTACACTACGCATATTTATGCGGTCAAGAAATTGATTAAAAGATTTTGGCCCTTGGTCAAATTGGAATTGTGTGATGAACCAACACCACTTTTCGCAACGACCAGACAGAAAAATCTGAGGGATTTGTTTGTGCATTCGAAATCTCGGATTTCGAGAAATAGAACTACGGGCTGGGACCTCCGGCCGTTGGTAGGACATTTCCCGTGTGGAGGCTGCTCTGTCTGTAAGTACAACAAAAAAATGAAGGACTTCCAGGTGAGAGATAGGAAATGGGACATTCGAGCTATGACAAATTGCAAAACATCTAATGCAATTTACTGTATCCAGTGCCCATGTGGCCTCAAGTATGTGGGCCAGACCTTGAGACCTGCCCACACACGGATCGTGGAACATAGGTCTCGCATTAGATGTAAGAGCATCAATGCCCCCTTAGTTTCTCACTATATGCAATTTGGCCATTCCCCTGAAGATCTCTTTTGGTGGATCTTGGAGGCTCTACCGAGACAAAACACCTTGGCATGTAGCCTCAATTTAGCCGAGGCCAGGTGGATACATCGACTGGATACCATAGAACGGGGTTTAAATGAAAGCAACCCCCTTCGGTGGTGAAACTCCCCCTTCGTTTTGTTTCCCTCAATTTGTGTGAAGCCACTACTTGATCTGACTTTGTGGTTTTAAGTGCGTGCTGGCTATGACACTTTTCACATGGGTTTGTGGCTTTGCCCCACAGTTAGTGGGTATTTTCATCGGAGGTATTCCGATTGCATTGATCCATCATTCCGATTCTGAGTGGTGACATGGTGTGATGGTTTGACACTCTTGCCCACTTATTGCTATAGCATTATTGTTTTTTCCACACCTGGGTCCTTTACTCAAACCCATTTTGGGTGGTACGGACCCCCTTACGGGGATGAGCTTGGGCTTGCAATGTACGCCAGTGGTAAAGCCCTGTGGGAGAGCGACGGCGATCAGCTCTATCCTTTAGTCCTATTTCTTTATCCTTTATACACAAAAATATACTTCAAAAATACACACTCAGTTTCACTAAATCAGTAAATACCCATTTGAGATGGAACACAGATACTGCCTACACCCTGGGGTGACTTAAATAACTAGGGCACTGTGGACATTGATAGATCACTGGTACATTTAGAGCAATACTGAGTTTGGTGTTAAAGAAAAGGTTTAGGGAATAAAACAATGGTTAAATATTCTTAAGCAGGTAAGTACTTTTGAATCCCCACTGCAAAGTAAATTAACCCTTTCCTAGATACACAAGTTATAGAATGTGCGGATTTTGTTGAGGGATAGCTAAAAGCACAAAGTCAGAGGATAGAAGAGTCTTTCAGGGAGACAGGACAGCCAATGTCAATTGAGCAAATCTAGGGGAGCTGAAGCACTCTTGAAGGCAAGTAAAAAATCTTGCACAATGTTTTAGAAATCTTTGTAGAAAATGAAATCTCTGTTGGGCCACAAGCTGGCAGGCTCGTGCGGGGCAATGCTGCAAGCAACTCTGCAAACGTATCAACTGAGAGCTAGCAAGGCTACATGACAAGAGGCAAGTACCCCTTAGTTTACAGTAGCTTAGGTCTGAAGAAATTGGTTCCAGCTGGCTTCTGTTGTAATTGTAGTATGTCAGATCCGGTTGTTCCTGGGCCTCAGTCATGGGGACAAGAGGGAGGATGTCTGGGGACTCCTGCACTACGGTTTAAAGGTTGGTGGCAGCAATGGGCAAACTTCAGATCATCGCATCTTTGCGGATTAAGTTTCTCGCGAATAGCACCACCGCGGTTCTCGGATACCTTATGGACTTTCCTTGCATCTGGGTTCCAGCAATCTGTTGAGGTGGCTTCGGCTTAGTCAGTCCTGCTTCATGAGAGTCTGGAGGAACTTCCTGGAGCTCGGATTCGACTTAAAGATGACACTCTATTCTGGCGTTCCTCTCCCTGGCAATCGATTCCTGCAGCAGCAGAAGTACAGCCAGCTCTGAGAGGCTTTCCAGATGAGTTAGTCTTGGGGTCGATTTGTCCCACCAACCAGTCGTCTTTTGCGTGGCTACTCTAGTCAAGGCGATTTCAAGCTTCAGCAATGCAGCAGGGCTTCACCGGGAAAACCAACCGGCCAGGAGTTTCAGCAAGAGTCTCTTCCAAGTTACTCATACGGATTCCTTCGTCCATGGTCGACGCTGTCTTCCGAGCAAAAGACCTCGCCTTTTATGTAGGTTTCTCCCATTCATTCGCAGCCTAGCTGTCACTCACACAGCAGGGTGGCTGTCCTCCAAGGACAGTCAGCCAATCACCTTTGGGTGCATTCCTGTAACCAAGGGCACTAAGCACCTACCTCACTACCTGACCTGCTAGAAACGCTGGGCCCAGAGGCAGGTTTACTGGTGAATCCTACAAAAGACAAAACCAACAAAGGGACCAAACCTGGTTTGGTGCGCAGAGTAAATCTCAAGAAGGACCTTTCCAACAAGCAATGGTGAAAAAAGAAGATAGGGCCATTTTGACAAAAGGGGCACCCATGTTTGCTTTACTGCAGCTGCAATTGCATCCTGTGGTAGAAACACACAATGATAGGAAAAAGTAAACCACTGTCACCCGCCATTAATTGTAGAAAGGGTAACAAATATATAACATGAGGAACTAGACAAAGGGGATACAAAGCAACCCCTCCAGCACCCTATTAAGATGGTGTGTGCTGGGTCTAGAAAGTTACAAAATCTAAGTAAAGTCAATTTCACTTCACTGTGCTTGGAAACTGTAGTTTAACCAAGAGAAGTTATTTAAACCTTTGGAAAATCTGTGAGACCTCCCTTGAAGTGGCTGTGTGTCACAATGTAAAAAGATGATGTCTATTGAGTTTGTGAGACTCTAAAGTCAAAAGAAACAGTGTTCAAATTAATGAAAAATACATCAGAGATTGGGAGAAAGGTCTCGCTCTCTCCAGGATAGAAATTAAAAGTCCTAAAGTGCAGCAAAAAGAGCTGGGGGTCTCAATGGAGAGAGTTATTAAACACTAAAATGAAAATGCTCTCCAACACTTACTATGATATGATATATGATCGTTTATTTATATAGCGCCTATACATAATGTGTTTCACAGCGCTTCAAGACAAGGGAGGGAACAAGGGAAAATACAACCACATTCTTACAGGCCATGAACAGTAAGGATGTGAAACTAACTATCGTACTCGGCCTCACGACATTTCAGATAGTGTAAGAGCTAAGACATAGATAAGGAAGGGAGGGGGAGAGTGGGAAGGAAATGGAAACAGACAGGCGACTACCGTACTAGGCCCGACGACATTTCTGGTAGAGCCGGAGAAAAACAAAAGGTGACGGAGGGGCGCAGAAAGGGAGGGGAGATACAAAACAAGCGACCATCATACTAGGCCTGACGACCATTCAGATAGAGCTGGAGGCGTGGTGGGGAGCAACACAGTAATGGGAGGGTGGAGGAAACAGACGAGGTTTCTATCATATTAGGTCCAGGGACAATTCTGATAGAGTAAGTGCATATAAGAAAGTAAGGGGAAGAGATAGGAAAAGGAAGAAGGGAAAGGAGGAGAGAAAAGAGTAAGCAGTCAAAAAGAGTGGAGAGGCAAGAGTGGAAAGCGAATACAATTGCAGAAGTCATTAGTAACACATAATGTTGCAAGACTGGATACAAGATGAAGATGGGAACAGCATGATTCAGGGCCACCATGAGTACAAGATGCAAAGAAGTCCAGCATGAGAGTTGAGAAAGAGTGACGCACCGTGAATGAATGAAGCCCATAAAAGTCAAATCCAGCATTGGCCACAAGACAGTGATGGTGAAGGAAGGTACCAGGTGGACAGGTGCTTGCTAAGTGGTGAAAAAGAGCGGCAAGCAGGAAGGCACCAATTGGGCGAGGCTTGCTAAGTGGTGAAAAAGCGTGGCAGGCAGGAAGGCACCAGGTGGGTGGGGCTTAGGCCAGGTGACCTAGATCCACTTGCACCTGCTCCCCATCTGCAAAGGAAAAGAAGCTGGAGGGCTCCTTAAGTAGGAAAACAGAGCGATAAGTAGGAAGGCACTAGGTGGGCGGGGCTTGCTAAGTGGTGAAAAAGAGCAGGAAGCAGGAAGGCACCAGGTGGGTGGGGCTTGCTAAGTGGTGAAAAAGAGCAGCAAGCAGGAAGGCACCAGGTGGGCGGGGCTTGCTAAGTGGTGAAAAAGAGCAGCAAGCAGGAAGGCACCAGGTGGGCGGGGCTTGCTAAGTGGTGAAAAAGAGCAGCAAGCAGGAAGGCACCAGGTGGGTGGGGCTTGCTAAGTGGTGAAAAAGAGCGGCAGGCAGGAAGGCACCAGGTGGGCGGGGCTTAGGCCAGGGGACCTAGATCCACTTGCACCTGCTCCCCATCTGCCGAAAGGACCCTTGTGAAAACAATTCCCAGTGCTAATCTTAGGAGTCGAGCACAATTTCTAGAATACTCATCATCCCCCTAAAATCCCAATTATTAATCTCCAACCACCGCTCAAGTGACAAGCAATTACCACTAATGTACATGGTCAATCTTTTAACGTTTGTTTCGGGCCAAATAATGCGGTTTCCCTGAGCATTAATAGGTATTTTAGAATCAACATAATTCATCTTGCAGGGATTATGTAAAAATTGTGAAATCATAAAAACAGCATGATCGCTCATCTCCATTTGACATGCATCCAATTTACCACATCGCATCCATAGCTCAACATCAATAAGAACATAATCCAAACAGGAAGATGCTCAGCTATTGGACCGGGTAGTACAAAGTGTGTTAGTTGCTTGTCCCTTGTTGTTCAAATATAACGGGCCATGTGAGCTTTCGAGCTGGACACAGTTCAAATCTCTTTTCGTCTACCTTGTATTCTCTACTTGATATAGGTTGCACGAAAAAAAAACTTTTATTTGCGTTGATGGGTGTGAATGTAAATTAGGAGTATTATTATCCCCAGCGATTAACACATTTCCCTCCAGAGTAAACATCCAACCAATAAAGTAGCAAATTCTCAATTGTTTTCAGAATGCCTCGAGTGGCAATACCATCTGGAGGATAGTAGTTCTTTACAATCAGTATTTGTGTCATTGTGCATTTAGAGTCATAAATAATGGCTGACAAGACATAAGGAGTAGAAGGGCCAACTGTACAAGGCTTCAGTTCAAATTGAACTCTAGCTCCAATAGCCAGTCCACCCATAGGCCGGCTTTGGCCTTCTGCATGGCAGGACGGCACAACACAATGTATCCATCTATGTTAAATGGTTTAGTTGCCCAAGTTCCTTCAACTAAAAGACCTTGCAAGAAGTAATATATGATAAACTAGTGGGTGTACCAAAAAGATATAAAACTTCTTGTGTCCCAGCATATCCATTTAATGCTGTAATCAGCTGAGCATGTCAGTTGCCTTTAATGCTCAAGGTGTCGAATATCCAATGGACAACTTCCTTTTGTGCCCTTGTTGCTTTCCTACTTCTAACCGAGGCCAGTAGGCTAGATCTTTCTGTAGCCTGGGTATTAGATTAATCTAAACAATTGGGGCTCATATTTAGGGCTGTACTCCCAGTCACCTTGGTAGTATACCTCCTACATCTAGTCAGTTGGAAACCCAGCTCTTTTAACTCCACTATACAAGAATCAATAGGGCGACAACCTCCAGGGTTATGATTTCTATCAGTGCCCACTTAGTGGGGTTATCAACTACTGGTGGATCAAGTCTTCAGGCCTCATTGACAGGCGAGGTATTTTACGCCATAAATCAAGTAAAAAATGTCTGATTTTAAAGGCGGCTCTCCATTTCTGGGTCTAGTTCCTCAAGCATAACCCATTTCCCAGATGGTAAGGCACTTCCTAGTTCACATTGTGTTGTACTAACTGAAGAAAATTGACTAGGGGATAAAGTATTTGAATAAAAGGAAGACATATTATTAACTGTTGTTACTTGTGTAGGCAATACAGTATCGTTAGAATAAACCCATCCTCTTGTAAATGTTTGCAGAGGGTGTATAGGAGGGGCCTGCAACTTTGTGGTAATTTCTGTCTGCTTTGCAAGGGAAACTACGGCAGCTCACTTGCTGCAACAATCAAAGGCATCCCGGACACAGGAGTCATAATCGACAAAGTAGGTGGTTGTTCAGATCTTGGTTGTAGCCATTTGTTCAGCGGCCCCTGCCGGTAGGTTTTTAGAATTGTGTTTATAATAAATGTTATAGTACTCATTTCCTCAAGGGTATATAACACAAGTATGGATAGTGTGGCACCGTCTCGAAGTAGAAGTACATACAATGCCAACAAACGTTTACTGAGCAGACGGATTAGATATAGTTTTAAGAAACAAGGTATCAAGCTCTGGTAATTTACATGACAATAGTGTGCATTAATAAGCAGCCAACAAGAAAAAAGGGGAGTCATGTAGATTTGCAGGTGGGTAATCGACAACAGTAATATAATCCGCCAAAGGGTTATGAGTGAAACCTGATCTACAAAAAGTGCAAAATATGGTAGAGGAGACTGCCATGTGAGGTGTGACAGAGGTGAAGGGAGAGGTTGCTTGTATGTTGATAGTAATCTGTATGTCTGCAGGCATGTAAAATTGTGCAGTTTGTTGAAAGTAATATGCTACGAAGGAGATGTCTGGTGTGCTGAAAGTTAGCTGTGTGGCAGGTTTCTCTTAATCTTAGCAGTGTCTGCAATTTTTTAGATTAGTTGTACTGGATGTCAATGCAGGTGTCTTCTGCGATGATGTGATGCTGACCTTTGAAGTCAGAGGAGGGGTTGTGAGTACTATGGATGTGAGGTGGTTGTCGAGTTGAGCAGTGGGTAAAGGTAATTGTTTGAACTTAAATTCACCAATGTGTGGTAGGTTTAAAAGGGACATTTGATTAATGTGGTCAATGTGTGCAGTATCTCAGTTACATGGGGATACATAATTGTTTTTTCCTATTGGTTACCTGCTGTAGATGGGTGCCAAGTCACAATTGTATGCTGTCTATGAACCTCTCAGAATCCATTTCTCGCACCATATGTTGTTCCCAAGGCCCAGTAGAACATGGGGAGGGGGGATATAAGGGATGCACGAGGTACGCTTCTGCAACCTGGGCCAAAAGAAGAAATATCTACAATGTTAGCCCACCTCTCTATTGGGTCACCTGTTTTCACTCCACACACCAGCTGCGACCCAAGTGGCAGAGAGAATGCCCCTTGCCGTGTGGTTATACTAGTGGAATAGAACTTCCATGGTTCACTCGCACAGCGCCATACCAGGAAGATTTAGAAAATAAATGCTCACTATGTAAGCCAGGGACAAATAAATGTGATTGACAGGTCAGGAAGTATACAGAGATTCACAGTAGTCTCATAAGAACAAAGGTCATGGCCTCGCACACACTCACCGGGTGAAGATTGAAGGTTGCCGTTAAGCTGGCCTTGTAATGCTAGGATTAAGAAAACAAAGAATGATCAGTGAAGTATTAGCAATGTACTTTAATCATTCATTTCATTTGACAGGGAGAAATTGCAAAAACAAATAGGGATACCGCTAGAAGAGGGAGAAGTCATGTGTCATTAAGAAATACCCAAGAACTCCAGAAGAAATGAGAACAAAAACAATGGAACCTTAAAACAAAAGCCCAAGAACAAAATAACTAAGCTATCCTTCTAGAGATCTAGCACACACCATCAATTAACTCACAAGCAAGGCAGGGCAGTTATCACAAACAGGGAATGCAGGGGCAAGAGAGAGACATTCTCCACTGTCCATTAAAACAATAGTGTCCCAACAGAAGGATTTGATATTCCCAGCATTGTACACCGCTCAAAGGAACTTAACAAGCACTTGCAAGCATGACGCTTGTGCATTTATTTTATACAGACGTTCGATGAAAACACTTTGCCAAGTTCACAAAGCAGCCATCGAAGGGTGTTCCAAGTCCAGACAGAAGCAATGACATTAGTGGCCGAACACAACATAAACAAAAAGCATTACGCCACAAAATGCACCTTTTTTCATCACCAAAGCACCATAGATAACTACTATTCTCAAAGAAATATTACCCAGGAAACCCTGACCCTTTAAAGAGACAGTTATTTAACAAGGGTGTTTTTTAAAGGAGAGAAATAGCAATGAATGTGCCTTGTATGTGTGCAAAAATGTGAGAAACTTGACTAAGGATACAAGGGATACCAACAAATTACCGCTCGGGCCTAGCCCACCCGAATTACAAAAGACGATGGATATATTCATTCAAAATCGTAACAGGAAACATACTTGGCTGGACATGGTATCAAAAAGCATTTGCAAGGAATATGGCTGGGTCCTCCCATGGGAATTAAGTTCACAAGTTCCCAAATTGGAAAATAACAGACTTGCACATGAGTCAAATTTAATTTGGTCGAGATGCTGTAAAGGTGCAAATTCATTGCTGCTAGGGGGCGGCACAGTTATGAGTTGCGGGAGTGCCAGGGAAAGGGGAAGAGGCATTCCTGAACGGGGAGGGAGGGGCGGACGGACATCATTAACAGCTGTAACGTGTAAAGTGTGCCGGTGCAGCTAGAGAAGTCTGTGGGAAAGAGTGGGAGTTGGGGCATCCAGATAGGACAGGGACAGGGGTAGTAGCAGCAGTATACTATATCATGAACCACACAGCAGCCATGTTGAGAGACAAGCCGCAGGTAAGTCAGTCTCTTGGGCTTTCGCACTCACAGGCCCTGTGTTCAAGGGCTGACATGAATTTCTTGATCACCAAGCCACAGCATTGTGTTGGAAAATTGTTGCAAACTGATCGTTCCCAGGAGACTAGTTGCTGGGAGATGGGTCCAACCGATACTTTCGAAGACAGCGAGACAGATACCTGGGCACTCAGTGGGAAAGGAAGAAATTTAGATAACAAATACAGGCAAATAAGAGCTAAATCACAGTAGAATAAGCGGTTTCAAATCGCCCCCTGGCAAAAGGACCTGGGAAGAGGGCTGTGGGGCGAAGGGATGAGCCAGGAGGTGACCAATCATGGCGAGAGTTTCGGTGTCTGTAGAGTGCAACAATGTTTAGTGCCCTTGCCGATGTCGGCATTGCACATCATTGGTTAGATTCCATGTGAATATCTCCTCCTTGCCAAGCTCAGGTTATGTGGCTCATGAGAACTGGCCACTGGCATATGAATAAAGATCTGGCGGTCAGCACACATACGTGATGCAATGACTCATTGTGGGGCTGTGTGGGAAGGTTCGTAACATCACAGTGGGTGGTGTGGACTGAGGGGGTCAATAGGGCCTACTCATATGAGTGAGTAATGAATGAGTAATGTATAGGTAGCCATAGGGGACTGACCTAGTCCTGCATATAAACTTTGTAGGATGGTTTAACATTTGTGGCAAATTTTGCCCATGTTAATATTATGAAACTCTAAACAATGTTAAGCTTCAGTAGGCAGCACTGACAGCTATCTTCATTCAGTTCTGATCTACTGTTCTGTTTGAATTATGCTCTCCCAGATGCGTCTGAACTTGTAATAAACTTACTTTGTGCTTGGTGTATGCTCCTTATGGGACTTTACTTCTAAAGTCAAGACAACCATGGTATCCACATCTGCACAAAGTGGTGATGTGCGATTCGCATCAAACTCCTGTGCCAGACCAATCTACTGACCCAGCGCGGGGGAATAATGGGCAAGACAACCATGGTTCCTGTGATTACATGCATTTTGAGGACCCCTGATGCATTTTGGAGGCCCCATCGAGATCCTCAGTTCCCACGACCATCCGTGGGAATTTCGGCCACCCTCTGGTGTGGCCTCGGGGGTGGGTCAGGTGAGCCCAGACCAGTTACACATGCACCACCGGGGAGGTCTGCCTGGTCCACAGCACCGCCCGCTTTCAGGTGGAGGGGTAAGTCACAGGGAAGGCTTGGTGCTGGGGGACTCTAGCATCTCTAGGACATGCGAGTTCACCCTCGCATGAACGTGCAATACCATTGTTGCATGCCCACAGAGGAGGGAAAGATTCTCTTTTATGGTGTTTAGAATGCATCCTACACGGGGAGGACTATCAGCCGTAGTAGTCGTAGAGTTTAGTTCCACCCCTTCATAAGGGAGTGGGTGTGTGGCGGGCACATCTGGTGTTGGAGCAGAAGGGTGCGTGGAAAGTGGCGGGCCCCACTAGATGGGAGTTGCGCATAGTGCAGGCGAATGTAGAGTTGTATCATTTTTGGGAACGGGGTGTTTATGATTTTTTACGAAGTGTTAAAGGAGGGCACATGATAGGGTATATGTTAGGTATGGCCGTTGGTCTGTCTTTTGGTATTCTGTTCTTTTTGTAGTAGTTGGAGTATCTGTTGGTTTATGTGGGGTTGAGGTGGAAGGGTTGACACCAGAGAGAACTTGTATATAGTTGTGCCTGGCTTGGTAGTGACAGATGCATGGCCGGAAGAGGAGGAGGTGTGGCCAGACGAGTGCACATTAACTGGAGGTGGGCCTGTGGAGAGGGCCAGTGACTGGATAGGGCACAAGCTGAAGGAGTGGTAAGTATGGATGCAGGAGAAAGTAGGTGGGAGTGGGTGAGCGTGGGAACAGTGTCAGAGGGGATTTTAGGGGTGTTATGCAGGGAATACAAGAATTTGAAGTGTGGGGGAAGGTTTAACTGGATAGGGAGGAGAGCTTCAACTAGAAGTAGAGTAAGGATGTAGACGGTTGGGAATGGCTTTTAGGATGGACACACCCCTAGAACATTTATGTACTAAGTTACCCCAAGTTCGTGATAAGAAATTAAAATACCACATCCAGTGTTTCTGTGAATGGCCCGGAAAGGGAAATTTCGATAGTGGAATAATAGAAAATATGTACTCGTACCTATTGGCAACATGCAAAGCTCAAGAGCAGGCGAAGTATTTTAGGGCTTTGGAAGATCTATGAAGAGAAAAAGGAGGAGCCTGTGAAAAAAAGGCGGGCAGAATATCGACATGACAGAAGGACCCAGCATGCCACCCCCTCCTTACGGGTTGCATCCAACATTGAAGCCCGCCGCAGGGTACACTAACCCAGAGTGTGTGGCCCCAAGTGGGGGGGGGGGACACTCTGAAAAGGGGAAGACAAGTAGCATGGAGGACAGATCTGGGGAACCGAAGGAAAATGGTGACCGAATGTATGTGGCAGACACAGAAAAAAAAGCATGAAACAGTTGGACAGAAGCAGAGCGGGTAATAGAAACGGGGGTGCGGAGGAAGGAGGAGCAGTAACAGACCACTGGGGTGGTGGTGGGTGGACATCAGGAAAGAAAGCTCAAATTGGAGAGTCCGACACGGTGGAAGAAGGAATGGTTATGTCAGATGAGGACTATGAAGTCGCAGAGGAAGAGGCGGCAGAAATAAGTGCGGGGTCGAGCATCCCAGGGTGGCGTAGAAAGAGAAGGGACGCAAGCAAAGAAAGAAGTGGGCTAAGGGATAAACAAGTAGACATTGGTTGACAAGCCTCTGCCATAGAAAGGTGAAGATGGTGATGGCAAAGGTCACAAGAGGGAGGATGGATGCGAAACCCCAGACAATCCAAACATCCCATTATAAAAGGGGAGGGGAAGCACACACTATGTGCCGTGGCAGACGATGGATAGAGATGAACAAGTTACTTTGTTACCTGGTAACATTCTTTCAATGGGATGTTCGACGACTTTTTCCACATCTATGACAGACCACCAACACAGCTGTGCTGCTTCGGAAAATAGTCTGCGTCCTGCGTCGATGCGCTGTCCTCGAGGGCCTCCGTCGAGCCGACATCACCGGATGTTATAAGTAGAACGCACGACGCCCGTAGCCCCAGTTCCGTTTTTTCCGCGAACGTGTTCACTTCGGAGATCTCTGCGCGCCTCGGTCCTTCTGAGTAAGTCTATCGGTTCTTTGAACTTTTTCGTTTGTGAAAGTTTCCCTGATGTCTTTGTCTTCTTCTACCCCGCATCCGGGTTTCAAGAAGTGTTGGGACGGCGGTTCCAAGGTGTTGCTGACGGACCTGCACAACGCCTACCTCTGGTGCCTCGGTGAGGACCACGCCACATGTTTGTGACGATTGCCAGTTATTAACATCGAAGGCCTTGCGGGACCGAAAGAAGAAGCTTTCTGCCGGTAGGGTGTCCAAGCCCCGAAAGTCGAAATCCGCTGGGCTTTCGACCGACGATTCGAGAGGCGACTCTCTGCATCGCCAGTGTAAATCCAGGGGGTCTCGGTCCCGGAGTGGGTCCCGCCATTCCTCTGCCTCTTCGTGGCACTCGCGGAGTGCCATCACCAGTCGCCTTCCTCGTCCAAGGACGCCGCCCATCGGCGAGTTGCTTGTCCAAACAAGCATTCCTCTCCTGCGGAATGGGATTAATTTCTTAAGGAGATGATGGCGATTTTTCAGTCGCAGGGCTCCGTTCCATCCGCGCCCTCGAAAGAAGCCGGCAGGGAACAAACATGCTAGAGCTGCTGCTTGCACGCCTTTGGGCTCGGGTGGTCGGCGCGATCACCAGGAACCTTCGAGGTCCCGGTCGGATAAGGTGGATCGCTCTAGACATGCCCGCTCCAGGTCCCGGTCCTCGACGCCCTCAAGACGGTCAGAGCCTGTGGAGGTCTCCGATTCCATCGACACCTTTCGAGGAGGCTTTATCGGAGGTGCCCCGGAGACCGGTGGAAACCCCAGTGGAAGGCTCTGGCCAAGTCGAAAAATGTGATTTTGCCTTTTTCTGTGCCCTCTTCCAAGGAATTATTCCAGCCTCTTGATTATATTTCTGAGGTGGATGAGGGGTCTGAGGAAGGTTTGGTACCTGATGAGGTTCCTGATGACCTGTTACCTGGTCATAGCCAGTTGGAAGACCTGCGTCAGTCTTTGCGCAACGCCAGTGGTCTTGATACCTTTCCGGTGGTTGAGTTTGGCAGGCCTGAGCCTGGTACGCATGCTGAATCTTCGTACAGGCGCCTCATGTCGAGGGTGATGGAGTACTTGCGGTGGTCTGCGCCACCAGTGGATTTTCTGCAGGATGACCTGACCGATATCTTGGACCAAGGTCCGCCAACTGACCCGTTACTGCCATTCCATATGGCCTTGCAAAGAAGGGTGGCCACGGCTTGGACTGCTCCGAAGAGTCTCCCAGCAGTGGGCAAGTCTTTGCCGAAAATATACCGTCCAGCCAGTAGCGACCCCTGCTACTTGACTACGCACCCCACTCCTGAGAGTTTGGTGGTGCAGGCGGCTATGGCCCCAGCAAAGCAGGTGTCGTACCCTACCATCCCTCCTAGGGACGACAAGTGTTTTGATGGCTGGGCGAAGAAAGTGTTTTCTTCAGGGGGCGGGGGGTATGGCTTTACAGGTGGCCAACTCTGTGTGCCTTAGCACGTTTCACTCACACTCTGTGGAATTGTGTCTCTTTGGTGGCTGAACATATTCCTAAAGGGGAGGAACGGGATGGTTTTCTTGCTCTCATTCAGGATTGCAAGGATGCCATGTGCGAATCCGTTCAGTCGGGTCTGGACATGGCATATTGCCATATTGTGTCAGCCGGTCCATGGCGGCGAGCAACGTAATGCGCAGATTTGCGTGGTTGCGGAAGTCGGGGTTTGCTCCTGATGTACAAGCCCGGCTTCTCAACATGCCCTTTGATAGTGAACATCTTTTTGGCAGCAAGGCTGACGAGAGCCTTGTGAGGTTGCAGCGGCAAGTCGTTGAGCGCTGCAGTTCGCCAACCTCCTACGGGACAGCAATGGAGGGGAGGTTCCTTTCGATACTACTCTTCCTTTGGTAGATCGAGAGGAGCTGCAAGTCAAAGGGGCCACCGTAAGAGTACCAGAGGTGGAAAACAAGGTACTCGAGGTGCCAAGGCCACTCGGGCAGTTGCCTCTTTACCCTCAGGCAATGCCGCAGCCGCTTCAGCTCCGTCATGAGGCCATGTCCCATGGTTCGCCGGTTGGGGGAAGGCTGGCGCAGCATCTTGTAGAATGTCAGATGTGGGGGTTCTGGAGATCATAGCCCACGGCTACTGTCCTCCTTTCCGGCAGAGGCCTCGCGACAATCCACCAGGGATTGTCTCTTTGAAGAGTCCAGATCCGCTCCTTGCGCAGGACATCAAATCCCTGCTGGAGAAAGGTGCCATAGAACTGGTGCCAATAGCGGAGAGGAACAAGGGATGGTATTCCCCTTATTTTTTGATCCCGAAGAAAGACTGTGTATTGAGACCAATCATGGACTTGCGTGGTTTGAGCAAGCTCCTCAAGAAGGACAAGTTGAAGATGGTTACTCTCTCTCAAGTCCTCCATGCCCTTAAACCTCAGGACTAGTTGGTGTCTCTCGACCTCAAGGATGCTTATTTTCATGTGCCGATGCATCCCAAGCACAAGTACCTGAGGTTCGCGGTTGGCGACTCGCATTTTCAGTTTTGGGTCCTGCCGTTCTGATTGACCTCCACCCCAAGGGTTTTCACCAAGCCCATGGTGGTGGCAGCGTATCTCGGGAAAGGGGGGATTCACGTCTATCCCTACCTGGATGATTGGTTGAGCAGGGTGCGCTCTCCCGAGCAAGTCCTGGATCATCCGTCAGTCACCTGCCACTCCCTGCACAGGCTGGGCTTCTCCCTCAATTTAAAGAAGCCCCACTTGACCCCAACCCAGCGGCTCCAGTACATCGGAGCAGTGCTCGACACATCCCTGGGGCAGTTTTTCCCTCCCCGGGTGAGGGCTCGTCACATTCTGCAGATGGTGCTCAAGTTTCAACATGCCCAGAGTTTCCCGGCGTTCGAGTTCTTGAGGTTGCTCGGCCTCATGGCATCCTGCATTCTTGTGGTGCCAGTGGCCAGGTTGCGGATGAGATCTCTGCAATGGGCTCTCAAGCTCCAGTGGTCGCAGTCCTCCGGCAGGATGTCGGACCCCGTTCAGGTGCCACCCTCGGTCGCCCAAGATATTCTGTGGTGGCCCGTTGAAGGCAATCTGATGAGGGGGGCTCCATTTTGGCTACCCTGGCGTAGTGACGTGTCCCTCACGGGATGGGGAGCTCATGCCAACAAGTTGACAGTCAGCGGTCGTTGGTCTCCGTCGGAGTCCAGACTCCATATCAATCTGTTGGAGCTGAGGGCCATCAGGCTAGCCCTGAAGGTTTTTCTGCTGACTGTGCGAGGGAAGAATGTTTTGATTCTGACGGACAACACCGTGGCCATGCACTACCTCAACAAAAAGGGGGGGCAGGGTCACTTCCTCTGTGCAGAGGCGATGCAGCTCTGGTTCTGGGCCATCCAGCAGGAAATTTCGATCTCAGCAGTTCATCTGGCCGGAGACGAAAACGAGGCAGCGGACGCTCTGAGCAGGCAGAGTACGGTCTCCCACGAGTGGGAGCTGGCTCAGGGGATTCTCCTGGAGATCGTCGCCCTTTGGGGGACCCCTCAAGTGGATCTCTTCGCCACCAGTGTCAATCGGAAGTGCAAAAGATTCTGCTCGCGGGAACTTCCTCCAAGAGGAGCCTTAGGGGACTTGTTCGTAGTGGAGTGGTCCTTCCCACTGCTGTACGCGTTTCCTCCAGTTCACGTCATTCTGCAAGTGCTACGGAGGTTACAGAGGTTCGTTTCCCGGATGATCTTCATTGCTCCAGCATGGGCCGGGAGAACGTGGTACCCGGACTTTCGAGAAATGTCCTTCTGCCCTCAAGGCCGTCTTCCCTATCGAGACGATCTGCTCTCACGGGAAGGGGAGGGTCAGGTTCTCCATCCAGAGGTCAAGTCCCTCAACCTTCATGCTTTGCTTCTGAAAGGTTGAGGTATAAGGATTGGGACCTCCCTGAAGACGTGATGGAGGTGTTGCTTTCGGCCAGAAGGCCCGCAACAAAATCCCTGTACCATTGCCGTTGGATAAAGTTCTGCGACTGGTGCAGGGTTCTGAATGTGGATCCTTTTTCATGTGCCATTCCTGTGGTTCTGTCTTTTTTACTTTCCTTAGCCCACAAGGGCCTGCAAGTGGGTACCATTAAAGGTTACCTGGCGGCGCTGTCCATATTTAAGTGCTCGTCTGAGGAGTGTTCTTATTTTAAGATTACTTTATTTTTTCAGTTTCTCAAAGGGCTCTCTAATGTGTTCCCACCGCCCCCTTTCCAGGTGCCCGGTTTGATTATCTGTCATAGATGTGGAATACTTCGGAGGAACCAATCCCTTTGAAATCTGGATATACAGCTTGCCCTCCCTTATGGCAGGGGCCAGCAAATGGATATACATGCTTGAAAAGGAGACAGCAGGGTGATCGGGGACATGAAAATCTTGTTTGCTTTAATAATATGGAAGAGAGGGGACAGAATATGGGCACAAGCAGGTTAGAATGGGGTTAAACCAAGAACAAAATATACACAATGTAGCTCACCCTTTAATAACTGTCAAGCCCATGTATGGATGGTGTTAAGGAGCGTGTGACCGATACCTCGGTTCTTGGGGCCGTGATGGCCTGTAAAATGAAGCCAGACGAGGACCCTGCAGAATATATAAGACAAATACAGGAGCTGTGGAAACTAGAGGTGAAAATCTTGGGATGAATACAAAACAATTTTCTAACACATCCTGGTCTGAGGGCTTCTCCTAGACAAAACTCTCCAAAGAATGAGCAGTGCACACCCCAACCCACACAGACATGGATTCCTGCCAACAGGGGGCAGGCAGGAGGTCCCGGTAGAGGGTGTGCGACAGCATGGAGGGTACATGCAGTCACACTATGCCTCATAGTAGGGGATGCAGCAGCCCGGGTTTTACCCACAAGTAAGGGTGTACCAGCCAATGGGGTATTACTGATTAGGAAGAGGACACCCACAAATGGGACCAGGGTGCAGGGGGAGAAGAGAGGCTAATATAGAGGAGCAGGGACTAGGTTTTTTTTGGCCCATGCTTCATGCATCCCTTTGGCTAGATATTATACTACAACCCTGGAGAACAGCAGATAGGGAGTCAGACACAGCGGCAGGCCCCAATACAGCAGACTCTGCTATCACAGCAGGTGCTGCCTACCCAGCCTCAGTCCCGGCAGCCCCTCGTCCCCAGCAAACGCAGACATTGGCCCAAACAGGGCTGGTAGAGATCCCGGGAACACCCACAAATGCATTACAGGCACCCGTGCAAACACATCCACGAGGGGACAGTAGGCTGTTGGGACATAATGCAGCACCCCACTACACTGAAGTAACGGTTCTGGGAGGGAATCCTTTCCCATTCCTACAGAATATAATGCCCCAATAGGAGTAACCACAAAATGTGTGTGTGTCGAGTCCTTGCAGTAACTCAAGACCCCAATGAGGAACCCAAGTAGCAGTGAAGATAGGACAGAAAGATTTCTGCTCCTTGATAGACACTGGGGCCACCGAATCTTGCATACAGAAGGGTGGGCTTCCACTGTCAAACAAGGTGATGGACAGACATGGCTTCCCTGGGGCTATTGTCATGGTTCCAGTTACACAAGATTAACCCCAAACTATAGGCACACAACATCTTATAGCTCCCCTATTTTACTCAAAAGACACTCGCAAAAATATATTAGGGAGGGACTTGTTAAGCAAGCTAAATGCAACCAGTTCTTTCACAGAGAAGGGTATGGTGTGCTCAACTCCTGGCATTTATCCAGCATCAGTGGCAGCCATCATACAAACACACTGCACAGCACCTTATGAGGGCAACCCATGCAACTAGAGGTATTCCTATACGGGATCCAAATACGGTTAGGATGGGTACCAGGGATAAAAGAGAAGACGTATCGATTATCTACATAATTCCTGACTGGCACTCGTGAGACAAAGACACTGCCCCAGGTACACGAATACTGTTGCATTTAGAGAAAGTGATTACGCGAAAAGACATGGTGATACTATGTGGGACTGATGAGGATGCATGGTGACTACAGGAGTGCTTACTCCCAGGTTTGCTAGTTCCCATTAAGTCCATTAGGTCCATGTCTGCAACTATGGAATCTTTAGACTGTTCATTGAATAATATGTGAAATATTTTAAACATAGCGCAGATAGTGTGCCCTAGTTTCTTTGTGTTTCACACTTACGTGATCAGATTATGAACATAGTCTAGTCACTTTTTTGGCAGTGGGTGTTAGTTTAATGTGGCTAGTTCTGAAGCCATCCAGGAGGCACCCACATAGAGGTCGAATGCCGGCTTATTTAGAAAATTGAAGTTGGAACTTATATAATGTGAAAGTAGGAAAGTTAATTTGACCCAAGTCATACATTTCCCAACACCACCTAGTAGCCATCACGAAGTTCACCTCAGGTTTTGAGCCACAACAGCAAGGCATTGGGGGTATGCAAATTAACTCAAATGCAAACCTTTTTTCTCCAGGAAAGTATCTTTGTCTATGAGGATAGATATATATGGAATACATTACTCACCGTAATCGTATTTCTGGTGCTTATATCTGCTTGGATTTGCATGCTATGCATGGCCGACATCTAGTGGAAGCTGCAGAGTATTACAGTTGTTTTTCAAAATTCGAAAATGGACGTCGAAAAAGGGTGTGCCAGTAATACTATATCTATTGTGACGTCCCCTGTACCCATGATCCCTCACGTGTGTAGGTCCCTCATTTTATTTTTTTCAGACATGGGGTAGTATGAGGAATAGCGCGAGTACAGAGTTTCCAAGCAGATATATAAAAAGCTCATGTAACATCTATGCACCTTCTCTCAGGGGAGGAAGGGTGGGCGCATGTGAATCTAAGCAGATACAAGCAGCAGAAATACGATTACGGGAGTAATGTATTCCTTCTGATGCTTGTGTAATCTGCTTAGATCACATGCTATGCATAGATTAAGCGAGCAGTGTTATGAGAAGGTGGTGGGTCAAGAAAAGGAATAGCGGCAAATAGATGTTTTAGAACCGCTTGCCCCACCTGTCTATCTTTCTTGGAATGGGTGTCAATGTAGTAGTGCTGAGTGAAGGTATGAACGGAGCTCCATGTAGCTGCCTTGCAAATGCTGCCTATGGGGACATTTGCAAAGAAGGCTAGAGTGGCCCTGGTACCGCGTGTGGAGTGGGCTCTTGGTGTTATAGGCAGCGTTTAGTCTGATAATGAATAGCATAATTGTATACATTTGACTATCCATCTTGGAATTTTGCTAGTACTACAGTTAGATACCAACCAGGCGGGGGATTAGAGACCGGAGGGTGTAGTCTCTTTACTCCCTCCATGAATGCCTTAATGACTGGTACTTTCCACCATGAGATTTTACTTTGAGAGGTGGTGTATGCTGATAAAGCTGCTAGATGGACTTTAAGAGAATTAAAGACCAACCCTGAATCCAACAGATGGAGCATGTAAGTAAGAGTGTGTGCTAGAGTACACGCTAAGGGGTTTATCTGCATAGATTGACACCAAATGACAAATCTCTTCCAATTGTGGAAATAGCAATGTCTGGTGTTTGGCTTCCGTGCTTCTTTTAGAATGTCCATACACAGTTGTGGAAGATTAAGGTGTCCGAACTCTATGATTTCAGGAACCATGCTACCAGGTTCAAAGAGTGAGGTTGTGAATGTATTGTTGAACCACCCACCCCAGTGCTGAGTCAGCAGGTTGACCTGGTACGGGAGTTTGATGGGGGTCGCACATCGCCAGTTTGCACAGATGTGGATACCATGGTTGTCTCGCCCACATAGGAGCAACTAGGATGAGTGTCATCTGTTCCCTGTGATCTTTTTCACTACACTGCAGTTTAATGGAGTCTGGGGGTGGAGAAGCATAAGCAAATCTCCCTGACCAATTCAACCATAGGGCGTTCCCCCTGGAGTCTGGTAGGGGGAATCTGGACGCGAAGTCTGGGCATTGCTTGTTCTCTTTTGCAGCTAACAAGTCTAGAGAGGGGTAGCCCCAAAGAGAGAAGATGTGGCCTACTACGTCTGCGTGCAGTTGCCACTCGTGCCCTCTTGGCAGAGGATCTCTGCTGAGAGAGTCCGCTAGAGTGTGGAGAACCCCTGGAACATGTTGGGAGGATAGAAACATCCCTCGTCTGAGTGCCTACTTCCATATTTTCCACACCAGCTTGGACAGATTTGGAGAGTGTGTCCCTCCCGGTTTGTTGACATAGAACATAGCGGTAGTGCTCTGTTAGGACTTGTACCGATTGGTTCGTCAGATGTTCATCGAATGCTTGTAGTGCCTTGAGGATTGCCAATAACTAGTATGTTTATGTGCCTTTGTGCGGTCTCTTGTGACCACAGGCAGTGTGCTGAAGGTAGTGGGCCCCCCACCCGGAAAGTGACGAGTCTGTCGTGACGACCGCCTGCGCTTTCGGTTCGTGGAAAGGTTTCCCCTTGAGCAGATTCTCCCTTGACCACCACCGTAAATTTTGAACCAGTGTTGGCGAAACAACCACTAGATCGTCCCACTGACCACTCCTGTATTGGTCGCATGTGCAGGCATGCGTGGGGGAACAGGTAAATGCACAATGCCATCGTACCTAGCAGAGGAATTGCTTTGCGTACGCTTATCCGGAGACCGGCTTGATACTGGGGTATTTGCCAAAGCATGTTTTGTACTCTTTCCATGGATGGGAAGGCTAGGCCTGTTTTCGTATCTAATACAGTTCCTAGGAACCGTTTCAATGAGTTTGGTGCTAGACTTGACTTTTTCTCGTTTATTGAGAAGCCCAATTGGAAGAGAAGGTCTATAGTTATTTGTGTGTTTAGCTTGCAAAGATCCTAGGTTTCTCCCGTGATCGTCCAGGCAAGGGTACACTGGGATTGACTCCCTGCGTAGGTGCACTGCCACCACCGCCAGTACCTTGGTGAACACCCTTGGAGCTGAGGCTATCCCAAAGGGCAGCATCTTGAACTAGTATTGCTGGTCTGCTACTTTGAACCGCAAGAGTCTTCTGTGCGCTGGGAACATTGTCCAATGTTGCCATGTAATCCCCCAGTTTTAACAGAGGGATTACATGTAGCGTTGTCATGCAAAATTTATGTGGCTTGACAAACTTGTTTGCAGGGCGCAGGTCTAGTACTGGGCGCATGGTCAGACCAAGGAAGTACATTGAATAAATACCCTGGTTTACATTGTTGTTGGTATGACTTTGATGGCCTCCTTGAGGAGTAGAGCCTTGACTTCCTCCAGCAGGACGAGTTGTTCTTCCTGTGATGTTTTTTTGGCACGGTGGAGATTTGATGGTCTTCCCTGGAGTTCTATACAGTAACCTCCTGTCACCGTCGACAGCGCCCACTTGTCCGATGTTATGCCCTCCCATGCGTGGGTGAGAAAAGATATTCATCCCCCGACTGGGGAGGCATGGGAGTGGACCTGTAGCAGGGCGTCACTGCTTGGAGGGTGTCCCTCCACTTCTGGTGGGGGAACCTCTCCCTTTTCCGCAACCCCTGCGCTGACCTCTGGGGTAACCCTGGGTAGCCTGTTGGTTGGTGTTCCATGAGGTACCTTGGGTCTGATTAGATCCAGTGCCTCTGTGTGTTTTGACCCTGAAAGCGACGTAAATTATTGGCACCTCTTTGGCCTGGTTGTTTGTCATTTGGCCAAGGCTTTTTAGTGTCTCATTCTTCCTTGGCGGACTTTAGAGCATCCTCAACTGCTTTGCCAAACACATTCTGCTCAACCGGCATGTTGAGTAAGGTGGCTTGTGTTTCATATTTGAACTCCGACTGTCTAAGACAGGCGTGGCGTTTTAAGATTGTGGCTTCCGCGATAACGAAAAGTTGATTTTCAGGAGAACGCTAGCTGTAGCTCTGCCTTCGGCAGCCAGAAGGGAGAGTTTGGATTTAAGTGGCTCTGGTGCCGACTTTGCCAGGGCCATCTCACCTCATCCCATTTGGTGCAGTCGTAGCTGGATAGTAAGGTGGAATTATTTGCTATCCGCGCTTGGTATGCCGCTGATGCCATTTTCCTACCCATGGCATACAGTTTTTTGCTCTCCTTGTTCAGAGGAGCTTCGGAGGATGCCAAGGGGGTACCAGCTCTCTTCCTGGTAGTGGTGACTACCAAAGAGTCTGGCCGAAGTTGGCCCCTTATATATAAAGGGTCGGAAGGCGCTGGGTGGAAGAGTTTCTCAATTCTAGGGTTTACAACCCTGATTTCATTCAGCCTTTCTAAGGAAGGCTGAATCCATCTTTGGACTGACTTAAGCAGGGGAATAAATTGGGCTGCAGGTTGCTTGTCGCCCAAGATCTTTTCTGCAAAATCTTTATCCTGTTGGATCTCTTGCGTTTCGATCCTGAAATGCTCTGCAGCACGTAGGAGTATGAACAAGGGCTGGTTGTCCACCGGGGCATCGGGTAAAGAAGGGTCTTGCGGGCCCGGAGAGTCCATTACAAAAACTCCTGTAGTTTCCCCCGGCGTCGTATTCTTCGACGTTGTCATAATAAGGCTCATCCTCATCCATGTATTCATCACCTCCTGCATCCAGGTCGTACAGGCAAGAGGAGAGGCGGGGAGTTTTGGGGACTGGCTCCACGGACAGTTCCACTGGTGGAAAAGATCTTTTCTTAGCTCGTAACTGGGACTGAGAGGCCGTGTCTTTTGTTTTTGAGCCAGATGCCTGGGTAGTGGCAGGCGTGTTGGCAAGATTTGTGAGAACATGTAGATGTTCATCAAAAAAATTTGCCAAACAAGTCATACGACTCATGACTCAATTTCTTGTGAGGTCCATGAGGCTCAACTGGGGATAGCCCCTGGGTAGGCAAGGGTAGAGGTGGGATATAGCTCTTCCTCATCTACACAGATAGGATTAGGCTGCTCTGCTTGATCAGGCTCCTCAGAGGTGTCTTGGACAAGAATAACCACAGGTTCTGGGGTGGATGACTGCTCTCCAGGTCGGTCTCTCCCGCCGTGGGGAGTGTGTTTAGTGTGGGGGAGTGTTGTGCCCTTGTCGCCGGGTGTCTTCTCCGTAATAGGACCGCTGGCCTGTCTGTTAGGGTCGGGGGCTGGCACTGGGGAACGTGGAGGCTCCCCATCACCCTCGCCATCCAAAGGAATGGCGTCGCTGCCTTCGCTGGACGCCCTTTCAACGTCCATGGCGGCCTCTGCCTGCATGGCGTGATAGGCCCAACACTTTGTCCGCCTGTCCTTGAATTGCTTGGGTCGGAGCAGTTTACAGGACCGACAATGAGCCACAAAGGTTGCACACCCTGTGTTTGTCAAGCCACGTCATGTATATTTTTTATTGCAGGATGGGCAGAATTTAAAAAGGAGTACGTTCCATTTTGTTGGCACAGCTGGGCGACAATGGGAAAGGGTGGTAATATACATGTTTATGACCACCCCCCACTCTCCCCTCCCTACTATAAGGCCGAAAGGGCCTTCCAAGGCCGGGTGGCGCCATCGAAATCTTTGTCCGCCGGTCAGCATCGTAGTCTTCCTGGAGTCTTCACCGCGTAAACACACAGCGTCGGTAAAGGACAGAAAGAGATACTAACTTAAGTTATAAAGGTCAATGGCGTAAGCCGAAATGCACTCCGCAAATATGCGACCGCTCACAATGGTGGAAAAAAACAATCTGAAGGTCCTAGACACGTGAGGGATCATGGGTACAGGGGACCTCACAATAGGGATAGTATTACTGGCACGCCCTGTCGACGTCCATTTTCGAATTTCGAAAAACCGCTGTAATACTCAGCAGCTTCCACTAGATGTCAGCCTATGCATAGCATGTGATCTAAGCAGATTACACAAGCATCAGAAATTACATTACTCACCGTAATCTTTCTGATTCTTGTATCTGCTTAGATTCACATGCTATGCATAGGCCGACATTTAGTGGATGCAGAGAATTATATTTCTTGTTTTCGAAACTCGAAAAGGGAAGTCGACAGGGCGTGCCAGTAATGCTATCCCTAATGTGACGTCTACTGTACCCATGGTCCTTCACGCATCAAGGTTTGTTTCTGACATGTGGTAGCATGATGCAGCGTGTGTTCAGAAGTAATAAAGCAGGTGATAGCAGATAAAGCCAGACCTTCTACTCCACAGGGGAGGAAGGGTGGGCGCATGTGACTAAGCACATACAAGCATTAGAAATACGATTACGTTGAGTAATGTATCCATTTTGAGTGGAATCTGCTTAGATCACATGCTATGCATAGATTAGCGAGCAGTGTCTGGAGAAGTTAGTGGGTTGTGAGAAGTTACTGCGGCAAATAGATTTAGCACTGATTGTCCCACTTGTGAATCTGCTTTAGAATGTGGGTCAATGCAGTAATGCTGAGTAAAATAAAGCTCCATGTAGCTGCTTTGCAAATGGCATCCAGCGGGACGTTCGCAATAAAGGTCAAGGTAGCTCCTGTACCCTTTGAATAGTGAGCTCTTGGTGTGAAAGGCAGAGTTTTATTTGACAGAGTAGCAGAGTTGTATGAATTTCACAATCCATTTGCAGATGGTGTTTTTTGAAACGTGATCACCCTCCCTGCCAAGTGCTATGGAGACAAACAGTTGGCCTGTTTTTCTTAGCGTTCTTGTCTTGTTTACATAGTAAAGGACTGTTGGCGCAAAAATGAAAATTCTCCCCAATTCCCTTCAACCTTGGAGATCCCCAGCTCTTTTGCTGGACTTGGACTTTTTAATTTTAACTCCTAAGTGAGTGGGACCTTTTTTCTCACTCATGTGTTTTGCCCCAATTAGGATTTTATGTTGTCGCTGTTTTTGGAGTCTGACACACTCCATAGGCATCTTTTTGTATAGTGACACACAGCACCTTCAGTGCAGTGTCATTGAGAAATACTTTGGATTACTCCCAAGCTTTAAATACCTTTTCCTAGATGAACTACTGTTCCAAGGAATAGTAGGGTGAAATTGATCTTATTTACCTTTTTACTTTGTGGATCCAGCACACACACCATCTTATGTGGAGTGCTGGAGGGTTACCTAGTAGCCCCTCATCCCACTTTCTCATGTAAACATTTTTGTTACCCACACTACTATAAATGGCGGGTGGCAGAGGTTTACTTTTTACTACCGATGTGAGTTTTTTACCCCAGGCTGAACCCTCAGCTGCAGTACAGCACCCATGGGTGTCCATTTTGTCAAAATGGCCCCCGGTCTTCTTTTCCGCCATTTTCTTTTTGGCTTTTACTCTGTGCGTTGACAGATTTGAGCCCTGTGCGTGTGTTGTCCTTTGGCTGGCTTCAGCCCTGAAGCCTGCACCCGGCTCCAGTGAGTCTGGGCAGGAAGTGAGGGAGGATCCCGAAAACTCCTGTCCTTTGTCTCTAGGTATGCCTGGACGAAACCAGTCCTGCTGTGTGATTGACAGCCTAGGCTGTGAATGAATGGGAAACTTGCATAAAAGGTAAGGGTTTTGGGACTAGAGGCCGAGTCAACCACTGTAATTAACATCCAAAGAAGAAATGGTGAAGAGGAGCCTGCTGCAGCCTCCTGGATTTTGAATTGCCCAGTGAAGCCCTGCTGCTGTGCTGACCTTTTTCGCATCGACAGAGAAGCTCCAGACGGGACAACTTCTTCTCCTGGGTTAGTGGGACCAACTAACCCCAAGACAAACTCCACTTTGGCACAATCCCAGACTTGACTTGCTGTGCCTCTCCATTGCTGCATAAGCCCAATGTCAGGGGTCGAGTGTCCATAACAGAGTGCAACAACTGCCGCAGAACAAATCTGGCCAAAAGCTGCAGGAGCCTCCTAAGGGCACTCCAGAAGCAGGATATCCCGACCTACAGTCCCCTCACCAGAGTCAAGTACTGAGGGACCAAGGAATGACCAATTGAAAATATTTGTTCTGCATCAGTTTGCCCAAATTATTGATTGTTGCACCTGGCCTATTTGCATCATTGAATCAAACTAACCACACCACGTTACCCCTGCTATATTTGCTCTACTTGCCCACCACGCCTCAGCATCTATTCACATAGGCCTAGAAACACCTGTGACCAAAGCATGGCACGCTTACCACCCAACTCTGAGGACGTTCCAACCACTCTAATCCTACCTTCCTTTCTCAGCCACCAGACTAAGCTGCACACCCAAGCTGCGCACCCTCTTCCTCCAACACCAGGGATAATTTTGCACACACTCTCCCTGCTGAACTCCCGTATGGAGCACAGTCCTCAGCTGACTTGCCCTAGGCCTACCTCTATCAGGAACCAACTACTTGGCCTGCGCACATCTCACCTCGCTACTACTAACACCCCCCACACAACACCAGCCACACCCCTAACCTCCTACATAAAGCACCATCCCATACCACCTAAGACTAAAGAGAACACCGGTCCCATCCCAATCCAATGTGCCCTTTTAAACGTAAGCCCACTCTCAGCACACACCACTGAGATCTGTGACTTACTCACAAATGTGGATGTGGATTCTCTCGCTATTATTGAATCTTGGCTACAAGAAGCAGCTTGTCCAGCCATCGCAGTAGCCTCCCACCAGGCTACACCCTTCTCCAGCAGGACAGACTGCTTACCAAAGGACGGGGAGTAGCACTCAGTCAAGGATTCCCTGTTGGACAGACAAACCAATTCTCCATTAGGTGGCAACGCTGATGCCTTGACTGTGAAATTCTCCCAATTGCCTAACTGCACGATTGCCATCCATATTATCTACAGGCTGCCTGGCTCACTACTGGATTCTCAGTATAACCTTCTCCATTTACTAGACAATAACCTGAAAAACACGACTAAATCCTTACTACTTGGTGACCTAAACTTTGGTTTCAATGACCCAAAAGATAAACTAGCTAAATCTCTTGCCAAAACTCTTCACGACTTAGGATTCATGCAACTAATCTCCAACCCCTCTTATACCAAAGGTTGCATTCTAGATTGGGTAGTGGACCATAACTGCAACATCAGCTCCAACACCCCTTGCCCATGGACGGACCACCACCTCAATCATTTCTTCAATCCTCTGGACAATTAAAACCATTACACCCAACACTCCTTCACCACCTGCTCTAGCTAGAAGTGCTCGTAAACAAAAAAACAATATCCTACCATTCTTAGAGAATCCGGCCCACAAGCCTCCGTTCTCCAAGGACCCCCTCACTCAAGCATAACTCTACAATTAGACTATTAAAAATGTAATTGATGCCATTAGCCCTCTAGAAAAAAAGAAAACAAAAAAGAAAAATATACACCAACTCCTGATTAACCACAGGACATCACCCTACATGCTTACAAGAAACTCGCCACCCAATACAAAAAAGCCATCAAAGCAGCTAAATCCGATTCCTATAACACCAGAATCACCAAAGGCAAATCTGAATCTAAAGAAATGTTTGCCATATTCAAGGGATTGGCCACCCCAGCCACCAGCACCCAAGATCTCGTAAAAGACGACTCCTGGTGCTCGAGCATCCAGTCTGCCATGTTCAACAAAACAGACGACCTGCACCGCAAAATCAAATCCCACTACAATGCCCTGCCCAAATCAGATCTGCTTACCCCACCAACACCCACTCCTCGGAAGACGAGATGCTTTTTGCCTTCAGAGATGTGTCGGAATCTGAAGTACTAGCCATTCTAAAAAACATAAAACCATCCAACCGTAAAGATGACGCCTACCCAGCCAACATCAAAGATTGTGCAGACACCCTTACACCTTTGAAATAATTAATTAATGCTTCCTTCGCCTCCAGAATTGACCCACCGTGCCTGAAGGAGGCAATCGTTCGCCCACTCCTGAAGAAACTATCCTTGGACCCTTCTTCGCCTAACTACAGACCCATCACTACCGTGCCCTTCCTGTAAAAAAATCATCCTAGACAAAGCTGCATACACAATCCAACAATTCCTGGAAACAAACAACATCCTAAGTAAGAGGCAATCAGGTTCCCGCCCTGGTCACGGGACCGAAACTGTCCTATTTGCTCTGAAAAACCAACTAAGGGAAATTATGGATGAAGACAAGCCAGCGTTGCTCCTCCATCTCGACCTGTCTGCAGCGTTTGAACTTGTGGACCACAGTACACACAGCAGCAACTCAGAAATTCAGCCCAATTCTCCTCGGAAGCTACTGCATGCGTTACCTCCTTCCTTGAAGGGAGAGCCATGAAAGTATTCTCAGAGCAGCCTTGCGCAGCTCCCACCACCATACATTGCGGAGTCCCACAAGGATCCTGCACATCTCTCACTTTGTATAATCTCTTTACCCTACCTCTCTTCAATGAATTGGACAATCTCGGCATAGCCTACACCAACTATGCCGACAATACACTCCTTCCTCTCACCGGCGCATATGAAAGACGCAGAAACACTATGCAAAACCTATGCCACCATCCAATTTTGGATGGCAGCCAATGGTCTGTGCTTCAACAGGGATATAACTGAGCTTCTCCTTGTAGGCCCCAAGGAAACACTTAACAAGTTTGACAAACAGTACAACTCCATCATAGACGACAACCAAATCATTGTTTCTGCAGCAGTCAAAGCCCTTGGAGTTTACATCGACTCCACTCTCTCAATGACATGCCAAGTCAGCGCCTTTGCGCCCTCGGCAGTATTCAGAACCAAGCTAATCAATGTGGTCAAACCTTACTTATCCACGCACTACTGCCTCTCCATAGCTAGAGCCACCATTGGAGCCAAATTAGACTATTGTAACCTCCTATTTGCAGGCACATCGTCCAAACATCTTAGACTACAAATCATTCAGAATAATGCCCTTAGGGCTGCCCTCAGCATTCCCAAAAGGAGCACATCTACTGCACTAGACAGGATGCTCACTGGCTTCCTGTCAAAGAACGGATACTGTTCATGACACTAGCCATTACCCATAAATGCCTTGCACTCACCGCCCCCGCTTATCTTGCTGAAAAAACAGCTACCTCCTCCAGACCTAAAAGGTCTCATCAGTCTAATCAGCCCAAAGTCCCCTCCTTCAAAAGGGCCAAAGCAGGAGGTGCCAGCTTCACTTTGCTTGCTCCCAAACACAGGAATTCCCTCCCTGCAACCCTACGAAATGAGACCTCTCCCCTAACTGAGCTCTTCAATTAAGTCACTACTGTATTTACTGCCCCCTCACTCCTCCCTCCCAGGGAAGGTCGCCTGCCATCTGACTGGGGCATTCCGTTTCCTACCAGAACCTTTGAGCCTGTAACTATGCCTTTCTGTATCAATGTAACATTCACCTGTCTGGTATTAGGTTCAATGTAACCAAGAACCACAGACAGGCGTTCTGGTCTATTTTCCTTGTAACCAAGTAAGCACCACTGTAACAGCGCCACGATGCCCCAGGGTGGCTTTATAAATGTAATAAAAATAAATCTGTGCTGTTTGCGAAGCGCTGAAACCACAACGAGCCAATGAATTGAAGAGAGCCTGTAGCTGCCGAATCCTTTTCCAGAGTACTGCCGCAGGAGCCCGCCAGACGTCCTCCCTCTTGTCACCACGACTGCAGCTCAGGAAGCAGGCTCTGCTTGGCTGCAGCATGACGGAATCCACCTGGAACACTTTCTTCTAACCAGAGGTACTTTTTGGGCTTACCTTCATGCCTTAAAACTTACACTCGCTTAACTTTCTGAGTTCATTTCAACTCCCCTTGCACAGGCTTAACATCCTTGTCCACTATACACAATGTCCAATTGACTTTGGCTGTCCTGGCTCCCTAACACCCTACTGAATCCATTCACTTTGGCACTGCTTGTCCCTCATAGGTTTTAATTTGTTGAACACGGTTACTGCTGGGAAAGGATTACCTAGATTTCATTGGATGATTCAAACTCTCTTTACTTCATAAGAAAGTGTTTTTTTTTAATCACTTTATTATTTTAAAGAGTAAACACAAAAAACAATGCAAATCATATCAGCGGATTACATTTTGAGTACAGAATTCTTACAACATTGAATACTCTAACAACTATAATAACTATATTCACATTACCTAATATTATCCACAACGAATTCTCTATGCTACAACAATTCTACACCTATAAACACAACCAGGCAACATGCCCATGACAGACACTAACAGACAACAAATAGACATTTCATATTAGTCTCCTCTCCTTTCACGTCATATCCTCCTAGTAGCCCTATAATGCTAGCATCAACCATACAGCTCACTGAATGATCCCCATATTTCAGAATAACAGTACTCTCGCTACTGGTTTTTTAGCATTACTTTCTCATAACTAGACAGTGTTTGCAAGTTCGACAGCCATCCCTCTACTTCTGGCTTTTTCCTTGACTTCCATACCCCAAGAATTTGCTTTGTCGCCACCCCAAGTACTCTGTTAATCCACCCACTGAACTCTTGAGCCACTGCACATCTCCCTGTATTTGACAGCAGAATTGTTGAATATGGCGTTCTTGGTATCGCAACTCCCAGTATTCAATCCAATCGGCTCAGAACATAATTCCAAAAACCAACAACTCTCAGACATTCTCATAGCATGTGTAATAATTTACCTCCATTACTGCCACATCCTCAGCAATCATACCTAAGTAAGCCATCTGTGCAGGGGTCCGGTATAGGTGACACAGAATCCTTTGACACACATATCGTAATTTCAAATCCATCTTTGATTTCGTGCCAGTTCTCACCAGGCTATCCCACTACTTTACAGTTATGTCCTAATTCTTTCACTCATGCCTGCGCAACTTCTCCCATGCATTTACACAAGAACTATCCAACGGCATTTTCAGATCGGTCGAGGATTGAAAAACGCTGCAGACCGTTGGTCTCTCTTTCTTATGGCTATCTAACATCCCCGGTCATTCCACTAGGAGGGACATCAATTCTATACAAGGCCTGTGCTCTCTTTTCCCTCAGCCAAAATCTCTTCCGAGTAACTCAAAAGAAATCACATGACCATCTTTCCACACATCACTCACCCTTAATATACCCTCCCTAACCAAGCTACGCCAGCACAATGTCTTATTTCCAATCTGCAGCCACATTGTGTCACAACGATCATCATGATGAAACCAAATATGTTCCCCTCTATTGGTCATCAAAGGTCTCAAAGCATCTCCAGTCGTTCCTATAGTAGGCAATTTGGTGCTTATATTAGGCATCTTCCCCATTGTATATACATCTTGCAGAGCGTACAGAAAAAATGTATCTTTCTCTATAATCTTCCATAACGGCATGTCATTATCCCTCCAATCAAAATATATTCCTGACTTCTACTACAAACCCCCTGCAATAGTTTTCCGAATTAGGGTACCCAAAGTCCCCATCTCGCACTGCCCTCATCAGTCGTACCGTGGAATCCTAGGTCTCTTGCCATCACCCCAAAGACTTTCTGAAACACCTTTTCAATGCATCTAATAATCTTCTTTGTACACCTTAGACTGAATAATGTAAAGAACTTTGGGCAAGAGTACAATTTTTATAGCATTAATCTTCACCCAAACACAAAGTATTAACCGATCCCATTTTAACACATCCTTCTTGAGTTCCTCTATTATTTTAGCTACATTAAATTCCACCATCTTCTTCAGGTCACAAACAAGATTAACCCCCAAATACTTCACACTTCCCGTATTCCGGTGACAATTGCACAAGTTAAAATCACTTCTTGGTTGAGTGACATCCAAAGGAAAGACCACTGACTCCCCCCAATTAATGTTGTGGCCAGACAGACGCCCCACCTCCTCAAACATACTTTTAAGTTTATCCCTCCCCCCCTTGGGTTGTACAGTATTGTCATATCATCCACATAACATCCCCTTCACCAACTGTAAGCCACTGTAGACCTTGTTCCTGTCTAATACAGGTCATTAAAGGCTCTATTGCCAGCTTAAATAGGTAAGGCGACAGTGGGCAGCCCTGTCAGTTACCCCCAGTCAAATAAAAGATGCAGAAAGTTCTCAATTTACCCATATTCCTGCACTAATGCAAGAATGTAAAGCTTTAATGGTTCTCAGAAAGGCATCCCCAAATCCCATGTTCTTAAGTGTGTAATCTAAGAAAAACCAATTGACCCGATCGAATGCCTTCTCTGCATCCATAAAGATTAGTAGCATGTTCTCAACCTCAAACTTAGGAAGCCCCATTATATCCATAATAGTTCTGATGTGATCATAACCATGTCTCCCACGCATAACCCCAACCTGAGAATGTCCAATTAGCCCAGCAATTTACATATCCAATCGATTAGTGAATAATTGTGTCTACATTCAATGAATGATATTGGCCTGTAATTTTCACATTTTGTTTGAACCCTACCTGGTTTTGGGATTACTGTGATATATTTCTCACGCATCATTGGGAACATAACCCCTTCTGTCATCAAAGAGTTGTACAGGCTACATATTAATGGCGCTAACTCAGGACCAAGAGCCCGGCAGAACTCAACTGGCAGCCCATCTAGGTCCGGCGATTTACCTATATTAAGTAGGTTAGATTGCTCTTAATATCTTCTACCTGATTGGACCAATCAATGACCATTGATCAGCCAAAGTCAATTTTGGCAAATTGATCTTCCCCAAAAAAGCTATAAGCTGACTGTGTCCGGAATTGGGTTTCTGTATACAAAGACGCATAAAAATTCCTAACACAAGGGCCTCATTACCAGTGTGGTGGCCATGGAATGAACGGTGATGGTAAGGGCCTGGCACTGTTCATTCCGGGCCGCCACATTAAGAGTTCTGCAGGGGGTCCCGCTCTGGACGCATGGCCAGACCAGACGTGCAGAGCGGGACCCGCTAGCAGTACAGGATGCTAAGAATGGGCCCGTTATTAACAGGCCTGTTAGCATCCTCCCCATTCCCATTGAGCCCTATAGGGGCTCAATGGGAATGGGGACGTACCGGGTCCCCCAAGGTCGGAATGGCCCGGTAAGCCCCTTTTGCGGGACCCGGACCAGAGTTTGGGGGTAGCCATGCAGCTAAAAACGGCATGGGTACCTCCAACCTCGTAATGAGGCCCATTATCTCCTCCCTTTTGACCTTAGATATCCCCTGTTCATTCACTATTTTCTCTGGACAAAGGATTTATCAACTAGACCCTTCAATTTGTTTGAAAGCAATCTACCACCCTTGTCTCCCTGCTCCCAATATTTCAGTTTCATAAAAAAATAGACCTTGCTCACTCTGTATATCCATTTCCCTCTTCAAGGATTCACGCGCCCCATCTATCTTCACCTTGTCCTTCGCTGCTTCTTGACAATTAGAATTTCTTCTGCCACGTTTCAAATGTACTCAGACGTTTCAATTCCACCATCCCCATTTTCCTTGTGTATAGGCGCGTTATAAATACCATATCATATCCTTGTATGGGCTGTAATGTTTAATTCTCCCCTAATAGCCGCTTTAAAACAATCCCAGACCACTAGCTCACTGAGCCTTCATTAATTTCATAAAGGTTCTAACAAATTATTTTAAGGATGTCAGTACTTCCTGATCCTTTAGTATGTATGTTTTTAAGTGCCATTTTAGCATAGTTGACCGTACCTCCCCCAAATCCAGCTTCAGCGTTATCAAAGAATGGTCCGATATACCTGGCTCCATTATCTTTACGTTAGTAGCCTTTTCAAGGAGTCTTTCGGAAAGCAAAAAATAATCAATTCTGGAATAAGAATCATGAACCAGTGAAAGAAAAGAATACTTCTTCTCCCCTGGGTGTAAAGATCTCCATATATCCACTACATCAAGACTATGCAAAAATTCACCAATTGCTCTGCTTAAACTCTCCGCCGTATACAAGCATCGTGCTAAACAGTCCAGCTTGTGGTTAAGGACAGTTAAAATCTCCCCCCAATATAATGTGTTCTCCACTCATTTCTCAGAGATTTTTTTTTTTAAAAAAATGTTCCCCGCAGCACAGGGACCATATGGGCATCCTGTTGTAATTACAATCCCCTTATACTTCACATCATCCAGAATTGCCCTCCCCACACTCATATTTATCCCTCTGCTAAACAATATTTCCACTCCTCTTGATTTGGAAATGTAACAGTTTAACAGTATCATGCTATACAATGTATTATTCATTACATTTTTAGATTCTTCCAATAAATGAGTCTCTTGTAGAAGGACAGCATCCAACTTTTCCCTCTTTAGTCGCATTAAAACCTCCTTCCTTTTCCTGGGATTATTTAGTCCTTTAATGTTCCACAAACAAAACGTCAAGGACCCGGGAGGATAGCTCAGCGGCAGCGTGCACGTCTTGGAAGCAAGACGACACAAAGCAACAACAGGTTCGATCCCCGGAACCGCGCTTAGAAACCTCTGGGTGTTTAAGCGCGTTATAAATACGTAACTAAGACAAAAAAAAAAAATATGCAACTAAGACAAACAATTCCTGTAACAGCGCCTCGATGCCTGCGGGCTGTGTGAGCGCTTTATAAATGTAAAATAAAATAAAAAATAAATTCATCTTGAAACCAGTTTCCTTCCTTCTCCATTTTATATTCGCAATCCTGCCCTTAATAAGGGCAACACAAAATAATACCAAACATTTCTAATAAAGCACAGTTGCAGTCATGCTCCTTTAAGCCTTGATAGGAGGATGTAATCATAACCAGACGTATCCATGTAGTCATCCACTTCTGACGTGACGGAAACCCACATATTAAACAAACAACATCTATACGACAACATAAAACAAAAACACATACTAATGCACCATAAAACAAATCAGAGGTAATTTTATCTCAACTCTCTGTGTTAGAAAGTATGTTTTAACCTTTCAATTTTGCCCTAACCCTTCCTTCCGGAAACAGAGTCCTAAAAGTATATTGGTGCTTTATATAAATGCATTACTATCCTAGTTATTGAAGTCACTTCAGGGTGTAGGAGAAGTGTATTAGCATAACCAAAGTGTATTCACCAACTTTATTGAAAAGTGATTCCAAAGTTTGCTTGACTTTTACAAACCATTGCCTTTTTAAAGATTGCTCAACTAAAAGTTGTGTAAATAAATATATATTTATAACTGAAACCTTGAGTGTAAAGGTTACTTGGTTACTTGTATTGACCCTCTTGAGATAGGCCTGGCTGCTCAGTCACACTACCAACTTGCATAGTACAGACCTATACCAAAAGGTGGGTTACCTAATACCAACCGGATAGGTCTTGTGTGTAGTCTCACACAGTGTGACAGCACCAATTCTTACCTAACATGGATCGCCCTCCTTACATCTAGTGTATGGAGATTCTCAGCTGAGCTTGAAGGGCTTTGAAAGAAAGCTGGTAGTTCGATGGACTGATTGACATGGAACTCATATGAATTTAGGTGAAAACCTAGGGTGTGTTCTTAGTACCAATTTGCCTTTGTGGATAACAAAGAAAGGGTTTTGCACTGACAAAGCTTGTAGTTCACAGACTCTTCTTACAAAGGCGACATCCAGCGGAAAAGCCGTTTATATATATGTTGCTTCATAGCTGGACCTGTGCATAGGCTCAAAGGGGGGGCAGTGGGGTCCTATGAGCTTTACAAGTACCAGATTTAGGTCCCACCCTGGAGGTGGGTTAGAAATGGGAGGGTAAAGTCTTTTTACTCCCTCCATAAATGCCTTAATGACAGATTTTCCACCTGGACACCTTGCTTTGAGAAGTGGTGTACGCGGATAGAGACGCTAGGTGAACCTTGATTGAGTTAAATACTAGCCCACAGTGTACTAAGTGGAGCATGTAATGGAGAATGTGGGATGGAGTACATTCTATCAGTTTATATCTTTTCAATTTGTTAAAATAACAGTGTCTGGTTTGCGTGCCGCCTCTTTGAGGATGTCCATACACCTTTGACCTAGTTTCAAATGGCCAAATTGTATGACTTCAGGAGCCAAGCTACCAAGTTCATAGCCTGGGGTTGTGGTTGGAACGTTGTCCCACCGTGCTCTGTGAGCATGTTGTAGGGGCACAGGAGTTTGATTGGATCCTTCTCAAAATCATCGACAAAGCAGCCTACATCCAAATCCAGACGTATCTAGAGGCTAACAACCTCTTTGGACTTAGACAATCGGGATTTAGACCCATCAACGGCACTGAAACAGCACTCATAGACCTGAAGACTCAGATCTAATAAAAGACAATAGACAATGTGCATTACTTCTTTTATTGGACCCATCTGCGGCCTTCGTTCTGGTAGACCACAAGATTCTCTGTGAGCACCTCTCATCTGCAGCAAACTTCTCACCTGAGGCTGCAACTTGGATCAAGTCCTTTTAAAATAACAGAATGAGGAGTCTTCTCGCCGTCAGACGCTACCGACCCCATTCCCATCTCCTGCGGAGTGCCACAAGGTTTCTGCATCTCCCCTACACTATACAATGTGTTTACCAAACCTTTGACATCCTGGACCGTATGGGTGTCATCTACACTAACTATGCAGATGACACGACACCCAAATACTGATCACACTATCAGGTAACTATGACACGGACAACGACTTCAAGCAAAATATTCCTCGCCATTCAGGCTTGGATGGCCACCCATAGCCTTTCCCTGAATGACGAGAAAACTGAAATTCTCATATTAGGTGCCCCCCATTTACCTAAAAAAAACTCAGCCCTAAGTACACCTCATTCAACATAGACAGTAACTTGATCTTAAAGGCTACAGAAACTAAAACTCTAGGCTTCCATCTCGATTCAGCCCTGAACCTTAGGAAACAAGTAAATGTCACAGCGGCCGCCTATACTTGCAAACTTATTTATTCATGCAAAAACTACCTTTCCACCAACAGCTGTATGATCTTAGCGGGTGCCCTAATCTTGTCCAAACTAGATTATTGCAACACACTCGACGCAGAAGCAAACAAACAAGTGCTAAATAAACTCCAACGCCAAAACAACGCTCTAAGAATGGCATTGTGCATTCCAAGAAATAAGACGCCAGAAATGGCTTTCTATCCAGGACAGAATCTACTTCAAACTTGTCTCCATCTCTCACAAATGCCTCAACAATGCTGCCCCAAATACTTAACAGATGAAATTACTCCTAAAACATCAGCCAGACCTAGTAGATCAGCCAACTCATTCTGCATTATGTCACCACGCTTCAACTTAAAAAGAGCCAGAGGCACCAGTTTCCCAGTACAAACAGCACTAGCGTGGAATGCCCTCCCGCTCAACCTACGTTCTAACCTAAACTTCTATGGCTTTAGGCTCAATACCAAAAAATGGCTACTCAACAAACACTTGTCTTCCGGGACAGAGTTTGTAAATTAGGACCTACCTCACTGCCTGAGCTTGTAACCTAAGATCTACTATGTACATTGCACTAAATTGTAATCGTTCTCAGATGTATTCTGTACCAATGCAATGATTGTATGTATTCTAAATTGTCTTTCATAGCGCCCCGATACCCTAGGGTGTGGCACGCTGTATAAATAATAAACACATTGCCAGTTTGCGCAGATGTGGAAACCAAGGTTGTCTCACCCACACCGGAGTGTTGCATGTTCCCGGTGCTTTTTGTTCACCAGCCTGCTCAATAGCGGTGTCAGGGGGATGGGAGGGGCGGGAGCGTAGGCAAATTTCCCTGACCAGTTCATGCACAGGTCGTTCCCAATGCACCAAAGTTGGGGAAACTTGGATGCAAAGTCTGGGCATTGCGTGTTTTGGCTTGTGACGAACAAGTCTAAAGAGGGGTAACCCAATAGGGAGAAGGTATTGTCTAGGATATTTCTGCCGAGCTGCCATTCGTGCCCCTCAGGTAGAGGATATCTGCTTAATGAGTCTGCCAGAGAATGGAGTTCCCCTGGAACATGTTACGATGTTCGGAACATGTCCCGCTTAAGTGTCCAAATTTTATGTGCTAGCATGGACAGACTTGGAGAGTGTGCCCCCCTGCTTGTTTATGTAAAACATGGCAGTGGTGCTGTCTGCGAGGACTTGTACTGTCTGTCCCGACAGGTGCACTTGTAAAGCTTGCAGGGATTTGAGCACTGCTAGCAGTTCCAAAAGGTTTATGTGATTTTGGGCTGGGAACTGTGTCCACAGGCCATGCACTGTGTGGCGAAGGTAATGGGCTCCGCACCCGGTGAGTGATGCGTCCATTGTGACAACATTTTGCACTGTAGGGTTGTTAAAAGGTTTTCACTTTAATAGGTTTTCCTTTGTCCACCAGCGTAGTGCTTGTACTAGGGTTAGCGAAAAAACCACTAGATCGTCCCGCTGACCGATTGCCGGAGACCACGATTTCGCTAGACACTATTACATTGGACGCACGTGCAGCCGTGCGTGAGGAACAAGGTAAATGCATGAAGCCATCATCCCGGGCAAGCGTGCATTGCTTTGAGTACAGTTATTTGGCTACCGGCTGGATACTAAGGTATTTGCAGCATTATGTGTTGCACTCTTTCGTTTGATGGAAAGACTAGACCCTCTTCGATCTTTATGACAGCTCCTAAGATCGTTGATTGAGAATCCCAATTGGAAAATGAGATTGATTGTTCTTTGGGTATTTTACTAGCAAATTTGAGGTGATTCTCCCGTTATCAGATAATGGTACACTGGGATTGATTCTCTGAGTAGATGTGCGGCCACCACCGCTGGTACCTTGGTGAATACCCTTGGAGTGGAGGATATGCCGAAAGGTAGCACATTCAATTGGTAGTGTTGGTTTGCTATAAACGCACAAACCTTCTGTGCGCTGGGAACATTGAAATATGAAAGTATGCATCTTTCATATCCAAGGTTGCCATGTAGTCCCCCTGTTTTAGCAGTGGGATTACTTCCTGTAGCGTTGTAAAGTGGAATTTTTGTGGCCTGAAATAGGTGTTTACAGGGCGCAGGTCTAGGACAGGGCACATTGTTGAGTCTTTTTTCGGCACAAGGAAGTTCATGGAATACATAACCTTGTTTATCTGGTTTGCCATGATGATTTCTATGGCGTCTTTTAGAAGCAGTGCCTTCACCTCTTCCAACAGGATACATTGTTTTCCCTGTGAAGTCTGTCTTTGTCTTGGTGGGTGGTTGGCAGGTATTTGGATCAACTCTATGCAATACCCCTCCCTACTTTGGTAAGTACTCACTTGTCCAAAGTGATGCCCTCCCATGCGTAGGTAAAGTGTGAAATATGACCTACTGGGGTGGCATGGGAGAGAACCTGTAGCGGGTGGTCATTGCTTTGAGGAGGAGGCTCTGCCCCTACTCCTAGACCTTCTTTGGCCTCTTTGAAAACCCTGTTGGGTGGACTGCCCATGTGACAGACCCCAGGACGAACCATGCCCACCTTCGTTGTAATTAGAGGACCACAGAGTTCTGTCCTCTAAACTGGCGAGAATTAGAAGACCCGTCTTTGCCCAAAGGGTTTGTTAGTGAGCTGCTGCAGGGATTTAAGGGCATCATATTCCTCTTTTGAGCTTATAAGTGCATCCTCTGCTGCTTTGCCAAACAAAGAGTTGGGTTCAATGGGCATGTTTAAGAGGGTAGCCCGGGTTTCTAGTTTGAAGCCTGATTGACGTAGCCATGAAGGGCATTAAATCAGTGCGCCTTATGCCAAGATTCTTCCTGCATTGTCTGCTGCGTCCAGGTTGTTTTTAAGGATGCAGTTTGTTACCTATGTCCCCTCAGCGATGGCGAGTGAGAGCTGTGTTTTTAGGGGCTGTGGGATTGAGTCCATCTGTTGTGCGATCTCATCCCACTTGTGGCAATTATAAGTAGCTAATAGTGTGTTATTAGCTATCCTTGTTTGATAAGCTGCAGAGGAAGCTACCTTTTTGCCCACGGTGTAGATTTATTTAAACACTCTAATCAGGAGGTTGTTCCTGCCCTCTTTCTTGTAGTGGCAACTATTAAAGAGTCTGGCTTTAGCTGCCCCCTAATGTATAAGGTCTGAGGGGGCTGGCCTGAACATCATCTCGATGCGCGTGTTGACTGCCCGTGTCAAATAGGGTGTAAGCAGAGACGACTGAATGTGTCTCTACACCGGATGTAACAGGTGGATGAACGGAGTTGCCATTTCTTATCCCCCAAGGATGTCCTCCACCAAGTCTTTGTCGACTTGGGTTTCTTGGGTGTCTATTTGAAGTGTTCTGCAGTCTTTAGGAGCAGATTATATTGCAAATGGTTATCTACAGGGGAGCCAGCCACAGGTGGATTGGTGTGGTCTGGGGACTAGATGACTTAAATGTCCATTGTCATCATCATAATAATAATGGCCCAAGTGCCCTGTGTCTCCTTTGTCTTCTGGGTCTGTGTATGTGCCGGGGTCTTGAGAGCCTTGCGTGCTATGGTAATAAGTGTCTTGACCTAGGTCATGATGTGACCAGTTGGTAGCCTGCGTGGTGTCTATGCAGTCTTTTTTGGCAACGTGCAGAGTGACTGATGCCCCGCTCTGTGGGGTTTCCCCCGACAGTTTGAGAACTTCGGGGTGGTCGTCAAAGAAACATATGAAACAGGACATTCTACTCATCACTTTATCGAATTGTTCAGTGGTCCATTGTGAGGAGCACAGCAATACAGAGAGAGCAGGGGTAGGAGGAGCAGGTGTAGATGGGGACAGGGGTTTTCTTATAATACACAGCCCCTGAAAGGGTGCCCTGTGGGGTAGTGTAATCTCTGCTTTTAGTGGCCTGAACTTTAACCTGGGGCGAAGACACATGGTTTTTAGACGTTCTGGCCTGGCCTTTAGTAGGATGCCAGGGATGCGTTTTTGATTATTTTTTTGTATAGCTTTTTCTTCAGGTCATAGACTCATCTTTCGAAGCCCGGTCATCGCCTCCCGAGGACTACCCAGATTTACATGCAAATGTCGGAAACTGACTTTACTGTCTGTTTCGGGGGGCCTGTCGTGTGGTGATGGTGACCGTGATGGCCCAGAGGATAGGGAATGTTCGGATCATCACCTCCAAGCCGCGTGTGGCCTACCAGTCAACGATGTGGATGCCATCGGCCGTTCGGGATGTGCTTGGTGTGATGTAACTTGGTAGTGCTTGAGCCGGATCATCACCTCCAAGCCGCGTGTGGCCTACCAGTCAACGACATGGATGCCATCGGCCATTGGGGATGTGCTTGGTGTGATGTAACTTGGTAGTGCTTGAGCCGCCGGGTGTCGTCCCCATAACTGAACCGCCAGCCAGTCTGTTGGGGTCTTGCACGCAAGAATCTGATGGCACCCGATCTCACTCGGCGTCACTTACGTCAATGCTGCCTTCGCTGGAGGCTCCCTCGAAGTCCATGGTGGCATTGGCCTTCATGGCGTGGTGCACCAGCGCTTGGTCTTGCGGTCCTTTAGGGATTTTGGCCTGAACAGTTTGCAAGACTTGCACTGTTTCTCGGCGTGGTCCCTGGGGAGACAAAGGTTGCACAACCGGTGCAAATCTTTCTAGGGAAATGTCCTATTACAGGAAGGACAAAATTTAAAAAAAAGAGTGTTTCCCCTAATGTACAAGGATGGCAGCCTGCCGAAATAAATGGGAGTAAAGGGGAATATACATTATCTTAGTGAGACTAGAATATGAACCTCACCCCACTCTCCCTACTCTCCCTACTGTGCAGGGCTAAGGCCTGGTGGGGTCTTGAGATCCTGTAGACAAAGGATCGTCGAGACTGGAGTTGCTGTCATCGACAAATGATCTTGTCCTCGAAGCCGTCGCCGAAGATCTTGCTGTAACCGGTTGTCGAAAGGAAAGAAAGAGGTACTAGAATTCAACTTTACTAAGTAATGGTGTCAGCCAAGAAGGAACTCAGCGATGGGTGTCTATGATGGCGTAAAGAAAAAATAAAACGGAGGGACCTCGACGCATGAAGGCCCATGGGTACAGTAGAAATCACACTAGGGATAGTATTACTGGCACACCCTGTCGACTTCCATTTTTGCGTTTCGAAAACAAATAATGTAATACTCTGACTACCACTAGAAGTCGGGCTATGCATAACATGTGAATCTAAGAATCTAAGCAGATACAAGCATCCAAAATACTACGCGAGTACAGATGTAATAAAGCAGATCAGCGATAAAGCCAGAAAACCATCTATGTACCTTCTACTCCAAGTGGGGAGGACTGGTGGGCGCATGTGAATCTAAACAGATACAAGCATCAGAAATACGATTATGGTGAATAATGTATCCCTTCTGAGGCTTGTGGATCTGCTTAGATCACATGCTATGCATAGACTAGCAACAGGAGGAGGTGGGTTGTGAGAAGGTACGGCAGCAAATAGATGTCTTAGCACCGCTAAGACATTCCACCTGTGAATGTGCTTTAGAATGTGTGTCAATGCAGTAATGCATAGTAAAAGTATGTGTGAACTCCATGCAGCTGCTTTGCAAATGGTGTCTAGTGGGACGTTTCCAATAAAAGCCAAAGTAGCTCCTGTACCTCTGGTAGAGTGAGCTCTTGGTGTGAAAGGCAGAGTTTCCTTTGATAGTGAATAACAGAGCTGAATGCATTTCACTATCCATCTGGAGTTAGCGTTCTTTGAAACGTGATCACCATCCCTGCCAGGTGCTATGGAAGCAAAATAGTTGATCTGTTTTTCTTTGCGGTTTTGTTTTGTTTACATAGTACAAAACTGCCGTCCTTACATCCAGTGTATGGAGGATTTTCTCAGCTGAGTTTGATGGATCTTGAAAGAAAGCAGGTAGTTCAATGGATTGGTTCAGATAGAACTTGGATATGAATACCTAAGGTGTGCTCCAAGTAGCATTTCGTCTTTGTGGATAAAGAAAGGGTCTTGCACCGACAAGGCTCATAGCTCATTAACCCTTCTAATTGAGGTGAAGGCTACTAGAAACATTGTTTTGTATGTTAGGTGTTAGTTAGGTAAGAATTGGCCCTGTCGCACTGTGTGAGATTACACAAGACATATGTGCTTGGTATTCGGTAACCCACCTTTTGGTATAGGTCTGTACTACACAACTTGGTAGTGGGACTGAACAGCCAGGCCTATCCCAAGAGGGGTACATGTGAGCTGTAGAGATGAGTCAATACAAGTAACAGTTACACAGGTTTCAGTTATACATAGTTATTTATTTAACATCAGTTTTTAATAAAGCATTGTTTAAAAAGGCAATGGTTTGTTACAGTTCAAGCAAATTTTGGAATTAGTTTTCAGAACCAAGCAAACTTTGGAATTACTTTTCAGAGCCAATAAAGCTGGTGAATATTCTTTGGATATGCTTAATACATTTCTCCTACATCCTGAAGTGACTTCAATTACAAGGATCGTATTTGCATTTATACAGAACACCAATATACTCTGTGGGCTCTGAGTTGCAGAAAGGAAGGGTTAAGGAAAGAAAAAAAGGTTAGAACAGTTTATTAGAAAATGTGAGGACAACTGAATCCTCCAATGAAGTCTAGATTAGACTTTCCCAGCAGTAACAGTATTCAACAAGCTACAAGCTAATTAGGGACAAGCAATACCAAAGTCAATAGATTTAGAAGAGTGCCTTAAGGAGCCAGGATAGCCAAAGTCATTTGGCTAAAGTCTATAGTTCTGATGCATTTCTTGGACAAAAGCCTTGCACAAAATCAGAGATCAGAAAAAAATCACTTGTAGGAACAAAAGCTGTTAAGTCTGTGAAAAGGGAGTGGGAATCAACTCAGCAAGTTAAGCAAGTGCCAGCCTCAAGTGAGAGAGCACGACTTAAGGAAAAAAGGCAAGTACCCCCAAGCCCAAACAATACCTCTGGTTAGAAGAAAAAGTGGCACAGCTGGATTCCGTCTTGCTACAGCCAAGCAGACCATGGTTAATGAGCCTCAGTCGTGGGTCATGAGGGAGGACGTCATAAAAGTCGTCAGCAGCTACGGACTCTGGATCCAGCTGCACTTTGCGGTTTCAGCGCTTCGCAAACTGCACTGATGTAGAGCAGTTGACTCCGGTTTCCTTGCACCCTCGGTCCTGCACTCTGGTGAGGGGACTCTGGATCTCGATTTCCTGCTTCTGGAGCGTCTGGAGGAGGCTCCTGGGGCTTTTATCTGGATTCGCTCTGCGCCAGACGTTGCACTCGGTTATGGACACTCGACCCCAGGTATTGGGCTTCTGCAGCAACTGAGAGGCACACCAAGCCGGAGATTGCGCCAAAGTGGAGTTTGTCTGGGGGTTAGTTGGTCCCACTAACCCAAGGGAAGAAGTCGTCCCTTCTGGAGCTTCTCTGGCGATTGGAAAAAGGAGGTCAGGACAGCAGCAGGGCTTCACCGGGCAATTCTAGGTCCAGGAGGGTTCTGCTGGCTTCTCTTCCCGGTTTCTTCGTCTGATGTTTCTTCCAGTGGTCGACTCTGCCTGTAGTGCCAAGAGCCTCGCCTTTTAAGCAAGTTCTCCCTTTCATGCACAGCTAGGCTGTCAATCACACAGCAGGGTGGCTGTCCTTTCAGGTCAGCCAGTTAGTCAGGACTGGTTTTGTTCAGGCACTCCTAGAGACAAAGGATAGAGTTTCAGGACCCTCCCACACATCCTGTCCTTCCAGACACATTGAAGCCAGGGGCAGGCTTCAAGGCTAAAGCCCGCCAAAGGCAAAAACACACAAAGGGGCCAAATGTGTCTCAACGCACAGAGTAAAAGCCAAGAAAGACCTCACAAACAGAAAATGGCAAAAAAAAGAAGACGGGGCCATTTTGTCAAAATTGACTCCCATGGGTGCTGTACTCCAGCTGAGGATTCAGCCTGCGGTAAAAAATAAAAAAGGACAATGGTAGTAATAATTAAACCACTACCACCAACCATTTAAAGTAGTGAGGGTAACAAAAAAATGGTACATGAGAAGGTAGGATAAGGGACTACTAGTTGCCCCCCCCACCTCTCTCAGCACTCCATACAAGATGGTGTGTGCTGGACCTACAAAGAAGTAAGGTAAGTAAGATCAATTTCGCCTTACCATTCTTGGGAACTGTAGCTCACCCAAGAAAAGGTATTTAAACCTTAATAGAAATCCTAAGGTTCTCTCAATGACACTGCACAGAATGTGCTGTGTGTCACCATACAAAAAGCAGATGCCTATGGAGTTTGTCAGACTCCAAAAACAGTGAAAAAATCCAAATCTGGGAAAAAACACGACAGTGAGAAAAAAGCCACACTCGCTCAGGAGTTAAAATGTCCTAATTCCAGCAAAAGAGCTGGGGGTCTCGAAGGGTGAAAGGAATTAGCACAGAAATTAAAATTCACGCCAACAGTGTTTGAGGCTGGATTTGTGCATAGGCTCGAAGGGAGGACCCATGAGCTGTGAGCGTACAACATTAAGATCCCAACCTATAGGCGGGTTGGAAATGTGGGGTAAAGTCTCTCCATTAAAGCCTTAACTGGAACTTTCCATCAGGACACCTTGTTATGTGAATTGGTGTACGCTGAAAGAGCCAGTAGGTGAACCTTGATGGAGTTAAATACTAGCCCAGAGTTGAAGTGGAGCATGTAGTGAAGAATTTGTCAAGTAGTACATTCAATAGGGTTTCACATCATTTGATCAGCACCATATTACAAATCTTTTCCATTTGAAGAAGCAGCAGTGCCTGCGGTTAGGTTTGCAAGCCTCCTTGAGGATATCCATACACCTTTGAGGTAATTTTAAATGTCCAAAATAGATGACATCAGGAGCCAAGCTGCTAAGTTCATAGAGTGAGGATGTGGGTGGAATGTTGTCCCCCCCGTGCTGGACAGCATGTTGTGGGGGCACGGGAGCTTGATTGGTTCGCACATCGCCAGTTTGAGCAGATGTGGAAACCAATGTTGTTTTGCCCACATAGGAGCAACCAGGATTAGAGTCACTTGTCCCTGGTGCATCTTGTACACAATCCTGCTCAGGAGCGGTGTCAGTGGAAAAGCGCAAGCAAACTTCCCTGACCAGCTCACCCACAGGGCGTTCCCCCGTGAATCTGGGTTGGGGAAACCTGGATGCAAAGTATGGGCATTGTGCGTTTAGGCTTAGAGAACAAGTCTAAAAGAGGATAACCCCAGAGGAAGAAGACACGGTCTATAATTTCTCTGCCGAGTTGCCACTCGTGTTCCTCGGGTAGACAATCTCTGCTTAGAGTTCCCCTGGAACGTGTTGAGACGCTAGGAACATGTTCCGCTTGAGTGCTCACTTCCACATTTTCTGGGATAGCCTGGACAGACTTGGAGAGCGTGTGCCTCCCTGCTTGTTTATTTAGAATATGGCGGGGGTGCGATCTGTGAGGACTTGCACCGTTTGGCCTCTTAGATGCAGTTGGAAGGCTTCCAAGGCTTTGAGTGCCACTAGTAGTTCTAGAAGGGCGATGTGGTTTTGGGTTGTGATCCATGTCCACAGGCCATGCGCTGTGTGGTGAAGGTAAAGGGCTACCCATCCGGAGAGTGACGAGTCTGATGTAATTATCGCACGTATTGGAGGATTGTGAAAGGATTTCCCTTTTAACAAATTTTGCTTTGACCACCAGCAAAGAGCTTGTACTAGGGTTAGCCAAACAACCATTAGATCGTCCCACTGAACACTTGCCTGAGACCATTGGGCCCAAATGTTGCAACTTTGCGGATGGCACTAGATAAATGCATGAAGCCATCGTCCCAAGCAGGGGCATTGCCTTGCGTACAGTTATTTGGCGACTGGAAAGATACTGAGGTATTTGCAGCAGTATGTTTTGAACTCTTTCGTTTGAGGGGAAGACTAGTCCCTCCTTTGTCTTTATGATAGCTCCCAGGAACTGCTTGATTTTTTCTCGTTGATGGAAAACCCATATTAGAATAGAAGGTTGGTGGTTTCAATGGGCATTTTGCTTGGAAATTTGGGGGTGTTCCCCCGTTATCAGCTAGTCGTCCAGATAAGGGTACACTGGGATTGATTGCCCGAGTAAGTACGCCGCCAGTACCTTGGTGAATACCCTTGGAGCTAAGGCTATTCCGAAGGGGAGCACGTTGAATTGGTAGTGTTGATTTGCTATCTGGAAACGCAGGAATTTTCTGTGCGCTGGGAACATTGAAATATGAAAGTATGTATTTTTCATGTCCAATGTTGCCATGTAGATCTGCGTATGTTCATAGATCTTGCCATGAAGATCTGCGTATGTCGGTAGCTTGACTGGGGTGGACGCTGACAAGTCCAGAAGGTCCGGGAACCAGATCTGCCTCGGCCACGCCAGTGCGACAAGGATCATCCTGCACCGGGCCCTCTTGAGTTGGTTGACGAGTCGCAGTAGCAACGGCAACGGAGGGAACGCATACAGGAACAGGCCGTCCCAGGGGAACGAGAAAGCACTGCCCATGCTCCGCGGCTGGGGAAACCTGCTGGCGAACCTCTGGCACTTGGAGTTTGTCGCCGTCGCGAACAGGTCGATCTGGGGTTTGCCCCATCGTCGGAAAAGCCGATCCACTTGATCCGGACGCAGTTCCCACTCGTGGCACGAGCGCAGCTCCCTACTGAGCGAGCCGGCAATGGTGTTCTTTATCCCTGCTAGGTCAAAGGGCACCAGAAAACATCCCCTGGGCAACGGCCCAATGCCACAGCTCCTGGGCCTTCTTGGATAGGGCCAGGGATGTGGTTCCTCCCAGCTTTCGGATGTAGAACATCGTGGTGGTGTTGTCGGTGAAGATCCTTACCTCCTTGCCCTTGAGGGACAGGAGGAAGGACCCGAGGGCCCAGAACACGGCTCATAGCTCCAGGACATTGATGTGTAGTGACCTCTCCTCCGGAAGCCAAAGGCCTCTCGCGTGAAGATCTCCAGTGTGGGCTCCCCATCCTTCCAGAGAGGCATCAGTCATCACAGTCTCCTGGTGTGCTGGGGTCTGAAAGTCTGCGCGCGGGTGCCCCACCACTCAATTGCTTGGTGGAAGACCTTGTTCAGCGGGATCTTGTCTTCGAAGCTGCCCGCTTGCATCCAACGGACGTCGAGGAACTCTTGTAGAGGGCGCATCCGCAGCCTGCATAGGCGCACCAGGTAGATGCAAGAGGACATTATGCAGCGAAGGGACTTGATGGACCTCACCCTGGCCACGTCCGTGGACAGCAGGCGCTGCACCTTGCCCAGAATGGCCTTTGTCATGTCTTCCGATGGAGGCGCCAATTGTGCCACTGGCTTGACTCCCAGAAACAGTGCAACCTGTGACAGAACCAGGTGGGATTTGGAAAAGTTGATGGAGAATCCCAGATCCATGAGCAGTTTGAGGGTCTTCTCTGTGTACTCCACGGCAAGCTCCCTTGTCATTGCTCGGATGAGCCAATCGTCCAGGTAGGGATAAACATGGATCCCCTGCAGGCGCAGCCGCGCTGCCACTGGTGCCAGGCACTTGGTAAATACCCTGGGCGCCGACTTCAATCCGAACGGCAGGGCCTTGAATTGGTAGTGCCGTTCTTGAACTACGAATCTGAGAAACTTTCGTTGTCCTTTTGGAATGGGGATGTGGAAGTAAGCATCCTTCAAGTCCAGCAACAACAGGAAGTCGCCTTCCTCCAGCTGTCCCAGCATGTGCTGGAGGGTGACCATCCGGAACTTCTGGGCCTTGATGAATTTGTTTAACCGACGCAAATCCTGGATGGGGCGCCAACCTCCTGTCTTCTTTCTGACAAGGAAGTATCTCGAGTATACTCCGGCGCCCCAGAGCCTCTTTGGGACGAGCTCGATCGCACCTTTCTTGAGCATCGCCCTTACCTCTAACAGCAGTTGAGGGACGTGATTTTCCTTTCTGGCCACGGGAGCAATGCGGGAGCACTTCAAAAATTTGAGTGTGCACCCGTGGGCCAGGCCATCCAGCACCCAACGGTTGGTTGGGTGCTGGATGGCCTGGTACTTCTTGTGCTTGGGATGGATTGGCACATGGAAGAAAGCGTCTTTGAGGTCGAGAGACCCCAACCAGTCCTGAAGTTGAAGGGCCTGGAGGACTTGAGAGTAACCATCTTGAACTTGTCCTTCCGGAGGAGTTTGTTCAAACCGCGCAAGTCCATGATGGGTCTCAATCCACAGTCTTTCTTCGAAATCAAAAATACCATCCCTTGTTCCTCTCCTCTACAGGCACCAGTTCTATGGCGCCTTTCTCAAACAGGGCTTGAATTTCCTGCACAAGGAGCGGATCCAGACTCTTCGAAGAGAGGTTCCCAGGTGGATTGTCGCGAGGCCTCTGCCGAAAGGGAAGACAGTAGCTGTAGGTTATGATCTCCAGAACCCACACATCTGAAGTAATGGCACGCCACTCTGCAAGATGCTGCGCCAGCCTTCCCCCCAACCGGCGAACCATGGGACATGGCCTCATGACTGAGTGGTAGCAGCTGCGGCGTTGCCTGAGGGCAAAGAGGCAACTGCCTGAGCGGCTTTGGCACCTCGAGTACCCTGTTTTACACCTCTGGTACTCCTACAGTGGCCTCTTTGACTGACAGCTCCTCTCGCTTTACTGAAGGATGAGTAAAAACGAAAGGAACCTCCCCTCCATTGTTGTCCCCTAGGACGAAAAGGCGGAGGTTGTCGAACTGCAGCGCCCAATGACTTCGCTGCAGCGTTGTAGGTCTGCAACCTCTCAAGGCTCTCGTCAGCCTTGCTGCCAAAAAGAGGTTCACCATCAAAGGGCATGTTGAGGAGCCGGGACTGCACATCAGGAGCGAACCCAGACTTCCGCAACCACGCAAACCTGCGTATTACGGTGCTCGCAGCCATGGACCGGGTGACACAATCTGCCATGTCCAAACCCGACTGAACAGCCTCGCGCACATGGCATCCTTGCAATCCTGGACCATAGCAAGAAAACCATCCCGTTCGTCCCCTTCGGGAATATGTTCAGCCGCTAATGCAACACAGTTCCACAGAGTGTGTGTGAAACGAGACAAGGCACATACGGAGTTGGCCTCCTGAAGCGCCATACCCCCTGAAGAAAACACTTTCTTCACCCAGCCATCAAAACGTTTGTCGTCCCTATCCCGAGGGATGGTAGGACACAACGCCTGCTTTGCCGGAGCCGTGCCGCCTGCACCACCAAACTCTCTGGAGTTGGGTGCCTGCACAAGTAGCAGGGGTCGCTACTGGCTGGACAGTATTTTCACGACAAAGACTTGCCCACTGCCGGTAGACTCTCCGGAGCAGTCCAAGCCGCCGCCACCCTTCTCTGCAGAGCCAAATGAAACGGCAGTGGGGGGACCAAGATCGAGGATGTCCGTAAGATCATCCTGAACAAACTCCCCTGGGGGAGCCGACCATCCCAAGTACTCAGTGACCAGAGACATAAGGCGCCGGTACGAAGAATCGGCATGAGTGCCAGGCTGAGGTCTACAAAACTCCACCTCCGGAGAGGTGTCCAGTCCACTGGCATTATGGAGTGACTGCCTCAGGTCTTCAAATTGGCTATGGCCCGAGAAGCTCATCTGGCACTGTATCCGGAACCAAGCCCTCATCAGAGCCCTCATCAACCTCTAAAATGTACAGTGAGAGGAAGGCACCTGGGGACCAAAGCTATGCCTGACCTTAGCCAGAGTCTTTCTAGGAGCCTCCCCCGTGCCACGGGGCTCCTCCGACACCACCGCCTCAAAAGGCGTCTAGGGAGCCAAATGAATCAGCGTCGAGTGAATCGGCGTCGACGTCAGCCGCAGCACCGCCAGCATCGACGGCGTCAACACAGGCCTCTAAGCCAGAGCTCTGAGCGTGTACTTCGACAACCTAGGCGCCGACAGCTTCGACGACCCCGTCTGAGGCAGATCCTCGAGAGAGGTCGTCGAAGACCTCGGCGCCACAGGCGCCGACGTCTTCCTCGAAGACTGCACAGGATCACGCGGTCTCGAGCATGACGAGGACCGGGACCTGGAACAGGCATGCGAAGAACGGTTACCCTTGTCCGAGCGGGACCTCTCCCACGAACAGTGCCGACCACCCGAGCCCAAAGGCGTGCGAGCAGTGTCCCTCGACCAATCACGACCGACCCCACTCGGAGACGCAGACGGACCAGTGCCCTGCGATTCGAGAATCGCTAACATCTTCTTCCCGAAGGAAGCCCATTCCTCCAGTGCCACTTGCATGGTGGGATAAGCGACCCGCCGACGGGCGAAGTCCTCGGAAGAGGACCGGGAAGGCGACCGATGCCGGCGCTATCGGGAATGCCTCGAAGAGGCAGAGGAGTGGCGAGACCGACTCCTGGAAGGAGACCCACTGGATCTCTGAGAAGGACGCGTAAAGTCGCCTCTCGAATCATCCGTCGAAAGCCTTGCAGACCTCGAATTCTGTGGCTTAGACACCCTACCTACCGACAACTTCTTCTTGTGCTCCCACAAGGACTTGGCCATGAGCGACTGGCAGTCGACACAGTCCGTGTCGTGGGCCTCCCCGAGGCACCAGAGGCAGGCGTCGTGCGAGTCCGTTACCGACATCTTGGACCCACAGTCCCCGCATTTTTTGAAGCCCGGACGCGGGGTTCAAGACGAGGTAGACATCATCACAAACAGGCTTTTTCACAAAACCGAACAGGTTCAAAGAACCGAGAAGATAACAGAAACTCCAAAGGGTCGAGGTGTACCGATATTCACGAAGCGAACACGTTTGCAGAAAAAACAGAACTTAGGCGACGTGCGTCGTGCGTCCTACTTATCACATCGGGTGACGTCGCCCGTCGGAGGAGGTCCTCGCGGACGACGTAGGACGCTGAAAATGTTCCGAAGCAGCACAGCTGTGGTGATTATTGTCAAAGATATGGAATACGTCGGAGGACCCCAATCCCCTCGAAACTCATATTCTGTCTCGCGATTGAAAATGCAGGACCCACTTGCCTCGAACCCTAAGTAGGGTGCTGCAGAGCGGGCTCACCTCCCTAGCCTCACTTAAAGGGATGGTCTAGTAAAAAATGTTATTTAAAAAATAGATAGGCCACATAAAAAAAAAAAAATACTAGCATCCTCCGTTTTAAAACTTCCTATGTAAAATTTTGAGCTATTCAAGCTCAAAATTCGAAAAAGCAAGCACAGGGGCGCAGCCATTTTGTGAAATGGAGGCCCTCCTGTGCTGGCTTTTGTTTTTGCGGCACTAATGAAGGAAAAGCCAGCCAGCTGTAGTAAACAAAGTCTACCGCTGGGTGGCTTTCCCTTCATAGTGCCGGGACTCGGAGTACGCAGACCGGAGACCAGAGCAGGAAATCTGCAGCTGAATCTCGGTAAGTGCCATTTACTTTTCCAGAGCATCAGTATAACACGCTTCACCAACAATAAACTAAGGTTCAGGAACTTGCGTCAAGTAGGGTTCATCTTGCTTACAATGCCCAACACACATGAACTTGGGTCCCAGTCTAAAGGTTGGACATCTCATCCAGCACTCTGCACACATCCGACCACTATTCGGTTAACTTAGTACACAACCACAGCATGTGTGTTATGTCTGCCTCTGCACCTCGGGCACCTCCCAGTTGCTGCAGGGTACATACTTTTAAGTCTAGCCAAGGTGAGATGGATCCTGTGTAGTACCTTATAGTGTATCAAACGGTATCGGGAATTGTATGTGTTTCTCCTCAATTAACATAACTGTGTCCAGTGCGCATCTGTAAGGGTGAGTCCTAGATCATGTTCCCATTTCCCTGGTTACTAATGCGATTTTGAATAGTGTGGAAGCAGATGTCTTAGTTATGCTTGGGCTGAGTATGTAACCTAGGGCTGGGTGTGAGTGGTTCTGCCGGGACGTCCACCCATGTGTCCGCCATAGCTGAGCGCAGTCGGAGATATTGCAGCCGCTGCATCTGGTTATCACCTATGATCGCATTAATCTTGCACCAGCTGACAAATTGCTTGTTCACAAATAAGTCCCCAAAGCGGTTAACCCCTCTACACTTCCAATGTGCTGCCAGTATTGTATCCTGTGTAGGGGGAGGTAGGGGGCGTCCCACAGTGGCATGGTTGGGATATATAACACGGTGTGCCTGAAGCAACTCGCCATCCTGGTCCACACCCTGCATGTCACTAGTGCCGGGTTTGTGGTGTTGTCGGTCCTTACTTTCCTTTCGGCAATGTTGTGTAATAATGTCACCAGGGCCTTCCTTGTCTGTCTCTATGATCGCATTTGGGAGAGATATGCCTTCCTCCGCCCAGTATGTCGCATAGTAAGCCTGTGCAGCGAGAAAATAAAGCTCGAAGTCCGGGGCAGCTAAACCCCTATTTACATATGGTCTGGTGAGCCGTTTCCAGCTCACCCTAGGTTGCTGGTTCCATATAAATGCTGAGCATGCACCTTGTATGTTAGCAAAGAAGGATCTGCCTGCCCATACCGGGAATGTGCTAAATAAATAAAAAACTGTTTGGGGAGAATGATCATTTTAAATCAATGCGAGTCTACCCATCAGAGAGACCGGTAGGCGTTTCCATCGGTCCAGTTTGCGCACAGTGCTTCTAAAAGTGTACCATAGTTTAGGGTGCAAGCTAGTTGCGTTGTGCCCACTATTCAACGATCAGGTATTTCAATTGATTGGGAGCCGATATAAGTCCATACATTTCTGCAGGCTTTCTAGTTGCCTCTATGAGCGGAAACATTTCCGACTTGGTTGCATTCAGCCTCAGGCCGGAGTAGTCGAACTCTCGGATATTCTTCCTTCAATATTTTCTTCAGGTTCGTTTCAGGATTTTTCACATACAGCATTATGTCATCTGCGTATAGAATTATGACCTCAGTTTTACCGGCTATCTGAATCCCCACTCTGCTACATCTTGCCCTTAGAAGGTCTGCCAGTGGTTCTAGCACCAGGGCAAAAAACAGTGGGGACAGCGGACATCCTTGCTGCGTGCCCCCTGCTAACTCTAGTATTGCCGACAGTGTCCCATTGACGCATACTCTGGCGAAGGGTTGCGTGTATAGTATTCGGACCCATTTTATAAAATTTGGCGCAAATCCATAGTTGTACAATAACAAAAAGGGCCAATACACTGTCAAAGGCCTTTTGCATGTCTAGCGCCAGTGCAACCTCTTTGGTGACCCTGGGGATCGAGGTAAGAATATAGTAGCATAGGCGTATATTGGAGGCTGTATATCTGCCCAATACAAAGCCCGTCTGGTCTTCGTGGACCATATGGGGCATTGGGGGGGGGGGGGTCAATCGTGAGGCTTGTATCTTCGCGAAGATCTTTACGTCCGTATTTATGAGGGACAATGGGTGATAGGAGCCGCAGTCCTCGGGTTGCTTCCCTGCTTTTACGGAGTAGCGTTATGACCGCTTCCAGAGTCGTTTCAGGTTATTTACCCGTTTCCAGCGCCTCTGTCCATACGGCATAGAGTCGGGGTACTAATGTCTCGGCAAATTCTGCCTCCAGTCCATCCAAGCACAGGGATTTCCCATTGGGCAAGGCTTTTAAGGCCTCCGCTCTCGAAGAGTGTCAATGGGTTGTGCAGGGTTTCTCGTGTTCCTGCAGATAAAAGTGTGGTAGGAATTTTAGCTAGGTATCCGTTTATTTCTTCCTCCGTGGCAGTACTTTGGGGAGAATATAGTTCGGCGTAGAAATCAAAGAAGACTTTACTGATTTCTTTCTGATCCCTGACCACCTTCCCGTTGCTCCTTGTTATGCAAGGAATATCCAAATTTACCCTTTCTCCTCTTACCATCTGTGCCAACAATTTGCCAGGCCGTTCTTGTTCCCCATACTGCCTATCTGCGGCTGGCCTGTCAAAGTAGCGCACCTCTCGGTCCGCTGCAGCCCGGAATGCCTCAAGTTGTGTTTTAATCTCCAACTTTGTCCGCACCTTTGGGGTAGTTGCATAGTGTTCTTGCAATTTGCCTATGCTTTCTTCCCCCTCCCCAATTCTCTATGTCCATTTTTGAGTACTCTGTTCGGTTGACATAGCTGTGCCCCTGATGTAAGCCTTGAACGTCTGCCATAGGACCGCCTGTGTTGTTACTGTGCCCTCATTTTCAAAAAATTCTTCAATGTGATGTGATAAGCTGGTTGTGTATAGCGGGTCAGACAGTGCAGCTGCTTTAAAGCACCATAGCAGGCTCTGTGGGGAACTTTACGGATGGATAGCGAAATCAATACTGGCGAGTGATCAGATGGTGTTCTAGGTAATATCGTTGCTTCCGTGACCCAGCCCAGAACCCTCAGATACCAGCCATATGTCTATCCTAGAGTGCATGTCATGCTCAGATGAGTAGAAGGTGTATGCTCGTTGTGGTCCGTGCAATGATCGTCATGCATCCCTCAGTCCAAGGTCCGCCATATGTGTGTGTATTATGCGGGTGGTGTTGGTCAGTTGCTTGGGGGGGGGGGGTGCCGGGTGAGCGATCCATCTCTGTGTCAAGTATTGTGTTGAAGCCCCTGCACCCCTAATAACCTGTGCCGTAGAGTATTTAGTGCATTTCGGGAAGACCTCAGTGTAGTAATCGGGGTCATCGATGTTTGGGCCGTATATATTGATGAGCATGACCACAGCTTCGCCTAATTTTCCATGAACTATCACGTATCTGCCATTGGGATCACTCTTTGTTGCGAGATGCGTAAATGGTAGTGTTTTATGAACTAATATCACCCGTCTAGCTCTGGTTGAGTAGGATGTATAAAAACGAAGGTTCCCCCACCCTGGTGCGAATCTGCAGGTGTGTCTCCTGTAGGTAAATTATCTGTGCTCCTGTTCTATTGACATACGCCAAAACGTTCCTCTCTTTCACAGGCATCCCAAGCCCTCTCACATTCCAGCTCAATAATTTAATCTCCGCTGGTTGTTTTCAGCCCTTCAAGTATCCTTCTCTAGACCTTGCTGTGTTCCACTATCCCATCATTATCTTTGGGTAACAATTAGCGAGCTGTCAGTGCATTTTCTTACCCAAACCCCTCCCTAACCCACTCCCACCCTCATTGATCCCCAAACTTCAACTATGCATGTCCCTCCATTTCCCCCTCCGCCCTACACGCTCACCCGATTAACACTCTCATGCACTCGCATGTGGGGGGCCGATACAGTGGCAGCCGAGGACTGGGGCCCTCATTTCTAGTCTTCACGGTTTCCATTCCTGGTTAAGTCTCCAGTACACAAAATAGAATGAGGTGATAAACGGTGCAGTGGTTGCTCCCCTCAAGGGTGACGTTTCGGGGGATCGCTCTTTATAAAACATTGGGTTCGTTGTTCCAGGCTATGGCTATGACCTGATCATCCACAAATGTCTGCCTCGTGTGGAGGGGGTCGATTCACATCGCTGCCGCTGCCACTGGGTTTCTGCTTGTCGGGTAGTGGAATATTAGATTCTACAAAAAGGTGGCAGCTTCCTCCGGGAATGTGAAAACATCTGTCTTGTTATACTGCAATCGCAGTCTGGCCGGGTACAGCATGGCACATTTTATCATACGTTCACATAGCATTTTGTAACTCATGTGAAAGGTAGTTGTTCTTGTTGGACTGCCAAGGTATAGTCTGGAAATATGCATATCACATTGGAGCCCAGTTTCAGTTCCTGTTTATCTCTTGCAGCACCAGATTTCCATCTCCCTAGTTCATTCATTTTGCTATTGTCGGCCTTGGAAAGGCTCCAGTTTCTGGGCGTGGAGCAAGTGATCTGTGTGCTCTTTCGACAACAGACATAGCCGACCATACCTGGGTCTCCAAGCAATTCTTTCAGCAGGTCTTCAACTGCCAGCTCCATCAGGCCTTTGAGTGCGTCCTCTGGCAACCCTATGCGCACGTTATTTCGGCGATATCTCACTTCCAAATCATCACATTTCATTTTTACAGTTCCCAGATCTTTGGCCATAGCTGTTAGTATTTCGCAGTGTCTCCAGTGTCCTCTCCACCATGCTGATCCTCGTTTCTGCTTCAGTAATGCGGGTGGTATCCTTCTTGGGTTGGTTCCCGGTTGATGTGACATTAGCATTGATGCCATCCAGCTTATCGTTCAATGCTGTAAAGCCCTGCTGCATTGATGCAAACACTGCTTGCGGGTCCATGTTGGTGGCTGTCATAGTTGTTGAGGGAAGCATAGCTTGGACCAGGCGGGTGTTATAGTGCTTGCTTTGGCAGTTGATGTCGTGAATCTATCCATCGTTCTTTTTTCTTGGACGCTGCCCCTTTGGGCATTGTATTTCACTCCTTGTACGATTTCTCTCTACCAGCGCCGTTTCGTATGGTAGCGAGGGTTCCATGAATTTCCCTTCAGTTGTGCCCCAACATCTCCGCAACGGACCAGCATTCAGTGTGGTATATACAGGGTCAGCGACGCCTGTGCTTTGCCTCCACTGCTTGTGTCCCTTTTGCACTTCTGCTCCTGTTGTAGGGTCAAGCTTCAACCACAATTTCTAGCAGGTCGCCTGTGATTTGCCCCATATGTGTAGCTAAACAGTTATTGCATGTGCATGGTTCCATCTCGGTAAATTGCTTCTCTCCAGTGTGCGTCCAGCTGTCCCGTTGATCTAATGGTGCCTGCCCTCCCGTGATGCAGACCAATTGCTGAGCTGGGGGACCGTGGCGCGGTTCTCTAATGTCCCTTTATTACGCTGTCTCACGTGTGGCGGCGAGCTGACCCTCACCCGCGACCCTGTGGTTCACGGGGTCAGTATTGTCAAGGGTCTAATACACTTCCCAATGTCCACTTTATGGGGGCTGTGAATGTTTCAGAGCTATACTGCTCACAGACTTACAATTCTATCGCCTTCCTCAACGGGTCTGCTTATACCGGATATTTTGCCCCTCTTTATTGCATTTTAGTTTCTACGCTTTAGTTATAGCATTCTATGCCTTTCTTATGGCTTCTTTGAGGAACCTCACATGTGGGGTGGGCTTTGTATGGTCTGTTGTACCATGCGTTACAGCTAGCAGCAGTGTTCCCCTGAGCATATTCTCTTAACACGCTTGGGTCAGGGATGTGGTGGATTGGCAGTCCTTCCTACGTGCAGTTGCCCTTTTCGCAGGTAGCTATTGAATGTCAGGGGGGCCCCAATAGTAGGTGGGGTGTGGGGTTGCTGTGACTTCTGGGTACCCCTGGGAGTCATGCGGGCTGCAGCGCGACCCGTACATGCAATGGTTTTGTCTCAGCAGCGGGGTTTACCGTCTGCTCGATTCGGGAGCTGCATTTCGGCTCCAGCATCCATCTGAGGTGCAGGCATTGTGCCCCAGTTCCTCGAGTGGTAGCGCAGCCTTGCTTGCGGGAGTGATTGGTGTCCTGGATGGCCTCGGGCTCCGGTGCCGCAGGCGTTTGCTCCCCAGGTGTTTCCTAGTTCCCCTTCTCCGACCTGTTGCTTTGTGGTTTATCGCGGCCGGGTGAAAATCTTCCTTATGCTTTTGGATTATATCGCCCCGCTGTAGGCTCCTTGTTACCGCTGTCATACCAGACGTAGGAGTGCACTTGTATGCTGCGCTGTGGCAACCCGGTTACCTCTGTCAAAGCAGGCGTAGGAGGGCACCTCTGTGCCTGGACACTTCTCTGACTTCCTCAACTGCCGCTGGGAGCGGCTTTCACTGTCTCCTAGGCCCTCACGGCAGGGCACACGGCAGAGCTCCAGAACCACTGGGTGAAATGTGGCGATTTTTCGTGTGCAGATGGCCCGCACCTTTATACATCCTCGCTGCAATTTCTGACAATAACCGGGGTATTTTATGCTGGTTTTCAGGCTCCAGTCCTCATGCCCACGGAGCTCACGCTCAACGCTGCATACGACGATGTGTGCAACAGTGTCCCCTGACCCCCAGTCCAAATAGTTTTTGAGCTTGCAGTTCATGTTTTTGAGGGTGCAATGCCCACATATACAGGAACCTTGCGGCACATATTAAGTACACATTTTATGAATAAACCCAGAGAGTGTTTTCTAGCCCATTTTCGTAGGATGAGGGGATTAAAGGAATACATAAAATAAAGGAAAACAGCTATACCTGGGACACCCGGGCATTTTTAATGCTGATGGGAGTGTGCTGAATCCCCTTCAATCCAAACAGTTCTACCACATCCATTGGTTCCTAGATGGAAAAAACCAAATAAAACACAGTTTATCAATTAGAAAATGTATTACATCTACAACATTGCAGGCACCCTTTGGTAGCGGAACTCAGGCTCATTAAGAATTATTACTAGGACACTTTAAATGTGCTTTAGAGATGCATGTGTATGCCAATAACAGATTGCATCGGGCACATGGCATCATTACTAAATGTTCTTAGACTCAGGTGGTGACATGCATAGCTTTATTTTACCAAATTAGTTTGAGACAGTGCCCTTCGGTCACTAAATGATGAGGCAGTTTTGAACCACAATCTTACAGAAATGATCACACACCAAAGCATGCCACGTCTCCACTCGAAAGGGTTCACAGATGTTGCATGATCGTGTGTGCTCACAGAAGGGAAACTGGCACAAACTCCACGTTCCTTTTATTGGAAAACTAATTAAAGAAATCTGCCTTGCGTAGGAAAACTGTTGACGGTACAACAACAAAAAACATAAATCAATGGGACCTTAAAGAGCAAATGAAAACAACGCATTAGGGTAATCCTTACCTCATAATAGCCATCAATAAAAACTGTTATCATTGCAGGAGTGACTCCCTGAGCAGAGAGGAGGGACCGCAGCATCCTACAAGGTAGACATAAAAGTGTACTCAATTAACTATTTTTTATCCCCTTAATTTAACACTTAATTGACCACTGCACCAGGCAATGTTCTGCTCAAAATATCAATATATGCGTTGCAGTGCTTCAAACATTATTTTACTTAGCAGAGCACATTCTACAACAAATCCCAAAATAAACCAATAATGATACATTTTTTCTACAAGGTTATTTCATGAACATTTTGGTACACCCCTATAAGAAAAGGGAAGGGGAAGAAGGCAAATCACATCACTAAAAGGTATCAACATGCGTTGCAATCAAGTAATTAGGCCATCGAAGCCTTTTAAGGATTGTAGGCTAGCTCCAGGTAGACTATCGCGTGGCCTGCTGGTCGCGTGACCAGGCCCTGCAATTCAGTTGCTACACCCACCACATATTTATTCAGTCCTCAGGCACCCTCATCGCCGGCGTCCTCAGCAAAGGACGGGGGAAGACAAAGACCCGACCTGTTTGTGCCTGTTCAGGCCTGATGGGGACAAGGGCCTGAACCGCTAGCCTACATTTCACCTGTAAACTAATTGCTATTACTGCTACTCACCAGAAGACATCAACATGCGTCTCCAACCTCCACAGTCCATTCCCACCCTCTCTAGGGTTCGAATGGCCAAATGTTATGGGCAACCCCGGTCATCAACCCCAGCAAAACATATCAATATCGCCCTTAACCCCATCCAACACAAACATGCTCACGCCCTCTCATGTTGATCAATGCTCGCTCAGCAGTCGAGCTCATACAACAACCTTGATGCCCTGTTCATCACTGAAACATGGTATACCCCCCCCCCCATGTATCAGACATCCTCCTACCCCAAATCTACTGCATCCAACAAGCTGACCAGCCAGGACGGGCAGGAGGAGGAGTGGCAATCGTCCACAGGAGCGATTGGCCATGCCCCATCATCCCCTATCCCAGAAAAACCTTGTTTGAATCACTAATCTGACGGTTCCCTCTATCGCACAAGGAATCCATCACTTTCCACCTAATCTATGGGCCACGTCACAGGAGTGACTTTCATTGCAGATATCCCCAACTTACTCTCTTCGGTCAACTTAGAACATTCTTATAATACGTCTCAGTGATTTTAACATCCCTAAGTCCCAAGCTAATGATCACACTGAAAGCACGCTTTTCGCACAGACCACTTCCATGGAACCTCAAGCAAATTGTGCTCCCGCTAAATTGTGCTCTCGCTCACACACAACAAACCCAATACCCTAGACTCATTCTTCACATCATCCCTCCTTCCATCACCTGTGCCGGATTTCTACCACTTGACTGGTCTGACCACACACCCTTCCATTATCACTCACCCACTCGACTACAGCCCACAAAAGGTCAGGCTAAATGCCCCTTCACTCATTGCTGCTCATTCAATATCTTCCCGGACAACAAGCTACAATTTGCAGACTTCCCCAACCCTTGGGCCTCCTGGAATTATTCAGCAACTCAGCTATAAAACTGCTGGACACTCATGTCCCCAGTCGGGGTAAGAGCAAACCATCTGCCCTATGCTACACCACGAGCTAGCCTCGCACAAATCAGAGCCTAGAGAAATGGTGGTGCAAAAACCTTAACCCGGGAGACCACACCAACTTCAAATCTCTCTACGCAAACCGGATTCCGATTACCGAGGCCAAAGCAGCATACTACTCCACCACCACTGCAACAGCCTCTAATAGGAGCAAAGCCCTCTTTGAAGTAGTAAAGCATTGTACCAAACCCTCACTCAACCCTGAGGTACCAGCAGAAATGAGACAATCAACTATATTTTAACTCCTCTCCCACTGCTCCTGTAACTTTTATAGTTACAGTAATAGACAGTACTAGACAAACCTAAATGGCTGGTGGCAGAGGATACCTTTTAAACATGTTTTGTGTTAGTTACTCGAAGGCTGTTTCAACATCTGCAGTATAGCACACATGGGGGACCATTTCCCCAAAATGGCCCCCGTCTTTTATCGCCATTTTCCATTTGTGTGTTCCTTCTTGGCCCTTCTTCCACCATTCCAGATGGGAGTAGGTCCTCTGAGTTTTGCATTTGGTAGGATCCCTGTGTGAAGCTCGCCAAGGCACCAGAGTGTCTGCTGAGGCAGAAAGTGGGGAAGCAGCACAAACCCTCTCTGGCCTTGGTCTTATTCTATGCCTGGCTGGAACCTGCTCGAACTGGGTGACTGTCATGCAAGGACAGGTACCCCACAGGCGATGGACGGGTCTATAGGACTGAACGAATGGGTCTCTGCATAAAAAGCGAGGCTTTTGGGACAGAAGGCAGAGTCGACCACTGGAACTGAAGCTATGAGGAAAACGACCAGAGACGCCTAAGCACCTACAATAACCGCAGAAGCACTGCTGAAGTACCGCTGGTATCCTGACCCTGTTTTCCAATCAACAGCAAAGCTCTGCCAAGTGGACTTCCTCCTCTGGGCTGGTGGGCATAACCAACCTCAAGACACTCATCAATTGGAGCTGTCACGCAATGTCCTATGAACTTCCTGAGCTACAGAAGTCCAATACCCGGGGTACCTCGACCACCTTAAAGCGCTCTGCCTTGCCATTGTCGAATCTTGCTGGAACTTTGGGATGTCCCCCTCTCGACTACTGCTGCAGGAACCCATCCAGAGGCCCCCCTTTTGTCACCATGAGCAAGGACTAGGAGAAGGCGTCCAGCTGCATCAGCTTCTTCACTCTCAAGGTACTGTGAGGCTTAAGGGAAACTTAACTAAAGCAGTTTGTGTCACACCTTTGCTTTTGGAGCACTGTTTACTATTTGGGTGTTCCCCATTTTCAGTCGACCAGGCCCAACATGTATTTGTATTTATTTCATTTGTAAAGCGCACAAGGCCCTAAAGCAACCGGGCGCATCACTTAGTTACAGGCATGATACAGTGTGTCCCTCTAGGAAGGCTTCTCCGAAGCCCTGAACTTTTACCAAGACCAACTAACTTGTTACTTGTGCTAAGAAGATTTCCATCAGAACTGTTGCATTGCTATTGACTTGGGAATTGCTGGTTTCTTAACAGTAGATTCACTGAACCTCTTGGCTTAGGCATTGCTTATTTCCCTCCGGAAAAGAATGCCTACATCTTATAAGAGCTGCTACTAGCAGCATTGCTTACCTGTGTTTCTTGCTCTTTACATTCTTGAACTTACCTAAACTTGAATAATGCAGAGTTAATTTACAATAAGTACTTTTACTGACCTGAGGTCACTCTGTGTGGATAAGAAAAGTGTATAACAATGTACTCACCTGCTTTAGTATTCCTTACTATCCTAAATGCATGCTTAATGTTGCTAGTTGATACAATATTCCTCAGTTTCTAACTGCCTGGTGTAAATATATAAAATAAATCACTATCATTTATATAACTGCAAGTGTGTACAGGTTTCTTTGGATCTATAGATGTTCTGGTTTCTTTGCATTGATTTACAGCTCACATTCCTCCTCCTAAAATAAGCCTGGCTGCTCTGCCACTACCAACATTGGGTAGTATAGGCCTATATTAGAGGTCGGGGCCCTAAAACCAAGAGAAGTCTTGTAGAGAACAATACTAATTCGGCTGTAGAAATACTTACCCAACAGGATGATGCCCTCCAAATCATGAATAAGGGTGACTCTTGCCTCCTCGTCATCCTTGACCTGTCATCTGCATTTGACAGCATCAACCACAGCATCCTTCTCTCCCTCCTTGCTGACGAGATGGGATTTTCTGGCACTGTCCTGAATAAGCTCCCATCTCTCAGGCAGACACTAGGCTGTCCAGATAAACTTGTTGCATTCTAAAAAGACACCAGGTCTCCTGTGCAGTCCCCCAAGGCTCCATCCACTCAATCTTTTTTAACCTTTACATGTAGCCTCTGGGCATTCTCTTCAAAGATCCCAATGTAGCCATCAACCGATATGAAGCCAATATTCAGTTGTACACGAGAGTAAATAGCGCGCAGGACATATTTTGTCTCCACAAATACCTAGCCATCATCCAGACCATCTACCTCAAAATAAACCCAACCAAGAATAAATGTGTCCTCATCCGTCCACTGCTAAAAATACGTGTCCAACAATGGCTCAATGATACGGGTCTAGAATTAGTTGAACCACAACTGTCAAGACTCTGCTAAATCCTTAGGCATCACCATTGATCGCAGCCTGTCCTTCCAGACACAGATAATCAAGGCGGCCCAAATAGCCTAGCTCAGAATCTCTAGCCTTCAATAAATCAAACCCTTACTGACAATAGTGCAAGCCCTGGTGCTCTTGCACATCGAGTGGAGACATGCTCTCCTGACAGGCCTTCCAGCTGTTCCTTTGGCTCCCCTAATAGCAGTCCACCACGCTGCAGCGCATATTATTACGGGAGCATTGAAATGTGCCTGAATCACCCCCATCCTACGCAAACTACATTGGCTTCGATTCCAAGCCATGATACTGCTCAAGACTGCAGGCATCATCTACAAAGTAGTCACGAGTAGCACACCAGCGTACCTGTTGGCTAAGATCCACATATCTGGTGGCACTCACTCCTTGCACTGCAAATCGACTAAACGGTTTGAATCACAATTCGTCCGCAAAGAGGACCCGCAAACAATCCTTCTAGTCATGCACCCACCCTTGGGAACTCCTTCCCGGTTTCGGCTTGCAATGCCCCCGCAATTCTCCAATTTTACAAATCTCTCAAAACATGGCTCTTTCAACAACGCCTGACCAAGGACTAATTCCAATGGATTCACATACCGATGCACAGGATCTATGTGAATTCAACACTTTTTTTTAACGAAATGAAAACTTTTTTTTTTTTTTAAATGTGGCCCCCCTGTTCAAGCAACCGTTTCTCTTTGATTATAACCCAACCCCCTCCGCAACGGTTTTAATTCCAACCCCCATATATATTTAGAAAATACAGAAAAACACTGACATTTTAATATTAGTTAAAAATGTTATTCATTAACCTTTATTCGTCATCACTGGATACCCGATGCAATACTGCGGTGTTGAAAGATGCCAGTGCAAATAAAGTCTACCCACCCTTTGAGGTAGACTTTCCATCTTGTGTGATGTTCTCACCTGGTGAGCCCACTCCATCCACCAGCGCTAATTTGGAGGAGTATTGCATTTTCCTGACTTATGAATGAGTGGGAATCTTTGCTAACTCATCCATTATATGTTCTTGTACTCTGGGAACCCTTTTTGGGTCTATTTTGATGGAGTCAGTTTCCTCCATCTTTTTCTATGGCATCTGTAATTTCCTATTGTAGTATGCAGCACCTTATGTGCAGGGTTACTGGAAACTCCTTCTGCTTTCCTCTTTGGTTTTATTTGTATTCCTTGCAAGAACTACTGTTCCCAAGGATAGGAGTATACTTTTTATTAAACCTACATTTCTTTTGTGAAACCAGCTCCCAACACCTAATGTGGAGTGCTGAGGAGACACTGTCGTTTTCCCTTTTCCTGTAACCTTTTTGGTTACAGTAACAATTCCATCCAAGTGGCTGGTGGCAATGGATACTTTTTTTCTACCGATTATGTGAAACTTACAATGCAGGCTACATTTGCAGCTGAGATAAGGCTCACATGGGAAACCATTGATGCATAATGGTTCATCTTTCTTCTCCAACTCGCAATGGTTTGTTCTTTCTTGGTCCTTATGCTGTTCTGCGTGGGGGATGTCCATGTGTGCCTGGTCTTCGGCGGGATCCCTTTGTGAAGCGCTCCCAAAGGCGGCAGCGTGTCTGGGAAGATTCTGAAACGCCACAGATCTTTGTCCCCCAGTGTGCCTGCTTAGATCAGTTCTAACTGGGAGGCTGGCTGTCCTAGGCCAGCCCCCACCCCAAGTTTGAATGCACAGCAAGCATGTAGAATGTACCCATACAGGATCACTCCCACTTTTCTTTTGCGCTTATCAGATATACCCTATCTGACTAATTTTGCAGGCTGCAAAACCACTGCTGATCGCCTTCATTTATTTTACCTATGATTTATTCTGTTCTCTCCGCCATTCCGCACTTTCCACTTCTCCCCCCTTCCATGCACTTTGCCCCTTTTCCATGCACTTGCGCGCTTTCAATGTTACTGGGCCTAGTAAGATAGATGTTTTTGTTCTCCCTTGTTCCCCTCCCTTTGTCTGTTTCGCGCTCTGAAACACATGTGTATGAGCGGGATATAAATAAAATATATCATACAATCATAAAAGGCAAGGGTCTTGATGCTGAAGCGAGAGTCGACCACTGGAAGATCCATTCAAAAAAGGAGAAGGACTGCTGCAGCCACCCCCAGAGCCATCCGAGGGACTGCCGCTGCTGCTCCAGCCCTCTTTTCCAAGCATCAGGGAACTCCAATTTGGACGACTTCTTCACTTATACTGGTGGGACCAACAGTCTGATGATGAACTGCATTTGAAGCCATGAGCTGTGACCTTCATGGACTGCAACCAGCCAATACCCTGGGACATGTGGCCAGTGCGTAGTTGTTAGGGAGAATTCTCTGTTAAGGCTAATTTCCCAAAGCTAGTGAGTCCCCTGGCAGCTTTGCTGGATTTTTGGGGTTTCATTTTTTCTCCTAAGCGTGAGACTCTTTCTCCCACTCTTAGGCTTTATTTGAGAATATCCTTTGACTATGTAATGTGTTTTATGGGCCATGGGGTCTTTTACTCCATAGGGCTTCATGTGTTTTTGGTATGTGTGTTACACAGCAACCTCAGTGCAGTAACACAGGTGTGTCAAAGTGACCCCCAAACATAGACTCCATACCCTGGGACTGGCTACTGTCTCCGAGGGCATGTAAAGTCACCATTGGCTTTACTAGTCTTAAATTGTGAACAGAACCAGTACAAACCATCATATTGTGGAAGCACTGGTAGGGGTAATTTGATTGCCCCTGGGTCTGTTTTCCAAGGGGGCACTGTCCAGTCCCCCCTTGTCGAGTTTCTGGCTGGTGGCATTGGATACCACGCTAAATATTCCACTGGAATATTTCCTATGGGATTTTCCCATTCATTTTAAACGCACCACTTTTTGATGCACTGTTAAAGATACCGCTGGGTTATTTATTTAATATGTATTTCCCGGTTGGGTCTTTTTGCCAGGACTCGGTTTTAAAATGGTGTTTGTGTTCGCCTCTGAAACTCTAACCCAAGTCGAGCCCTTTGTTCCACTTTTTGGCGGGCTTCTCCACAGAAGCCCTCCAAATGGTGCCAGTCTGTCTGGGGTCAACAGGATGTGTGGGAGGGGGGATTAGGCACCCTGGACTGAGTTGCCTTGGCAACTCAAGTCGCAGTCTTGTGTGATTGGCCCAGTGGTGAGCCGCCCGGCTCACCACTTAGCATGTTTGAATGACAGCTAGGACTGATGAATGGGGGTTTTGCTGCATAAAAGCAGGGCTTTGGGGACTGGAACTTCAGAAGTCGCCACAGGACCTAAAGAATCCGAAGAGGGAAGAAGCTGAGCCATCTACAACGACGACACCACCGTGGAGCCCTGCTGTACGGACTCACCACTTCCCCAACGACAGAGGAGAACTTCTTCCATGAGAGTCTTCTTCCCCTTGAACTGGTGGGACCAACCAGTTCGCCTTTTTCCGCCTTCCTGGATCGTCTCGTGGTCGAATAGCCTGTGCCAAGCACCCCGGAAGCCGGATAGCCACGCTTCACCACTACCGCGAATAAAAGGGTCATACCTTTTAACCGGGAAACTCCGCGGCTGGTTTCTTCCCTGGCAGTGCTACGACCTCCAGCTTTCCTCCATGTCGAGATCATCTCTTCCCCTGGACAAAGCCCCAACTTGCACCCGCTGACAAGAACAACTGCCCCCGTTGGAGCTCTCACCATATCAGGTACTGTGTCCTGTAAATCCGTGACTCTCCATCCTGGGGTGACCTCGGATCTGCTAACATTACCTTTCTGACTTGATCTAACCTCTTGACTTTTCTGCAAAGACTTTGAGTGCATTTCCACTGTGTGATCTTGGGCACATTCCGCCTTGCTCTCTCCATGAGTGGGCCTGGCCTATGAACTTTTTGCTCTACAGTAGACCCTGCCTTTGACTGGCTGTGGTTTCTTAAATGTGTTGGCACTGTGTTATTTTCCTACTCTGCCTTTTCTCTCCCTTTTTAAACAAATTATTGGAGTGCCATCTATGGTTACGCGCTCACCTCTGTTTTGCTAAATAAGTGGTGTCTTAACCTAGACTTGTCGAATAATTACCTAGGGAGGTGTATATACTTATAGTGACTGTTTGAACTTGCTTGACATATTAGTGCCAGTGTAATTTTTACAAGTGTGTTTTTAAATAAATAAATTATATACTTTCATACCAAAGCTCTGGTCAGTGTTTGCTTGGGCTACTGTATTTTTAGCCCTATTGTGTATACTCTATATACTGCCTAACTCTTCTTGAGGGAAGTCTGACTGCTCAGCCACAGCTACCAGGTAAATCTGGGTGGTACGGACTACTACCAATTGGGTTTACTGCTTACTGCTGTAGTCCTAAACTTTTTGCAGTGGTCCCTAAGGGAACTGCACAGGTTTCTGCCTAACAGTAGTGCATCATCTTCCGAAGAGCGTATCCTCCAGAACTTTGGTGGACTCCTTTCGGACCTCCAGAGGCAAGATTCCATTCCTTGAAGTCCCTTCATCCAAAGGTTGAACCAAGAGAGCAGCTGGGTCTACCGGGCTATAACCTCTCATTGGTGCTATGAAAATGGCACCAAAAACACAGAACCACGAAGAATCCTTTGTCTGAATACTCTCTGCTTCACTACTGCTGGGTGGAGAGGGGCACCTCATACAGGCCTCCCTGGGCCTGCTACAAATGGCTGCGTGAGGTACACCCCCCTCCATTTTGGGGGGGGATAAGAGGGACACCAAAAAATGTGGCACAGGCCCCCCCCAGTGGGTGGGGCAGTACGGTTTGGGCACCCTGGGGGCAGGTTGGCACACTAATGTGCCCATCTGCACCATGGGAAGTTTGGTAAACAAAGAAAAACATTGAAAATTGTACACTACATTTTAGGGGGGGGGCTGAGGGGCACCTTTAACCTCTGGGGAAATTTCAAATGTAAAGGGGTTGGCCCTCTCGCCCCCCCACACCAAATGAAATGGGGGCCATCTCAATCAGCCCTTCCTGGGGGCGGATAAGAGGGGGGCATTTCATGCAGCCCTCCCTGGGGTAAGATGTCCCTTCCTAGGAGCAGACAACTGCCCCCAGGGAGGGGTGTATACCATGACGCCTAGTCCATTTTGGGTGGGGGGGGGATGGAGGGAACATCCCCTTTCCATAAAAACAATTCCCCAGTGGTCTAGTGGGGGGGGCACTTTGTACGAAAAAGAAGCATTTGTTGGGTCACAAGCTAATTAGGCCTGCAAGTTGGGAAGGTTCCATGAACTTTCACCGCGAGAGGTAAGTAGTCTATCGGGTTGGCACAGTACCTTAAAATGAAGAACAAGATGCAGCTGAAGACATTGGTTACTGGCAGTTCCTGCAGATCTCTCTGTTCCTGAGCCTAAGTCGTGGGGACAAGAGGGAAGACGCGGGGGACTCCTGCACTGCACGGGGTCATCGGAAAACGCTGACAAAATGGAGTCACTTCAGTTCAAGCACACAAGCTGGTGTCCCTCTCCCTAGCTAAACCTTAACCAGCATTGAGAATGGTATCCAGGTGTCTTCTGAGCTGATTGGTCACACCAACTCAAGGGAAGAAGCCGTCCTTGAATGAGCTTGTCTGTCGAATGGAGATCTGGCAATTCGGAGTTGCAAAAGGGCTTCACCGGGCAAACCAAAGGTCCAGTGGTTGCAGCAGCCGTCCTCTTCCAGCTCGTCTTCGGTTCTTTCGTTCCAGTGGTCGACTCTGCCTTCCAGTCCTAGAGACTCGCCTTTTAAACAGTTTTCTCACATTCATTCCAGCCTAGCTATCACTCACCCAGCAGGGTGACTGTCCTTGCGGAACAGCCAGCCAGCCAATCACACCAGAATGCATTTGTGACTCCTAGGAGACCAGACACAGCGAGTTTCGGGTACCTCCCTCACTTCCTGGCCACCCCAGACACTCAGACGCCAGGAGCGGACTTCAATCCTGAAGCCCGCCAAAGGCTCACAAACAAAGGGACCAAACCTGGTTTGGCGTGCAGAGTTACACACCTGAAGGACCTTTCCACAAAAAACGGCGAAAAAAGATGACCAGTCTGTTTTTACAGAGGGGTCTTGGGTGCCATATTGAAAAACATGGCGGCCCCGATTTTTTGCTACCGGTGTTTGCGGTCGGGAAAAATCATGGTAGTTCGTTATAAAACCACTGCCACCAGCCATTTCAATAGTAAAGGGTAGCATTTGAGAGCTACAAGAGTGTTTAGACATAGGGGATACTAAGTAACCCCTTCAGCACTCTATTGGAAGATAGTGTGTGCTGGTTCGATACATTTAAAAAGACTTTACTAGTCAATTTGACTCTACATTCTCTGCGGAACAGTAGTTCATCCCAGAGAAGGTATTTAAACCTTGGGAAGTCCAAAGGACATCCCTGTGCCACTGCACTAAAAGGTGCTGTGTGACAACAATGAAAAGATGATGCCTATGGAGTGATCTAAAACTCTAATCAAAGAACACAAGAGTAAAACACACATCAAAATACATGAGAGTGTGGGAAAAAACGCTCACAGTCTGTCCAGGGAAAGCAAACAAGTCCACAAAATCCAGCACAGTTGCTGGGGGTCTCTAAAATGAAAGGAATAAGCACATTTCTGAGAATTCTCCCTAACACACTCAGACTGGGTTCTGGCTGCATTAGGCCTGAGGAACGCCTATTTGAGCAGCTAGGCCGGAATGTGTTCGGCTAGCTGCGTTTTATTGAGTGTTGGGTGTTCATGGGGTCGTATTCGTATGTGAACAGCTAGGCCGAATTATCGGGGTTCGAGTTGAGTGATGGTGTATAGTAGAGAATAAGCGTTGTGGTGTGATACGGTGGTTATCTGTAAGGCGCCTGAGACCAGGCACGTGAACAGAACGGTGGGGACATACATAGCGACATACGGATACATAGGGACAGGGTTCATACAGGCATAAATGGGGATACAGATATACATGGGGAGACGGATGTGACGCAGGCTAAGGTTCACAATTCAATTTAACTGTGGTGCAGGCTACGGTGCCGAAACCGCCCTTTGTCTACCTCATGAAATTTGGCCCTCCATCGAAGGGCACTTTTGGAAACAAACCGTGAACTTACCTCAAAGTTTACCAGTACAATTTATATTCCTACCCATCTTGTCAAGTTTCCTTGTGCTGTGTATCGAGCAACGCACATGCGCTTTAGGCTAAATCTCTTTAACACAAAGGAGATATTGACCCAACGCAGACAGATTGACAAGGACGATCTCTTAGGTCGACTATGCCATGGAGAAAGTGAAACATTAAACTTCTTGTACTTGTATGCCACCAGCTATGTGCGACAAACAATATACCTAGCTGCATTCACAGCTATATAAGATGTTGATACCTGGTCGTACAGGTTGTGTGAAACAGAAAATGTGAAACTAATATTTTCCTTAGGGAAATTACTGCACAAAGTTTTCCAAAAGGGACACATGGGATACTATTCTCGTTTTTAAAGCTCCCACCTGAATATGAACTAGAAACCATAAACACACTGTATATCATGTGGTTGGGAAAGGTTTGTAATAAACCATGAGCCATAAATAAAAAAAAATTTAAAAAGCCTGCTCAGCCTTCTTGGAACCTGGAGAGGCATGATATGATATTTTATTTCAATCACGCTCGTACACAAGTGTTTCAGAGTGCGACAAGGCAAGGGAGGTGAACAGGGGAGAACAAAACAACAATCTTACTAGGCCCAGTGACATTGAGATCAAGTGCATGGGAAAGGGGAAAAGTGCATGGAAGGGGGAGAGTGGAAAGAGCAAAGGATGATAATATATACAAATAAAATATATAATGGAGCAGTAAACAGGGGTAGTGCAGCCCGCTAGAAGCAAGTGCTGTGTTTAAGGCAGCAGAACTAGGTAAGTCTGATAAGTGTATAAAAGAAAGAAAATGGGCGGGATGGGTACAGATGCAGTCCCCAGTGCAAGGGGTGGCTGGGAGGCAGCGCAGAAGGGTAGCAGGGTGAGCAGATAACTAGGCCAAGGGGCGGAGTGTGGCCAAATGCACAGTGCCAAGCAAGAGCTGCTGGGACCCACCCAGAGCAGGGGCCTTGGCCTGTAGCCACCCATTCAGCCGCCTGTGCCGATCCTTCACGTGCGAGGGGCTATCTACTGGCAAAATGCACAATCCTCCTCCTTGTGCGCCGAGTACAGGCAGTAGAGGCACTCGGAATGCTTATCGTCCGAAAATACATTCCGCAAGCCGCAGCTGGAGCAAATCCTGAACAGGGGAGTTGAATCCTTTTCCTCGGACATGGTTCACGCAGCGTAGGCCTAAGATCTTCTGGAAACCTCCACAAGAAACTTGACGAAATCCGCCCTCGAGGGGTGGTTAAGAATCCGAAAACAGGTCCCCGTTAAACTGAGGTTGATTGTTGGAGCACAAGGCCCGATTGACCGAAAAATAGAGTAAACTCTGTCAAACAACGCAAGTGCAGTAAAAGCTCGAGAGCTAAACACGAGGACTCTCAACACTTGAACGTGCAGTAAAAATCTGAAGATGGCTGCCTGAGGAGGGGTTTAGGTAGAAGGCAGTCATTGGCTGGGGGGCAGTATGACCCAGAGATCAGTGATTGGTTGTTAGGAGAAAGACAGTTCAGAAATGAAACAAACTGATTTTTTCTTTACCGAGGATTCCCAGCCTGACGGGGAATATTCATGAGCATGTGAATCCATGCCAGACCCTATGCTGGAGAATTGTATTTGTATACATTTTGCCTACCTTTTATTAGTAAGAGTGTTTTTTTGTGCTTAACTGAACCCTTCACCACTCTCACACTATCCTAAGTTTAAGCTTTCCTGTTCAGTCACACTACCTCGATAGAATTTGTGTAGACATTAGTGTTGGTCCCTCTTCATCAGAGCAAGGTCTCCTTTCAGAATCTGCCCGCAGGACCGTTGCCGAAAGACCTAAACACGTAGGCTTTGTCAAAACTTCCCCAACACAAACAAAAGCCATCAGTGTTCTAATTCATTAATAAGACCCTATTTTGAGGGCAGTTCGAATATTCTGGCTTTCAAACACTGCTAAGGGATGTTACCACCTGGTTGCAATGCCCTCCCGAGGGGGGAAGATTGCCATTAGCACCCATTGGCAAAGACACGATTTGCTAAGGGCATTAATACAAATAAAAAAAAAAGAAAGCTACAGCAAGCACGCAGCCTGTGGTGTAAAAGTTTATAAAAACATGTCTTCCATGGAAATGGAGTCTCTCTTCCACGACAGGAAGTGGGTGAAGCCAGTGTGAGTCAATAGGTGGTCGGAGTATGGCATTGTGGCCTGGTGTGAAGGGTCGTCATAGAGTGGCTAACTGGAGCACAAACCTGTTAATATGGAGGAGGCCAGTGGTATTCAAAGTACCAGATTCCACTCCTCATCTTTCCATCACTGCTACCTTGATGACTGATCAAGGCAAACTGGAGTGTACTCTGATGCCACTCACCTGTAAAGGTAGTTTGGTCGATTTCCGGCAATCACAGCAACAGGAACATTTGTCACCTTGTTGTCTTTGATCTGTAAAGTTATACAAGACTTTAAAAAATTAATATTACATGTCTAAAGCTATAACCCCAATGTATCAACATGCAAATAAACATCCACTTTATGTTACGTTAATTTTTCTAGTTTGGGGTTGGGAACTTTCCAAAGGCAAGCTTTATCCTTCAAATGCAACCCAATGTTCTAGGGGACAGCTAGATTAACAAGTTACTTACCGGTGGTAACGTTCTTTCGACTGGATGTTCATCCCAGGTATTCCTCATCTTTTAATATCTCCAGTATCCAGCTTCAGATGCTTTGGAAATACATTTTGGCAGAGGGCGCTGTACGTCGATGCGGTCGATTCTATGTCCCTCGAGGGCCTCCGTCTCGAGGAGGTCATTGAAGGCATATGTAGCACACGCAGCACCCATTGGCATCATGTCTGTTTCGTGTCATTCTTAAGTGGAACAACCTGCATCAAGCGGATTTGAGCATACTAGACTCTGAAGGAGCGTAAGCTGCAATAAGATGGAAATTATACTGCGGGGTAGGCGATGAGGAATATGTGGGAGGAACATCCAGTCAAAAGAACATTACCCGGGGTAAGTAACTTGTTCTTCGAATGGATTATGTACTTCCACGTATTACTCATCTTTTGAAAGACTCCCAAAGCAGTGTTGGTTTTGGAGGAGGGAGCACAAATGTTATCATCACGGGTTGTAACAAATTGAAGGACTGCTATCCAAAAGCTTCCATCCTGACAAGTTGGAATCAAGGCAGTAATGCTTAGTAAGTGTGTGAATTGTAGACCAAGTGGCTGCCTCACAAATGTTTTTTTTATAGATACGCCTCTTTGCAGAGCAGAAGAAGTAGCCATGCCCCTAGTCGAATGGACTCTCAAGCCTTCTGGAGGATCTTTCCTGAGCGTTAGGGAGAATTCTCAGAAATGTGCCAATTTCCTCCAAGAGACCCCCCAGCAACTTTGCTGGATTTTGAGAGAGAAAGAGAAAGAGAGAGAGAGAGCCCCCCATCTCTCATGTATTTTAATGTGATTTTTGTACTCTGTTTCTTTTGTGGAGTCTGACAAACTCCATAGGCATCATCTTTTACATTGTGGCACACAGCATCTCGAGTGCAGTGACACAAGGAAGTCTCTTAATTTTCCCCAAGGTCTGAATACCTTCTCTGTGATAAACTACTGTTTCCCAGAGCATTAAAGTGAAATTAACTTTACTTACATTTGTAACTTTCTAGAACCAACACACTATCTTACAACTCCTGTATCGTTGGTTTGCCCGATGAAGCCCTGCTGCAGTCCCGAAACGCCAAGTTTGCATCGACAGAGAAGCCCCTGCAAGGACGACTTCTCCCCTTGAGTAGGTGGCACCAAATCAACGCCAAAGTAAGCCACCTGGACATTCATCTCGGAGCTGGTTGAATTTCCACAGAGTTGCTACTGGAAACCATGTAGCCAGGGAGAGGAACACCAGATTGTGTGTGTTGCTTTCAAGCTGGCCTACAGCTCCAGGAAGATCCTCCAGACTCCCAGGAAGCAGGACTGACTGAGCCTGAGCCCCCTCAACAGAGTGCGGGACCCCCAGAAGCAAGGAAAGTCATCTCGACAGCCAGGAACCGCAGTGTTGCTATTTGCGGTAGAAGCGAGGAGCTCAAACACTGAACAGCCACTGATTTGAAGATTACTGGTTGAAAGCGGTGACCGTCCAAGTCCTCCCTCTTGCCCCCACGACTGTGGCCCAGGAACAGAAGTCATCTGCTACACTTTTTCTTCAATGCAAAGGTACTGTAAAGTCTGAGAGAACTTACTTCTCACTGTAGAGGCTTGCATCTTCTAATTCTCACAAGTCTAACCAGCTTGTGGGCCTACATTTGATTCTTCTTTTCTTCAAAGACTACTAAAACATTGTGCAAAGACTTTTCTACTTACCTACCAGAAGAGCGTCATCCTATATAAGATTTTTGCCCATTGAATTTGGCTTAGACTGTGTACTGAATGACTCTTCTAAGGGGATCCAAAGGTATTTGCCTGCTTAAGAATATTTGTGGTCTCTTGTTGTTCTAATAACCTTTTCCTTTTACCAACTTATAACAGTATTCTAAATGCCAACAGTAAGATATTAATGTCTCCAGGACCCTTGCTATTGAATTCACCTGAGGATGGAGGTTGTGTCTGTGGGCCCTCCCAAAAGGGTCTTTACCGATTTAGAAACTAAGAGTGTACAGTATTGAAGTGTATTTGTGCGTTATTTTTTATATTGCTCCCTTCTGAAGAAGGCTTATTCTAACTGAGTGATACATTAATAATTGTTTATTTAAGAAACCTTGTGTGTAAGAGTTTATTTGAATACTTGTCACTGAATCTCTCTGCAACTCCCCTAAATAAAATAAACGGACCTCTCTTGAGATAAGCCTGGCTGCTCAACGAGTGAGTGAGTGAGTGAGTGAGTGAGTGAGTGCGTGCGTGCGTGCGTGCGTGCGTGCGTGCGTGTGTCCGCCCGCCCAAAGGGTACTGCATACAAACTTTGCCTAACAGTGCACACATGAGAAACTTTGAAACAACATTAAGGTTGCATACAGGAACCTGGAAAGGAGATGGAGGGAACACATAAGTGAGTTCCTTCGGAAATGGTATCACCAAACATTATTTTAAAATATGACGTCCCCACAGACAAGCGCTTTAAGATGGAAAACGCCACTAAATAACGTTTAATGGTCCCAACTTGGAGGTCCAGATTGGCCAAGTACAGCAGAAATGATAACACCTCCGGTGTTTTGCATAGAAAAGGGTCCACATTCTTGTGCCTGCACAAGCTGTAGAATTTGTTCCGACAGCAGCGGTGCAAAGATTTTGTTGCTGGCCTTCTGGCCGAAAGCAAAACCGCCATTATATCATCTGGGAGGTCCCAATACTTGTACCTCAGTCTCTCAGAAGCCTTTAGCGAAGGCTGAGTGTCTTGACCTCTGGATGGAGAACCCGACCCTCCTCTCACAAGAGAAGCTCCTCTCTTTCTGGAAGACATATTTGGTTGGCAGATGGACATGTCCAGAAGGTCCGGGTACCACGCCCTCCTGGCCCAATCCGGGACAATTAGGTTCATGGTTTTCCTGAACTTTCTCAACCTTTCTCATCATGAGAGGATTCTCTGACTGAAGAAATGGTGAGCTGGTTGATCCCACCAGGCTCAAGGGAAGAAGACTCCAGACTGGATCTTCTTTTGTCACTGAAGGGGAGATAGCTCAGGACTGCAGCAGGGCTTCACCGGGACTCGGGTTGCAGTAGCAGTCTTCTTCTCCGCTTCTCTTCGGTTCCTTGCAGTTCCAGTGGCGACTCTGCCTTCTAGCCCAAGAGTCCTGCCTTTTATGCCAAAGTCCCCCATTCACACAGCCTGGCTGTCAATCACTCACCAGGGGGGTTGCCCATCCAGGACAACCACCACAGCCAATCAACACAAAGTGCGACTTGGGTCTCCAAGGAGACCCTGTGCAGGAGGTGACTACACCCCTCCCTTACATTCAGCCCACCTCGATACCCAGATGCCAAAAGGAGGGCTTCTGGTCAGAAGCCCACCAAAGGTCGGCGAACAAAGGAGGCAAACCTGGTTTGCTGCGCAAAGAACGACCCAAGAAGGATGTTAACAAAAATAAATGGCGATCAAACCCAACCGGAGCCGAAATAAAAAGTATTTTGGCAAGCGGGTTTAAAGTTCGAGGATTCTAAAATAGCCTAAAAAACAGTACCACGTTATGTAATATAATCACAGTAGGAAAATTAGGGGAGATACCACTGCCACCAGCCAAGTCTTAAAGTTAAGGGAGCGAAACAATGCTCCAAGAGGCACGGATAAAAAGGGCTAAGAATTAAGCCTTTCCAATACTCCATATAAGATGGGGGGTACTGGATCTGTGCTAAGAGTGACTATGTAAAGTTAATGGCAACTTTACCCTTTTCTGGGGGACATTATTCAGCCCCAGAAAATGTAGTCAGTGGGAAGTCTAAGAGACAACCCTGTGTCACTGCACTGAAAGAGTGGGGCTACTGAAGTGGTGTACTCCAGAGTCCACAATCACAAAAACAGTTGAAATACACATGGCAAAACACAGGTAAGAGTGGGGGGAAAAGCTCACACTCTTACCAGGTGGAAAAAATAAACTCCAGAAATCCAGCAAAGCTGCTGAGGGACTCACTAGATAAGGGAAATTAGCCATAGAATGAAAATTCTCCCTAACAGCACCCTGATCAGCCAATCGTCCAGTTAGGTGCAGACGTGAATCCCCTCCCTCTCCTGAGACTTGCTGCCACCACTGCCATCAATTTGGTGAAAACTCTCAGGGCAGAGGTCAGCCCAAACAGTAGAACTCGAAACTGATAATGAGAACCGCCAATGGCAAGCCTCAGGTACTTTGTGTTTGAGATGGATTGGAACATGAAAGTAAGCATCCTGAAGTTCCAATGACACCATCCGATCCTGGAGTTGGAGGGCCTGAAGGATCTGAGAAAGTGTGACCATCTTGAACTTGTCCTTCCTGAAGAACTTGTTAAAGTATCTCAAGTCCAAGATGGGTCTCAGTCCTCCGTTCTTCTCGGGGGGGGATTAGAAAATATGAAAATGCCATCCTTTGTTCCCCTCAGTCACAGGTACTGGCTCTATAGCACCTTTCTCTAGCAGGGTAGGAATGCACAAGGAATGGATCTGGAACCTTTAAAGGATGGCTCCCAGGTGGATGATTCTGAGGTCTCTGAATGAAGGGAAGGCAGTAACCTTGGGCTATGGTTTGTAATGCCAAAGCATCTGAAGCAATACCCCGCAATTCTTTCAGATGCTGAGACAGTCTGCCACCCACTCGGGTGTCGCGAGTCAAGACTTTAGAGGTTTTGAGGTGGCTGAAGCAATGGCTGTAGGTAAAGATGATAGCAAAACAAAAGAGTTGATGGCTGGAAGGTTTAGAATAAATCTTGACCTCTGGCATTGCTCTGGGCAACCCTCCAGACCATCGTTCTTCGCCTGCCAAGCCATTACAAAAGGGGAAAAACCATATGCAAATCAGGCTTGGTCCCACCCCCAAAGAGGTAGTCCAGCCCGAACTGCTAGGTCACATCCCTTTTGCACGAGACTCTGCACCTTCACCCTCAACCACCACAAGGGATTCTTCTTTGGCTTCTTTGGCCTCTTTGACTAGCCATTCATCTCACTCTTCCAACTGAGGAGTAGCAGAGAAAGGATCTATCCCTCCAAGACGTTCCACTGGAGTGAAAAGGGTGAGGCTGTCTGATGGTGGCACCAAAAAGACTTGATTGCCGCTTTCAAGGTCTGCAGCTTCTCAAGGCTTTCGTCAGCCTTGCTGCCAAAAAGATGATCCAGACTTCCTTAACCACGCAAACCGGCATATCACGATGCTTGCCGCCATGGCTCTGCTGATTTAATCAGCAGAATCCAAACCAGTCTTAAGACTCGCACATGGCCTCTTTGCCATCTTTTACAATGGCCAAGAAACCGTCTCTTTCCTCCCCCTTGGGAATGTGTTCAGCTGCCATGGATATACAGTCCCATAGAGTGTAAGTGAATTTCGCAAGGGAACATATGGAGTTGGCTGATTTGAGAGCCATGCTCCCAGAAGAAAAGGGTTTCCTATGGTGTCTATGTGTTTATCATCCCGATCTGTTGGGGTAAGCAGACTGCTTGGAGGTTGCGGTGGCTGCCTGCACCACTAGCATTTCTGGGCTAGAGTGTTTTGACATGTATCTGGGGTCCCTACTTGACGGTCGGTATTTCTTTGTCAGGTTTTTATCAACTGCTGGATTGGATTGCAGTGCTTCCGAATTAGCACTTACTCTCTTCTGAAGAGCGACATGAAAGGGTAGGAGAGGATAGGATCCCTTTGGGGAATTTTGTCCAGGATATCTGTAAGGTCATCCTGTTCCAATGGGAGGGCAGGCCAGCTCCATCCCAGATAATCAACCACCTTGGTAATTAATTGCCTGTATGAGCAATCTGTGTGCTCATCTGATTCAGGCTTTCCAAAATCCAACACTGGTGAAGTGCCCACTCAACTGGCCGTCTGTAAATTTTCATGCAGGTGCCTTAACCTGGATTCTTCTGATATGAAACCATCTGGGACATTTGGAGTGCCATACTGCAATCCAAAGTTGCATCATTATCATACGGCCCATTGTCCTCCTAAATAGAAGTGAGTGACAAAGAAATTCTTCCTAGATAATGGAGTGAAGGTTCTGAATTTCAGGCAAAGCTGTTGATGGCTTAAAAGGTTTCGAGCCAGATGCCCATGGAGTCGATGTCTTTGGTGAAGATGTTTTAGAGGTCGATGGCACCTGTGGAGTCGATGGCGCCACTGACGACGACTTTGTCCCGGACAAAGTCCAAGAACAAGTCAGACTTCGATGGCTCGGAGGATTCTCCGATGACGCATCGTGTCGAGGCCTCGACAGCTCTCAATGGGAATCTGGCTTTCACCCGGTGCGCGTGGGATTTCCTTATCGGCTTCAGAAGAAGCGTTAAAAGCAGGGCCTGCTTGCTTCAAGGGTTTCTAGCTCTCGAAAATGTTGAGCATTTCCTGCCTGAATGATTCCCATTAAGCCAGCGTAGAGGCCTTAATGGGACAAGATATAGTCCTCTCTGGGGAGGAGTCAAACAAGGATATCAAAGTAGGTGACTTGCAGTGCCTTTTCTTCGATTTCGTCCATGAGTGGTGGGAGCTACTCTGACCTGGACCTTTGACTTTTTCCGCCGAGGAGAGGTGGAAGAAAGTCTTGTCGAAGGGGATTTTTTGAGGGGGTGGGGGGAGGAGGTCTACCTACTGCCAATTTCCCTTTACACTCCTTCAGAGCTTTTCCGGTCATCGACTGACTTTTGACAGGCCGAGGTCGTGTGCTCCACACCGAGACATCACAAGCATGCTTGATGCGGATCAGTCAGCAACATCTTGGCATTGTAGTCTTCGGGGTTGTCATAGCCTAAGATGAAGACATTTTTTATATTTCTCGAAGACATTTCTGAAGCACGCCGTAGTTGACAAAGCGAACGCTTAAATCGGAAAAACTGAACTGAAGCCAACCGGCGCTGTGCGTGCTATGTATGTCTTCAATGACACCATCCCCAAGACGGTGGCCCACGAGAGACATCAAGTTGACCACCTCAAAGGCAGAGCGCCCTCTGTCGAAATTATTTTCAGAAGCAGCTGAAGCTGGATATTGGAGATAAAAGATGAGGAATACGTGGGAGTACACAATTCATTTGAAATGGAAATGTGGATGTATGATCACCAGAGCAAATGTAAAACAAGAGTACAGATAAAAAAGGGTATGCAGCAAGATTCAGAAAAGTAAAGAAAAAGAATTACAGAAATCAAAGATTAAACTAATTTCAAAACCACAGAGAAGATCAATATGAGAATATGAATGAGACTATGGTCCCACACTCTGGATATTCACTGTATATCAGGGTTCAATATAGCTTGGAGCCACTTCGCTCCTGCTTCTACCCTAAGAGCACCAGATCAGATTAGATTAGATTAAAACCAGGAGCTACCTTTTGGCTATCCACCGCAACTGAAGCCTTACAATCATGATTATGTGACATCATTTTTAGGTGTTTGAAAATGTAAATAAAGAAGAATTTGGAGACATGTAAATATAATGGATCATACATATTAGCAGAAATGTGAAGTGTGCAACTCAAGTGGAAGTTAGATTTCAAGTGTGAGGTTCACTCGCTCATGGTTTCCCAGCATCAGCGTCCACCAAATGTACCAGGGAGCAAGTTAAAAGAAGCTAGTCCCGGCAGGGCCACAAAAAGAGTTCCCATTCTAAAAATCTGAGCTGTTAGACAAAAAAAGTCCAGTTTGGAAAAATCCCAAAAAAAGCAGTACTACATGACCATCTACCACCTCTTCATTCTGAAGGAGCCCACTCAGGGAGATCAGTGGGGTGAATGATATACACATACTATTCCCCATAGTCAGACAGAACTTGCTCTCTGAACCAGATTTCTTATCCATAGATAAGCCGGACAAGGAATTGAGGAGAGGATCAATAGCAGTTACTCATTTCCACAAAGAGCTGCAAGGTGTGGGGTTCAATGTAACATATAAACTATGTAGAGGATGGGGAACAATGATGGCATACACTCGGTTGGTATTAGGGAGATTCATCATGTTGATGCTTCATTCCCACTCCTAGCGAGACCCCCAGCACTTTTGCTTGACTTCTGGCCCTTTTCCTTTCAATCCTGAATGAGTCAAGACTTTTTTCCTCTCATTCATTCTTGTAGGCTCTGTCATTTGGAACTCTATTCTTTGTATTCTACCTGTACTATTGAGTGTAGCTGCTCCATAGCTCTTAAAGGCATCTGTTTTACTACTGCAGAACACAGCTCCTTATGGGCAGTGTTGCTGGGGACCCTTAGGGTCCTCCTTTAAGATTAGTTACTGTATGATTTGATGCAACATGATAGGTTATTTATAATGTGCTTAATACCCAGAGGTTTAAGAGCGCACCCACGGGGATCGAACCTGTGTTGCTCCGTGTCATCTTGCTTCCAAAGCTAGCACATTGCCCCTGAGCTATGCTCACTATCCTCCTACAGTTCTGAAGGATACTTGATATCTCTCCCAAAACTCTTCAGTGGAGTGCCAAAGGGATATCTAGTATCCCCTTTCTCTCTGCTCCTGTGAGTTGTTAGGCACATAGACAATCACCTTAGCATGGCTAGTGGCAGTGGATGTGTTCTACCAACTATTGTGTATTTGTTGTACCGCAGGCTATGTCCATAGCCCCAGTAGTGCACAATAGGGGCACCCAAGTACCAACTGGGGGAGTCAGGGGGTGTATGTATGTGTGTGTCCAAACACCGTTTTCTGTAAAATACTGAGAGATTGCGGAGGAGTGTGTGCTGGAACTGGCTAAAAGGTGTAGCTTCTGGAGTGAACAGTAAGTCAACCACTGGAAACAGAAGTAACCGAAGAAGACTACAGCCATACACTCCAGCAGACCCTTTGCAACACTGAAGTGACCACTGCTGTCTGGACCCCATTTTCTATGTGACAGAGGAGCTCTGAAGAGGACGCCTCCTACCCTTTGGCTGGTGGCAACAACCATCCCCAAGAGGAACTTTGAAACAAGCCATCTCCCAGGGTGCTAGGGGCTTACAGAGCTGCAGAACCCTAATACCAGGAGACCTGCTACCCATTTCGAGTGCAATGGCGTGGAAAGGCTGACTCTGTCCAAATCTTTTGCTGAACTCGTAAGGACCCTCCAGAGATCCGATTTGACTCACCCAGACCCCCTCACCAGATTGTGGGACTGCAGAAAGTGAAGAAGATTGATCAGGCGATCTGCGTCCTTTGTTAGTGCTGCAGAAAAGGCGCCAAAACTGCAGTGAACCAGGAAGTTGCTAAAAGTCGTGCCACAGGTCCCATTTGAAGTGTATTATCAAGTAATCCTAAATGTTCTAGTATGAATGTCTGAGGTATTTAATGTGATTCTGGTGTAAATATAATATATACTTTTTATATAATTATAAGTGTTTCTTTGTTGTGGGTGTCTAGCTAAGATTCAGTGTACTTACCTACAGCTCACATCTTCCTTTTAGGATAAGCCTGGCTGCTCTGCCACACTACCAAGGTCCTCAGCTACTACATACTGATAGGGATCTACAAAATTACTAAAGTCTTACTGCCAGTAGGACTTTAGGAAAACTCCCCTAACAGTTGGTCAGGAAAGCCCCTAATGTAGCAACTAACACTACTGGATATCTTGTTTAAGACGTTAGATGCAGTAGCAACAGGCACGCTAGCAACTCATTTTTATGTATTTATTGTTTTCTTTTTAGGTGGTTATACAATAAGAAAGACATGCATTAATACTCCGCGATTACCACTAGATGTGGGCTGTATGCACAGCATGTGATTCTAAGCAGATTAACAAGCATCAGAAACACTGTTTCTATGCACCCACAGGGCAGGGAGGGTGGGAAATAAAATTACAACACAATATTAAGAAGAGTGGGAAGAGGGGGAATTAACCTATTATGCTTTGTTGATATTCAGAACGTGAAAGTGCAGAAAGGAAGAGTGAAGAGGGGGGTAAGTGCTGGGGAGTTCGAAATAGAGGGTGAGACATGGACGAAGTGAAAGGCATGATCGAGTGCTACACGGCCTGGGCCGCGGGAGGTGCAAGTGCAAGTTTCCAGGGCAGAGGGGGTGCAGATGCAAAGTGCTGTGGAAGACAGGTGCTGGGGAGCATTGCTGTGGGAGGTCAAGGCCACGAGATGCATAAGGGCCAAGGACATCAATACAGCATTTGTAGGATTAGCAGAGAAAAGGAGGAGGAAAAGAGGAAAGTCTTACAGAGCTTGCAGACTTTGAGAAGATCCTGCTCAGGGCGCAGGGAGAGGGGGAGGCATTTCCAAAAGGAGGGAGCCCGCAGAGGAAAGAGCGACCCCCGGCCCTCTGTTTAGCAAAATACTTTACACAAAAGGAGTTGGTGCCAGAAGTAGTATAGAGGGGGGAGTATTTAGTGAGATTGTGTGGTCCCCAGGCTCAGACAGCCTTGTGGATGATGCAGATGGATTTGAATTTAATCTGTGCAGCAACCTGGAGTCAGTGAAGACTTTTGTGCAGGAGTGATGCAGTCCCTGTGCTTCAGGCCAAGGATATGTCTCGCTGCCCAATTCTGGATAGGGTGAAGGGGGTCGAAGAGTGGTAAAAGGCAGATTCAAGAGGAGGTTGTTACAGTAAAAGTCTTGAGAGAACCAGGGCTTGGGTCACATCGAGCCTCTGAGGGAAAGTGAGAAAAAGTAGAATTCCTTTGAGAAGGAAGAGCTGATAGTTGGGGCAATGTCCAGAGTATAAGGGAGGTAGGAGGTGTCGAAGATGACCCCAAGGTTTCTGGTTTCAGCTGAAGGTGTAGAGGGAGAGCCCATGCAGGAGGGCTGGAGTGAGTGGAAGGAGGAGGGAGCAGGGGTCCCATTGGGATGGATCTCAATTTTACAGGTGTTGAGGCAGAGATCATTGGAGGTGCACCAGGACTGGATGGCAGATAGGCAGTCATGCATGATTGAGGGTGAAAGAGGGTCAGCAGGTCGTCTGAAGAGTTGTGTGTCATCTGCATAATACTGGAAGTTGCAGAAGGTGGACATGAGGCGTACGAAGAGAGCAAGGTAGATGTTAAAGAGACAGGGGAAAGTATAGAGCCCTATGGGACACCACAGGAGATGGAAGCAGGAGAGGAGAAGTGGCCCGGTGTACTTGGGAAGAGCGGTTAGTGAAAAAAAGAAGATAGCCAATCCAGTGCACGATCCGAGACACCAAGTGTATCATGGAGCCTTGGTATGAGGATGGACTAGTTAACTGTGTCAAATGCAGAGGAGAGATTGAGTAGGACAAGGACAGCAGGGGAATTGGAGTACAGAGATGTGAGCAGTTCTTCAGAGTGTTCAAAAGAGCGGTTTCCATGCCTCTGGATGCTCGGAATCCGGATTGTTGGCCGTGGAGGACGTCAACAAGTTCAGTGTGAGAGTTAAGGTGGAGGAAAGCCAGCTTCTCAGAGCCTTGTGGGACACCACATGTGATGGGGATCAGGTCAGCCGCCGCTGAGGAGACCCGCATGGTTCTATTTGCGAGGAAGGATTGCATCCACGTGACAGCAGAGACGGAGAAGTGTGCTGCTGACGACAGGTGATTAAATAATTTTATGGTAAACCAAGTCGAAGGCTGCTGAGAGGTCTAAGAGAAGTAGGATGGCGGCACTGCCTTTATCTTTAAGTTCATCAATCTGAATTTTGAGGTCAACGAGGGCAGTTTCAGTTCCATGTTGAGGTCTAAAGCCAGATTGACGGATTCCTAGTAGTTGGTTTGACTCTAGATAGTCTTGAATTTGCAGGTAAGCAACTCTATCTAGGATTTTCAGAAGGAATGGGACAGTGGTGATTGGTCTGTAATTGGTGGGTATAGACGGGTCTAATTTTTTTTTTTTTTTAAGAGGTGGGAGAACCCATGATTGTTTCAAATTGCTTGGGACCGAGTTGCTGGTAAATGAGGAGTTTATTAGTTTGGTAATGAAGGGGGATAGGTCTCTAGCTCCGTCTTTTACAATTTGAGCAGGGCAACTGTCCCCTTTGCCGTTGGATGGTTTCAAAGAGGCTATAATTTTTTGTACTTCAGGTATAGTTACCTTCTTGAATGTGAAGCCTGAGTTCGAGTCAATGGGAGATGGTGTGATAGTGCTGGTGGTCTTGCTACAGGTAAGTTGTTGTCGTTTGTTCTCTATTTTAGTTTGGAGCCCTGTGATTTTGTTGGCGAGGGCGTTCTGGTGCACCAAGGTTTGTCCTTCGTACAAGTATCTGCAGGAGGATTAGGGTTTTCTAGTTCCTTTAGAATGTTAAATAGTTTCTTTGGTGCTGGATCCTGCCTGGTTTATCCTGGAGTTGAATATTTCTTTTTTGGTACGTATTAACTCATTTTTGTATAGGGATGTGATATTAGTGAGATTGGTTCCGTTTTCTGTAGAGGGTGCCGTTTTCCACAGCGTCTAAAGTTTTCTTTTTTTGACCCAAGTAGTTTGAGTTCGGGGGTGTACCAGGAGTTCAGGTATGCTCTAGGTTTCCCTTTGCGCATTTTCAATGGGGCGATAGTGTCTATGGCTTTTGACATGACTCGTTATAGGTATTGACCAATAGGTTAAGGTCAGCTGTGGCAGGTAGAGCGTTAAATATGGGTACTACCAAGGGTATTAAGGCTTCAGCAGTAATGTTACACTTATTCCTAGTAGGACAGGCTGGTAAATTAGTGGATTTTTTAGGCTCCATGTTATTGAGGTCTAGTGAGAGGAGATGGTGATCAGTCCATACAAGTGGTAGGGAGTCCTTTCAGGTAATATTGCAGTTGAGGGCAGCTACCCAGTCGAGAATCCTACCTTTCAGATGAGTGGGTTGAGAGCCAAGTTGTATGAAGCCATGCTCAGCTAGTGCTTTGGCCAAAGGGGAAGCTTGGGGGGGAGGGAGGGGAGGTCATTCGGGTCGTTGTAACCAAGGTTGAAGTCCCCGAGGATGATCATTTGTGCCGAAGGTTTAGAATTCTCGGCTACTAGAGACGTGATGTCTTCTTCGAAAGATCCTAAATGACCTGGGGGCCTATACATTAGGTAAATAGTAATTGTACTTTTGGGAGATGCTTGAAACTTGACTGTAAGGTGTTCACATGATTTTAGTGGAGAAGAGGTGGCTGATCTGATGTCTAGAGAGGATTTAAAGATGATGGCTACACCTCCTCCTCGAGCATTGGGTCGATCGGCTCCGAGGATGGAGTAGTTGTCAGGAATGGCCAGGGTTAGGGAGGGGCCCGCTGCATCATGCAGCTAGGTTTCTGTTACGTCAAGGAAGTCAAGGTTGTTGGTCAGGATGATGTCAGCGATCTCTGTGGAATGGGCAACAAGGGACCTGACATTTAGTAGTGCTTCTTTTAGAGGGATTGGTTTGGAGTTCTTAGAGGCTGTGCTCTTTTTGTTGGTGTTGGTGTGTGGTGTTGGTGTGAGATTTGGCTAGCAGGTTGCTATTCCTAGGAGGGGGGGGGGGGGAGTCTGGTGCCTAGTCTGTTAGGGTCAGTAAGTTTGGGGTTGGCTAAGTATGCTTACTTGGTCATTGGTTGCAGAGAACTTCGTTGTGGGTTTAGGGTGGCTGTAGTTGGGACTGGCGCCAGGGGCAAGGCCAGGAGGACTAGGTCTCAGGCAGCAACACTTGGATCTGTCAGTGATAAGGTGGGATAAAGTGTCAACTAGGTGGTCGCTATCGCTGGTGGTGTGGGCTAGATAGGTGCCTAATGGAAAGGGAGGCGTGGTGGGCAGGAATGGTGTAGGGCAGGTTATAGGGAAATGTCTAGGGCAGGCCAGTTTGGCAAGGCCACTATTGTGAGCTATGTAATTGTTTCCACTGCAGGGTACACTGTCTTACATAACACAAAACGGGAACATAATGAGGGCGAGCCAGATGAGCATGGTAGGAGGCTGTTGGGGTGCAACTAAGGTACCTGGCCTATAGGTTTGGCTGGGGTGTAGGCAATAGGCAGATTCAAAATTGGCTAGGGTGCACTTAGTGGGCACACTAGGCTGCATAGGCTAGTGTCAGAGAGCACGCACAGAGACTGCAATGGGCTAAAGTCAAATAAGTACACCGGAGCTGCACTGGGCTAAAATGAAATGAGTGCACAGAGGCTGCATTGAGCTAAAATCAAATGAGTGCACAGAGGCTGCATTGGGCTAAAATCAAATGAGTGCACAGAGGCTGCATTGGGCAGAGATTCAGAAAGGCGTATTCGCAATAATTGCAGTTGTTGGAATGAGCAAGGCATAAACAGAGCATACAAGGCTCGCAGTGATATTAAAGATTTAGGGGGTAGGCATCCGGTGGTCAGCAGCGTTCGAGACCGATAATGTTAGAATGATTTGGTCCACGTGGTCATGCTTACATGAGATTGACTTGCGTATGCACGTAAAGTTAAGCAGGCAAGTAGAAAATGTACTCAAGGGGTTTTGTTTGATTGTGTTACGGGTACGGGTGACGGCTACCAAATAATTTCAGGAACGGAATCGCAACAGGCAAGGGACTACAGCGGGGAGCGCAAGCTCAGCGATACAAAGTTAGAGATGGTGCACATGACAAAATCTGTGTCCATAAGCATATGAATTGTCATAGGGAGGTATGGCCGTTCTTACCGTGTGGGTGCCAGCATGCGGAGGCCTTACGGCTCCAGACAGGCTCACGACAGGAGAAGGTGCCTTCGTTTGTGAGCCGGCTTCAAGCCTGCCCGCTTATGATTGGCTTTGTAGTAGGAACGGGCAGCCAATGGGATTAAATGCAGTATGTTTGACCATAGTAGAGGTCATAGAAATGGCATGCGGCCATTTTGGAGAGGTGAAAAACCTTGTGGCAGGCAATGGTGGGCAATTACACTCGGTGTAAATAGGGCTGATCCTGCTAAAGCGAATTTAGCAAATAATAAAGATTTATGGAGGGATTCTGACGCATGAAATAGGGAAAGCCCGTCTCACGCTGCAGTCTTCACTAAGCAGCTGAATATAGGCAGATGGCCTACCTTCATTTAGGAAGTGCTGTTAAGGCACCTCCAGGCATGGCACTGCTCCTGCATTGGGTGGGGGGGGGGGGGGGGGGGAGTCCCAGCTCCTCCGAGGCTAGGGATCCAAGTGCCTTGATCAGATTATATTCTATACCCACTCACCCCGCCCCTCCCCCCGCCCCCCGCCCCCATCAACATTTCAATTATATCAAATTAACCTGTGATTTGGTCAAAACACCATCTCATATCCTTCCAGCTCTTAGGACCCATCGTTAGCATTAAACCACCTGGTGGGGCCTCTGAGACGTAACTGGCGGAGTGTTGACTCCAAGCATCTGTCCCTCCTGATTAGAGACAGGCGTTGCAATCTCCCAAAGCTAATTTATCCTCGCTCTCCCGTATAATGAACGAAGTGGCCAATCAATTGGACCCTCTTAAAGCTGCACGTATGCACAAGCACTCCGCTGAACCATGTTTCACTGAGCATTTGAGGGACTACCATCATAAAATGGTCAATGGTAAACAAATATTTCACTCGAAGAAAAAGAAAAATATCGAGCAGGTCCTCAACCATTCCAAGGAACTCTTCTCAGTTGTCAAATCCTTCTCTTCTGTTAGTCATTTATCCTCCAGGGCTCCCTCTACTCAAGCGCTATGTGACTCCCTCTCTGAAGTTACCAACATACAGGAGGCTATTGTCAGGGTGACTTCTCCGACCCTCCACTTTGTGGGTCCACTGACTACCACCTCGGTATGGTCCACCTTTCACGAATTTCCAGTGGATGAAGTTACACTGGCTGTTCTGAGTCTTCGGCTGCTTCTTCGGATCCAATTTCGCTTACCATCCTGAAAACAATTCTGCCCACTAGAATACCATAGGTCACATGTGCCATCAACCTTTCGTGTCAGTCCGGCTTCATTCTGGCAGAATTGAAACATGCTACTGTAATTCCTCTTCTGAAGAAACCATCTTTGAATGCCTCTGTGCAAGCTAACTATCGTCCTATTTCACCACTTCCTTTCTTCATGAAATTACTTGAATCTTTTGTGGGCCCACCTTTCCATCTTATTCCTTGGCGAGATCATCCTTCTTTGACTCAATTCAGTCAAGATTCCGACTTGGCAGGAGCACCGAGAGTATCCCGACTTCTGTGGTGGATGACCGGACTCTTCTTGTTGATCGGGGTGGAGTCGGGGCCCAGATCCCATTTGATCTCTCGGCGGAATTTAATACAGTTGACCATCCCATCCCGTTATCCCACCTCGCCGCTGCCAGTCTCTCAGGTACTGTCCTTGCCTGGTTCACGCATTTGACAGATAGTAGCCAATCTCTGTCACTAGCTCAGTTTCTTTCTACTTCTCGATCACTAACCTGTGGAGTTCCCCAGGGCTCGGCATTGTCGCCTATGCTTTTTAATATCCAAATTCAGCCTTTGGTTCGCCTCAACCAGTCGCATGGATTTTGGTGCTACTCATATGCCGACGACACACAGATTCTGGTCTGGTTGGATCATGATTGGGCTAAGGTGTCGTCGGATCTGTGTAAGTACCTGGCTGCGGTCGGGGAATGGATGAGTGCAAACTGGATTAAATTAAACGGCGACAAGACCGATATCATGGTGGTAGGGTCTACTCCTAGCTCGGTTCTTTGGACACCCCTCTTTCTGGCTGGCCTCCCACACTAGGCGAGTTTTCCATCCCTGTCAACACTTACAAATCTGGGAGTTCTATCTTCGTCACTTTCCTTAGCACCTTAGGTGAGCACGGTCGGCAAAATATATATTTTTTTTTAATTTTATTTTTTTAAGATTAATGCGAAAGGTCGACCCGTTGTTTTCCTTGCATTTACGTCCTCTGGTGGTATCTTCTCTTAATCACCAGTCGGATTGATTATTATAAAACTCTTTAATCTTGTCCAATCCGATTTGGAACTTTCCACCGTTTACAGCAACTACAAAACCTGGCAGCCCAAGTGGGGACCAATGCCACTTATGGAGTGCACATTAGTCCTGTACTATGTACCCTTCACTGGCTTCCTGTGAGCCAAACAATCAAATTTAAATCCCTCTGTTTGGTCCACCGGGCCTATTATGGCGAAGGAGCTGAACATCTCAGATAAATGTTCCCAATATGTCCCAGTACGTCAGCTTCGATCTAGCTTCACTAATTTGGTAGTGGTTCCTAAGAATGGGCATATGCAGGTTGGCAGACAAGCCTTCTCGTTTGCGGCCACCAAGGTTTGGAATGGCCTTCCTGCCTGAGTTTAGGGCCACAGAAAACCATCTCCAATTTAGCCGTCTCTTGAAAACTCTTTCCCCTAGAATGGTGATCCTGTATCCGACATATTCTCACACCAAGATGCCTTGTGTTGAACGTCCATGCTATAAATTGTATTAACATAACATTGATGGCAACAGTTCCAAAATGTTGTGAGTACCTGGGCATCTAATAGCAGTGACTGGCAAATGCCTAATACTTTAAAGCCAAAATGGTTGGGTTTGCCAATGCTTGTATTTAACAGGGCTTCGGTGAAGGCCATGCAGCACTTTTAAATGGAACGGCTGACAGTAGACGGGGTAAATACATTTATATATTACATGAGTAGCGCGTTAACTCCAAGTCATTAACTCTTAGAAGATTGCTTTGAAAAAACACTGGCAGGCACTCTAGTGCAAAGTTTGATGGTAAGGCTTGAATAACGCAAGCTCAAAGGAGTTCCCATGAGGTGGCGTTTCGGGCAGGAGGGGCAGGACCTGGATGGGCATGGCCAGTCAACGGGTGTGCAAATAACCAAACACCTACAAGATTTCAGTTCCCCCCCTCATGTGCCATCTCTCCCCATCTGTACTCTAATAAAGTATAATACAATTCAAAATCCTCTGCATTGCCCACAAGGCTTTCTGGGGCCTGGGTCCAAAATACCTTCAGCTATCCCTCCGCAAATACCTTCCCTCTCAAGCTCTTCGCTCCTCTACCTCCAACTCCCTCAGGGGCAGTCGTTTTTCAAAGAAACGAGCTGGGGATAGATCTCGGTCTTCGGCTGTGGCCTCCCTCTGGAACAGCCTCCCTGCCACTCTAAAACTTGAAGAGAACCATCTCCGGAAGCACCTCAAGACCTTCCTCTTTTCTTCTGCCTTCGCTCCCCCTCTCCCTTGCTGATCTGTTCTCTCTTGGCACTGTGCACCTGGCCATCCTCTGTCCTCCGGGCCCAGGTACCTGCTCACCCTGCGACCCTCTCGCACTGCCTCTGGGCTACTCCTTGCGCTGGGGTCTGTACCAGTGGTCGAAGTGTACGAAAAGTAGTGGAACTATGTTCCATACTGCCCTGCACCGCTCCCCGCAAACCCCCATCACCGCGCTCCCGCCCATGCACAATACAAACTCCAAAACACATGCACCTGCTGTTTACGGGCACGTCCAGTGCAGTGCACTGAAAGTGCAAGTTTCAACTTCTTCCAACACTTATTTTAAAACGAAACCTTTCCGTTACAGTGTCTTTTTTTAAATAAAAGTATAGGAACGGTCAAACTTAAAAGTAGTAGAGGCGCACCGCTCAAGACGGCTCCCGCCCACTTTGACCACTGATCTGTACCCATACAGCCCCACCTTTTTCTTCCTGCACTTATCAGACCTACCCTGTCTGCTGCCTTAAACCTAGCTTTTGCAAATTGCTGGCTGCACTACCACGGTTTGTTGCCTTTATTATTTATTTATTATTTATCTGTTTCTCCTCTGCTTTGCACTTTCCACTTCTCCCCCCTTCCATGCACTTTTCCCCTTCCCCTCTACCATGCACTTGCGCGTTCTCAATGTCACTGGGCCTAGTAACATCGCTGTTTTTTTCTCCCCTGTCCCCCTCCCTTGCCTTGTAGCACTCTGAAACACTTGTGTACGAGCGCAATAGAAATAAAATATCAATAGTTTCGGTTTATAGTTGTGCTAAAGCACCACCTATTAGCCCAAACTAATACGTTTACTTATGTTGCCAAGATTGCATCAGTGTTCTGTTCATTGTTGTTCCACCATACCAGAGCACTCGGGAACCCTGCTCCAACTGTTGAGCACTTTTACCCCCGCAAGATCTTTGCGCTGCTCTGAATTCACATCAGCTGGGTAAAATGCAGTTTTATATTGCCAGTCAATATTGCAAGCCACTACTTAACAACGGACAGGATAGTTTGGTGATCTCCTAAACCACATCCCATACCCATATCTGTATATTAAACCCAACTGCTACAATTGATTTTGACCCATTCAAATTCAAGATCTCTTTACACCTACGCCTCTTCTACATTTCCCCTCCAATCCCCCCATCCCCACGACACCCACGACACCCACGACACCCACGACACCCACGACACCCACGACACCCACGACACCCACGACACCTCCCCTTTTTGAGAATGTCCTACAACCTTTCCCTAGGGACATTATTTCTTTTAACTCAATCCCCTGCTACGTTTCAAATATGCCATTGACCCTTCTGCTAGGTCCTTCAGTCAAAAATGAATGTCCATAATCAGCGGGTCAAAACATAGCATTTGAAACTGAAGCCACAGAACCTAAGACCTAAAATTGGGACCAAATGAACAAATAATTGAAGTATAGTTCGTAGACTAAACGGGCATTTTGAATTTCCAATCACAGCATCATAAAAAAATATTGATCGAGCCTAAAGCCTTTCCTACTCCTCTTGGTGACTATACGTAGAGTAAGTAGCTACAGTCGAAGATGGTAGCCAGGGAGAAAAAGACAATGACAGACACAAACATTAAATGTTTGCCGATTTACCACACGTCGACATGGATATCAAATGTTTATGTAAAATATAACTATTGTAAGCTAACTCGGTAGAGTCGGATTGCATTTATGTACGTACTCTTTATCCTTACCGGGTCTGGATTGAATTCTATGGGCGTAGGATCCTTGCAGCTGCAGACACTACCGTAGCCCTCCACTCTACTGCAGAATACCTTTCTTCTTCTGTTTAATTCTGTGTCAGGCCAATGGCACTCTGCATCTGCAAAAATTAAAATGTTACTTGTTTAGAAAACGAAAATAGTGTATATATCAGTTTATTTGCAGAAAGTATTATGGAAACACTACAGGGTAAAAATTCAGTTGAGTCGGGGTGGCTGGCAACATAGGACGACAGGGTTTGCAAACTTTAAAAGGTGACAAATAAAATAGGATATTGTACTTCCAGGGCCAAAAGTCAGCTGACGTGCAACCAAAGTACACTTTCATGTAGGACACAAAAAATTCCTTCCCCCCAAAGAAAGAAAATAAAGGCAAACATTCTGTCACACACTCTGCATGAGTAACCTGGTAATCTAGAATTCTATACTGTGAGTTAAGCAAAATGGTAAAGTTACTCACTTTTGAATTGTTGCATCTCTGAGAATACCACACCAGCGAGGGTCACCAGGCTAGTCCGACATCAACTAGAGCCCCGGGATATAAAAAATGGCTAGTTGAGTCTGAGGGCAACTCGTGGCTCATATTGGTGTTAAATACAATGCAGATTCTCAGAGTCCAATAGCAGCAGGATCAAGATAATAGGTCTCCACTTGCAGTTACAGAAAATCAACCGCTATCTGCCAAAACCTTTCAATTCTTTACATAGTAAAAGCACACCAGAGACAGTCTAAGGTTGGTGGTCATTCCAGTAAGGACGAATTGGACATCCACAAAATGATGTCAACTAAGGCGACAATGAAGGAGAGTTGAAGACTAGGTGGGGCACAGTGCAGTTGTCTGGCAGCAGATGCAGTTGGTGGTCCAGCAGGACAGGACAAGGCTCATTATTCAATGTTCTTGAGTTTCTGGTTGTTTAGTACTGAAAGGCCTTTGGCTCTCTTCGTTTCAGGTCCAACATGGCCAAGCAGCAAGCAGTCTTCCAGGAGCAGAGGGTCTGGGACGCTTGTAACCCAGCAGTGCCTGAAAGGTCAGGAAGTTACCTATGGTCTACAGAAATTAGGGAACGACAGATTCAGTACAGCTTCAACTTGAGCTTGAAATTGGACAGATGCAGCAGCAGAGCTTCTGCATTGTTCTCTTGGAGTCATTTTCTCAGGAGCTTCAGAACGTACCACACTGATTGACAAAGGAAAACTGCAGATTCCACCATTTTATGGAATTACTGAGAGAGGAATGCAAATGCTACTTCCAAACACAAACATGCAATCATATAGAAATGCATCACTGGCTTCGGAGAGTTGCTGTGCGATCGCTTATGCTACTCAGTATGATTGCACGCTTATGGTGAGCCAGTGTCGAACGTTAAACGTCCTATCAAAACAGGTTGAGGAGTTGTCCATTAGCAAGGTTGTGACCCTGGATACCTGGCAACTACTCCACCTTTGCACTAGTGGGTGTTGGCACACTGCTCCCGTTGAACCGGTCTGTGATGGTCAATGAAGAGCCGGAGATTCTGGATTTCAAGATTTACTGCTGGTACAGCCTGCATGGGATTGATGTTTGTTGAAGGTATGGTCCTTAAATGCCCAATACCTGCATTTGTGCCTGGATTTCATTCACTTTACTGCAATTACCTGTACGTTTCCGGTGGAGGAATGGCCCCCTTTTTAGAGCCATTTAGTTTTCTTCTTGTGGTGCTTATCAGGCAGGAATACAGCGACAGGCAGTATGAATGTATAATCGCATATAAACATCAGTCAGTAACTTTGCCTGTTCATGTGTACTCAACTGAAAAAACATGTGATAATGTCACTGTTTTTGCCAGTGATCGCAGTGATCGCTCATGCAAGCCCTTACACTTTACCTCTGGCAACATGTTATTTTTTCCTTTTCCAGACTGATTTGCTGACCCTTTTTCCCTGATGCCTCCTAATCTGTGGCTTCACTGTGGATGCAACTTGTGTTCCTGAGACCACTGCATGCCGCTCAGGACCTTGGATACATAGCGGTTTTGTATTGTGCATGATGAAGCTGAAAATGCTTTAACCTCTTTAGTACCAAGGACAAGATATCTCGTCCTTTTTGGCACCTTGTTTTGTGTGATCCCTGCAGCAGGGATCACACAAAACTGTAATCCAACTGTCACGACCCACACTCTGAAGACCACCTGGCCAACCTATGGGCCAGGGAGAGTCTCGATTCCAGCCCCCACTAAACCCAAGAAATTGCAGCATAGGCCTTCTTGGGGTCAGTCCTGGCGCCTGGCTCATGTTTGAATACGGACTTGTGCTTGGGAACTACTTTGCATAAATGCCAGTCATGTGGAGGCATCCTCATAACCTGGCTCCTTGAAACCAGGCTTGCAGTGTAGTGTTTTTGGGTGTGGTACCATGGGGACTATTTTACCTGGACTTATTTCTTGAAGCTATTTAAACCACACCCGAATAGACTGACACGCTTCGCGTGATTTTGCATTACTGCAACGTAATGCTCACCAAGTTCAGCTTCAGCCACGAACCTTGTAAGGACAGCACCTGCAAAGGAAAGGAGAAGACATTGTGAGAAAAAGGCAGCAGCTTACCAGAACTTCATCGCCAGCGGTCTCTTCCGACCATCATCCTGAAACCAGCGCTCCTCCGGATCGACGGACCTGAAAAAAAAGAGGAAACAAGGCATAGACATTGTACAATTAACTAACTGTGCCGAAAGGCTTACCTCGCCGGCCGCTCCTCAATCAGCATCACAACGGAAAATCCATACTCCGGCCGAGTACCGCGACCTGTGGAGAGGAAAAGATAACAGGTTAGCAAAGGCAAGGAATCTTAAGCGCAGCGCATAGCGCCGACTCACCGTATCAAGGCGCTCCAAAAACGCCCATACTTACCGGCGAAACACGGATTCCGCCTTGCCACATATTGGATTTCCATGTACCTAGGAAGAAAAAGACAGTGTTTAAAAGGCATGCAAGAACAGTACCATCCACAGCAATAAGACATACCTGAAAGTCAAGACGGGCTGGCATCAGTGAAGCAACTCGATCACCATTGCCCACCAAGCTCAATGTGCCCCTGCCAAGACAGCAGGACGGAGGACCCGCCAACATCTAAAACAAGGTGAGGAGAAGTCCAGAAGGGTCGCAGACCTACAGGGAGGTGGGAGGCGGTTTACCCTGGTTGCCCAGTTCTGAACATAGCTTCCCTGTATTCCAGGCAGAACTCTTCCGCTGGTCGCATCTGGGCATCGCAAGGAGGGACATCTGAACCCCAACTGCTGGGTGGCACCCCCCTGGAACCAGGTGAGCGTAACAACAATCCCCCGGCTATGTGAGGGGGAGGGCCCCCTCACTGGCAGGGGGCTGCATTACCTTCAGTTTCACGTCAGCGTGCGTAAAGCACGTCGGCGTGAAACTGAAATTAATTTTAACACTCACCTTCCGTTTTCACCTTTCTCCCCCTCGGTTTCCAGCTGCATTTCAAGCCAGAGATCGGGGGAGGCATCGTTGGAAAGGGGAGATTCTCCCCTTTCCAGCGACACCCTGTGTGACAGCATTGCTGCCCGCGGATCGGGCGCAGGGCACTCGATGCGCGGGCAGCAATGCCCACTAGACCACCAGGGAAACGTGATAAGCAGCCCTCTCCCCCCCCCCCAACCCCCAAAGCATGGGGGCACATATAAAGACCCCTGGGGGCAGAAAGGTGACCATCTGCCCCCAGGGGTGGGGGCATAAAAAAACAAATAAATGACAACATAAAAATACGTGATGGGAAGGGGGTTTGGGGGCCCTAGCCACCAGGGGTTTTTTCGGAAATGGCATCGTTAGAAATGGAAGATTCTCCCCTTTCCAACAACACCTTGTGTGACAGCATTGCTGCCCGCGGATCGGGCGCAGGGCGCTTGATGCGCGGGAGCAATGCACCATAGACACCAGGGATGTCTTTGAATGCGGGGGGGGGAGGTGGGGACTGCTTACAGTAAGCTGCCCTCGCCCCCTCCAGCCCCCAAAGCATGGGGGCACATATGTGTACAACCCTGGGGCAGATGGCTGATCATCTGCCCCCAGTGAAGGGGCAAAAAAATAAAATTAAAAAAAACAGAAAGCAACGGGAATGGGGGGTGGGGGCGGGGAGGGCCTGGGATTTATTTGCCCCCCCTGAAATGGTGGTGGCCCTCCTCCTCCCAGTGAAAAGGGGGGCCACCCCTTGTAGCCCTTCCTGGGGGCAGATTTATGTCCCCAGGCAGGAGTACATGAGGTGGCGCCCCATCCAATTGGGAGGTGGTGGGGGGGGGGGGACCACCATGAATTAGTGTGCGGGCCCCCCAAAGGATGTGGATTCCCACCGGTGTCCTCTTTTGGGAAATGCATGGGGTTCCCAGTTTTCCTTGCTAGCTTCGACACCCTCGGCCCAAATCTGTAGGTTGCCCACATGAACAAAATGGTCAGTGGCGAAAGGCTTGGGGTTACCAGTGGGTTACCCTTTTAACTTTCCTAAGTTAGAAAGTTATTGCTTAGTCTGTGTCCCACTGACCTGAAAAGCAACTAATAGTATATTAGGCTTTACCTGCCTAGAACAGCTGTGTGCCATCCTTAAAAGGTTTTCTGTAGGTGTAGCTGACCTTGGTCTGCCTGGTGCAATCCTAAATTAGTGTAAAGAGTTCTACTGTACTTGTATATTACATCAATTGGCCTGAACTCACCTAGTATAATCTAAAAGTTATAATTTTTTACTGTTCCTTGAACGAGTGTTCCACTATTAAGAAAGGTATACTTGCAGGTTGGTTTATTATGTGATTTATTTGCGGAGCATCACTGCATAACCGGCAGGCTCTACTGCCCTTGTATTACCTGAAAGTAATCAGAAAGTAACATGGTTATACTCCCCATGACCAAGTGTGGCCTATACTGAATGTGTTTGATAAGGTCTGACTTCCCTAGAATTACTGTTAGGCATTCTTGAGAAGATTTCTGCTTTGGTCTGTGTACGTTCAAGCATTGCGCTGTGTTTTTAGAATGTGTTTATGACTATGACTAGTACTTACCCCAAGACTTAACTTGGCCTACTTGTATTTATAATACACCTTTATTGTTTATACTACTACTGGTTTTAAGTGTTTCTGTTGAACCCTTGGTGTACTAAATGTTCTTTGTACCTTCCTACAGCCCTCTCTCCCTAAGATAAGCCTGGCTGCTCGTTCTACGCTACCATATACTCAGGTGGTACAGCCTTCTACTAAGAGCAGAGTCTTGTACTGTTCCAGTTGAATGGCTTTACTAATGTCATGATGCCCGCTCCCGGGGAGCCGGTTCAAGCCCTGCGTCCCCGAAAGCGGACATCCGGTCCCCAAGGAAGACCCAGCAACCCCATATAGGGGCCCTTTGGACAGTGTCCTGGCGCCTATAGCGCCAGGCTCATTATGGGAGTGCTTGGGTGCACTTACCTGATGCAGACCATGCTGCAGAATCCCGGCCTCCTTGAGGCCTGAAAGGAACTACTTTACCTGTGGGACTAATTTACCATCTGGGCATGGTCGGGGAAGGATACAGACCTGGAACTTCTTCCAAGGCTATTTAAACCCCACCCGAACAGCCACACGTGATTCGCGTTGTTCTACATCTAGCAGCTGGACACTCACCATGTCTGCTCCTGCATCCTGACTTCTGCCACGCCTGCCAGCATCCTTGATCACCTGCAAAGGAAGAGAAGAAGAGAACAGAAGAAGGAAAAGTCCTTACCTGCTAAAACCGCATCCCGGAGACATCTCGCCGACAATCCTGAAAAGGAAGACTTATTTAAAAGCTCATCGCGTCGATCGCTGCAGCGCCGCATTCCACTCACCTTTACAGGGCGCCTCCATGTTCAGCAGCGATCATCCGGATTCGCAGTCACGCCCCAGCGCCTAGGGAGAAAAAGACCAGAACAAAAGGTGAGAGAGAGAAGGGAATAAGGAAAGCTAAATCTCCATGTTAAGATTTACCTGTTGATTCATTCCCTCTCCATTTCGGGTCCGCGCCGCATCCTGGCATTTCCGGACCCCGGCCCCTAAGGGGAAAAAGAGACATCAGCGTTAATGAGCGAATGAAAAGACATTACCAAAAAACGCTCATTAAAGACTTACCTGATTTCTACAAGGATTTCACCTCTCATCTCGGGTCGGTGCCTGTTCCCCGGCATTCTGTACCCCGGCCACAATGGGGAAACAGACACTAGCATTAGTACATTAATGTATGGACACAAGGGGAACCTCTTATCAAAAAACTTACCTGGAAGCCAAGCAAGTTTGGTTCTCACCAATCCGAAAATCCAGTGAAGTAACTGGATACCAACGCGCTCCTGCATCAGAAGCAGGATGGAGAGCTCGTCCTTCCAGACCCTAAGGTGAGACGCTACGAGGAATCACAGAAGGGTTTCGAGGAGGGTGAGAGGGGAAAGTGGGAGGCCGATTGCATTACACCGCAGACAGTTAATCCCCTATTTTCGCCTACAGAAGGATACTTCTGCAAGCCAGACAAGCCAGATTTGGGGGCCCGGTCCAGTCCATCTTCCGAACCCTGCGCATCACCTTAGAAGAGGTCACAGCAGCGCGAACAAGGCCAGCGCCTCCGTGGGAGTCAGGTGAGCGTTACAACTAAGCCCTTAGCTGGGCTTTAGAAAAAACAGTCCCCAAATGGGCAAATATTCTTTTATCTTTTTTGTACCGGATCATTCTTGGGAAAGAGATCTCATCTTGGCAAACTGACTATGTTGTCCCTATGTTTAAAAAGGGGGAAAGACTTGACTCTTCCAACTAATGGCCCAAAACTCTTTTGGATGCCAGTTGTAACATTGGGTCATCAATATGACTGGATTGTAGGAATGGACTATCATTCTGGAATTCGTAAAAGGGTTGGGACGGGGATGAAAGGCCTACTCCCAACTCTCCCGATGAGGCTTGCTTTGAAATCTTATATTCCACTCTATATGGTATTCATGGATTTAATGCGCTGTTTCAACACTAAATAGAGCAATGCATTAGGAGAAACTCAAGCTTTGTGGGATGGTTATAATTATAATTACACCCACATTTTTGTTAGGCATCTTAAATCCATCTGCACTCTAATTCCACGCCTAGAGCACGACTGGACAAACCTGGCCCATCAACTAAAAAAATGCCCACCTTTGATGGTCTTTGCCAGGGGTGTGTATTGGCACCCACGCACTCTCCCCTTTTTGTTATAGACTAAGTCTTTCCCACTCAAAATGGGCTCTATACGGCTAAATAGTCTGGATTGTGCAGAGGAGTCAATACTCATTGAGAAAACGCCAATGGCCTTCAAAGAATGCCAAATGCATTTGAACAGTATTGTGGATGTACTATCTGGACATCAAGAAGCATAAGATGAACATTCTTAAAATAAGTACAGCCAGAAAAGTAACATTTGCATGGAAAATGGGTACATTTACGTTGGAAATTGTATAACTGGTGTTTCACGTTTGTGCAGACCCGATTTGTCGGAGATGTACAACAATTTACGGCAAAAAAGAAATGCTTTTTGTGGTCAGATGTGGCTTGATCTCAAATTTTGACATTTTACCAACATGCCTGTAATGCAATTGTGTAGGTTAAAAGTAACACCGGCCTTACTCTGTGGTGCAGAGTTCCTCAAGTTTTCTTTTTGTGACCGTTTAGAGGGGGTGATATGGAGGAAGACTTTGGCCCTTTTGAATTCAACCCTTGTGGTCGTTATTCGATTTGAATTAGGACATCTCTGGCAACTAGGATAAGATGTCAAAACCTTTTACTATATCGAAAATTGTGGCATTGCTTCACTAATTCCCTTTCCCAATTTTTGGAAACCTCTATATCACAAGGAGCCTCTGCAATTCTTTCAGTATGGAAATATATCTGCGAATCCATACTAGGCGAGAATGCCCAAGGTCCTTCAAAAGTAAGGAAAGCACTGTGGGGTTTGACTAGTGCATGATGTGCAACTCAATTACAACCTACAAAATGTTTAGGAACTTGCCCTTCGAAGAAAAAGAAGAGTTATATACTTCCACCTTATTTAATAAAATGACCATCCAAGTTCATCAGATAGAACTATATGAGAATAAGAATGAGCCTCCAACAAATAATTTGAGTTCGTTGGATGTAGACTGAAGGTGGACTTTCATTTACGCACCTGAAGACGGTCTTAATTTACAACACATCAAAAGCCTGGAACTTTAGTTTTTCGAATGCCCTGCTCTTGATGAAACACTTTGCACATTGTGTATTATATTGCCTTTCTGAAGTCATTAGGTTTCTTGTATCGGACATAGAATAGTATCCAGACCTATAATTATTGCTGCTGAAGATTATGTTGTGGCTGCTTTGAAAATGACTTAACCGTGCTCTTCTATTTTTAAAATTGTTGAATCTTTTATGGATGAATTGAAACTTCCTAGGTGGTTGTGTATTTTATGTAGTACTGTTTATACTTGCCAAATAGTCGTTTTGTATGTGCTGTTATTTTTCTGTTTTTGACTTTAAGATTGTTGTGTGAGAAGTTTATATGATAAACTAAACTAGAAAACACTAAATAATAAAATAAAAAATCCCATATGAAAGCAGTAAGAGAAATCATCAAACACCATATCCGTAGAGTGCATCAACATCAGAAAACCCTACATGATAGACAAGCAGTAAGTAGCCAGGTCTTTTTCCGTTGGGGAACCCGTCCTAGTTCCCTTTCCCTTCTCAGAGAACTAGATGATAATAGCATACTACAGACCTTACAAAGTCCTTGGAAAAATAAAAAAAGGGTCCATTGAACAATCTAGTATCCCAAACAGACAGACAAAAGAAGTCCAGGTTTAGAGTATCAACCTGTTGAGCATGGAAGGTCTAACCGGTGGAGGAGATTACGGTGACCATCACCACCCTCCTTACCTACCCAGAGCTCGACCAACAGCTAATCCCTACCCATCTACAACTTAACCCAAAGACCTCCACAACCGGTTAGATCAATTTCCAGAGGTCTTTTCCGAAACAACCTGGCAGAGCGCAAAATTTGTATTATTATATCCAGACCACTGTTGATCAAATGGTAAAAGCTAAAGCCATACCTGATCCAGGAAGCAAGGAGGAAAAGGATCGAGACTCCAGGAGATGCTCAAGGCTAATATCATTAAGTCCCCAGTCCCTTCTGGTAGTCCCCCATTGTCCTGGTAGCAGGTCCTGGTCATTTTGCATAGAATTTAGAAAATCTCTACTTTTGGCAATTACTGAATATGCCAAATTGACAAACTCATCAAGAAGCTAGAGTCATCAATGTAGATCTTTATGCTGTTCTTAACTAAAGGCTATTGGCAGGTGACTCTGAACCCCAGCGATAGGGAAATAACCGCCTTTTCAAAGTACTACCTTTTGGGTTGCATGGTGCATGGCCACGTTCCAATGCCCGATGGACAAAATCCTTAAACCCATGTCTAGCTTTTCCAGAGCTTATTTAGATGACATTACTATCCATAGCAAGTCCTGGCCCGAAAACATGCACCATACTTTATGTGATCACAAGAACTAACAAAGCCGGTTTAACAGCCAAGCCAAAGAAATGTCACCTGGCCCAGTCAGCCGTAAAGTATCTGGATTATTTTTTGGGAAACAGACCGATTAAACCCCAAGCAGAAGAGTGGCACAAGCAACACCTGTGCTAAAAACCAAAACGGAACTCTGCAAAGTCCTTGTATTGACTGGCTACTATAGTATGTTTATACCAAACTATTCCATTTTAGCTGCCAATCCCCGGACATACACAAAAGCTTGCCTGGGGGGGGGGGGGTGAAGATCAATGAAGTTTTGAAGGACTCAAACAAATCTTATGCCAAGAGCGTGTCCTAAAAATGCCCGATTGCAATTTGGAATTCATTCTTCGACATATACTTAAAGTCGGAATAGGAGAAGTGCTGTCGCAAGAACATGATGGCTCGAAGCATCCAATTCTTTACACCAACCAGAAATGATTTGCCAAAGAAAAGGCATACGGAACAGTGGAACCTGAAACCCTAGCAATCAAATGTGCAATCCTGAACTTACGATACTACCTTACCAGAAGAAGTTTCCAGTTTATGACTGACCATTCGCCCCTAACCTGAGAAAAGTACAACACCAAAGTAATGAGATGGTTTTTAGATCAACAAACAACAAGGCAACATGGGTTTTTAAAGTTGTTTCTCACTTCTGAATAAAGGGGAGCCTCTCATTTAACGTGAGGTATGTGGCGAATACATACAATTCGTCCATTCTCCCCAGTGGTGAGCCTCCCCCTTTGAGGCTAGAGAGGTGAACCATTACCCAAGACCCTCCCCTAGAGGTCTGGGCAAGTGTGACCTCATTGGGACGGACTCCCATTCCGGAACGGAACACCCTGTCCAAACCACATTGTCTGCATATATGAAGATGGAAAAGACTTGTATATCTCCTGCAACCACAGTATTTTACAAGGATCATTCTTTATCCGTCTTGGCTGCAGGCAACGCTGAACCCTACCCGAATGCCATAGTCAACAAAGAAGAACTCTGTTCAAACGGGTTCTGTGACGTGTATAAGAAGAGGAGCGATTGTAAAACAAACACTACTACGGAGGCAGTAGAACTGTTAGTGAGCCTCCGCAGTATGGTCGTCCTGGAAGGGCAGAGCCATGCTGGGCCGCAGAGACAGCGAAATGTTAACCAAGCGCCTACGGGTGGGCGTTCTATCAGAGCTAGAGGCCCAAGTGAGAACGAGAGCAGAGATGGCAAAATACCAGTCTTGTCTGTTGGCGCGACCAAGAAGGACATGTGGTGGCGCGCACTGCCAGTAACAGATGCCAAAACCAGACTATATGAGGGAGTCTGAACTCCTGAGCTCTGTGCACGTCAGACCACAGCTACAGAGTTATGTAGCCACAGGAAAAGCAGATGAGGTTTCGGGAGCACGAGAAACCAGACTGAAGATATACCACTACTAGGTACGAAGATTGAGAACAACAGCTTGGGAACACATCCCAGTTACGCGAGACTGAGCAAGCAAAGTTTGCAAATACCCTATAAGGGGGGGGGGGGGGGGAGTAAGAATAATACGAATGTTGTGAGAAATCAATGGGAAATCTATTCAGGTTATGGAAATCGGAGAAACCAGAGTATGCAACTAACATGAAAAGGTGGAGATGGAATTATGACTAATTCAATTAAGGCTAAGATTATAAAACTTTGAACAACCAGGGCGGACTACCACGCTAGCCAAAATAATATGTGAAAGAAAAGAAGCTATCTGAGGACTACAGGACTTTGGGTAGTCTCAGAGCCTTGAAGGAGGAAAGGACAGAAACCTTGTTATGCATGTTCTCTAGCAATTCTGGATACATGGAATTGTTTCCATCAAGAAACAGTTTTCTTTATTAATAGGAGAGAATGCAAACCTGAATTTAGAATTAAGGCTGGAAAGAATATCCTGCTACAAAAAAGGAACGTTGGAAGACAGAAACCGTATGAAGTGCGCCTGGTGGAAGCCTCGCCGAGACTAGTGCATGAAGCCTCCCCTTTCCTTTCCTTTTTTTAGTTGGGCGTTTTCTGTAGTGATATGGCCAGTTTGCTTGATAGGATTCGGAATAAAGAGTTTAAATTTGGACTTTAGCATCCACCCTTGTTTTGTTTGGTACAGACCATCCCTCATAAAAATAAGGTAAGTTAGGCGTTTGATTCCTCTTTTTTTATATATTATTTTTTTTTTTTTTAAACAAAATCCTTGAAACATGACTCACAATCGTCTAGGTTCTTATTCTGGTTCACCACAATATGTTGCGTTGTAAATAAGGGAGGATAACATGGGGCTGGTCTTAAGTTATATGAAGTAGATGTGGCCGTAGCTGCCCGACTCACTGGGTGAGTGGATAGGTAGCTGGGGTTGCTACTGGAAGAGCCTCTGGTGTCTGCCAAGTAGCTGCCACTGTTTTTTGCAATGCCAAATGAAAAGGCAACACTGGGTCAGTGGACAGACCCTGATCTAAAATATCAGTCAGGTCATCCTGATCAGAGTTCCGGACCACCCGAGATTCTAAACATCAACCTCCTATAGGAGGATTCAGCATGAGCCCCAGGCTTTGGCCTACCAAACTCTACTTCAGAAGATGTGTCAAGGCCACTGGCATCATGTAACGACTGACGCAATTCCTCCAAATGACTGTCTTCAGAAAAGACCATATCAGGAGTCTCATGAGTTTCAACAGGCTCAAACTCTATATCCAATATCATGCAGAGAATGAAAGAACTCCTTCCTAGGGAGAAGAGTGGCCATGGAGTCCACAACAGGCCTCGCAGTCTTGGATAAAGCCCTTCTCTGAGGATCCTCAGTAACAGGGGCCTCCCTCCGCATGCAAATTCCAGCCAAAGGGCCCCAAAGGCATCGAGGGCGCCGATGGCGTCAACAGCGCCGAAGGCTGGATCGAAGGCAATGCTCCGACAGCCGCACTCGACGGACACAGCGCCAATGCCGACCTCAAGCCCTTTCCAGATTTCTGCAGTTTCGCTGGGGACAAAGACCAAGACCTGGATCTGGCACGTCTCTGGCGATCCACCGGAGACTTGTCCGAACGGGACCTTGACAGTTCCCGACATTTATCGCGCTGAGTGCCCGAAGGCGCACGAGCATCGGACCGAGACCGTTCCCTGCCAGCTTCTTCCGAATGCGCAGATGGAACTGTGTACTGGGATTGAAAAGTCGCCAGCATTTGCTCCCTGAATGCCTCCCATTCCTTAGGAGTCGAGGATTTAGTGGGTGACGCCGCTTCCGGGAGAGCCGAGATGAAAAAGAGTGGGGGTTCCACTCTGGGATCGAGATCCCCGGGACTCCTTCCGACGAGAAGAGTCACCCCTCGAATCATATGTGGAAATACACACCGTTTTTTGGGATTTACGGGGTTTAGAAACCCGAACTACCTTTAACTTCCCGTTAACCTCCCGCAAGTCCTTGGCAGTCAACAACTGTTACTTCGAGCAGTCGTCGGTATCATGACTTTCGCCCAGACACCACAAGCAGATGCGGTGCGGGTCCGTAATTGACATTTTAGACTTACAGTCCCGGGCATGTATTAAACGCAGACCACAGAGTCAGAGGGGTAGACGATGAAGACATTTTCTTCGAAGATCACACGAGGCTCACTGAATTCTCGAAGCAAACACGTTTGGGAAAAAAAAAAACAGAACTGAGGCTATGAGCACCGGGCCTCCTATTTATAACATCTGGTGATGTCGTCGTCGACAGAGGCCTTTGGGGGACATCAACCAGACGCCATCGACGCAGGAAGCCCTCTGCCAGAAAAATTTCCAAAGCACCTCAGCTGTGGACATTACATGTCAAAGCTGTGGAATACGTTGGAGGACACAATCCATTCGAAAGGCATGTAATACAAATGTTTTAAAAAAAAGTACATGCTCAAATTCCAGGTTATTCCCTAAAACTCCAAAATGGGGAACAAAGACAAATGCCCATGTAGAAGTAAGTAGCTACCTAGTCCCTTTCCAAGAGTTTTCAGCAAGTTCAAAAATTCCCCATGGGAATCAACGGGACAACTTCTACATGTCCTGCCATGCTTATGCGAAAAATCAGGCGAATATGAGTCGTACCACAGGTACGAAACCTACTATCATGTAACACCAGTGGAGACCCTCAAAAGTTCCAGTCCTAGATTCAAGAACCAGAAAGAAAGAAAGCTCAGCAAGATGCATGCCAATGATCGTGGTTGAGGAGGTCAGCAGAAACCTACGACCAGGAACCCCCCCCCTACAGAGTGTAATCTTAAATAAACCATCAGATCAGGGGCAAGTGCTCTTGGTGGCTGTTCCTGAAAACAAGGTTCAGAACTGGTGTAACAACCCAGTGATTGGAAATGTTCTTTTGCAGGTTGTTACAGAACTCGACCAACAAGGATCTCGTCCAGAAAAAACAATGACCCAAGCTACTCAAAATAACAATAGGCCTTCCCTGGTTTCAGACCCACTAGTCAGTAGTGAAAACAGGGAAGGTAGTCACTATACTACCAGAAGATAAAAAGACATTTAGAGGAGCCAATGAATTACACCTCGGGGACACAGATAGATACAATGGGCCTCATTACGACCCAGGTGGTCCGGAAATAACGGTGGCGGTAAACCCGCCGCCACCGTTGTGTCCGGACCGCCTGAGTCCGACCCCTGCAGGCGGGAGGTTATGTTCCCGCCAGGTCTGACCTGGTGGGTTTAACACCTCCCGCATGCAGGCGGACGAAGAAACACCGGCAGCATTATGAGATGCTGCCGCTGGTTCCATGATCCCCATTTCCATCGAGTCCCATAGGACTCGATGGAAATGGGGATGGGGATTTACACCATTCCGCCTCCGTGATTCCCGGAAAACCGGGGTTGTAATGTCCCGGTAATTCCGGGAATCACGGAGGCGGAATGGTAATACGAGTCCGGCGTTAACCGAGATGGTTTTACCTCCTCGGTTAACGCCGGACTCGTAATGAGGCCCAATGTCATCGTTACAGTGTAACTAGACATTCACTTTTACAAAGAGAAAAACATGTCTTTAAAGTTACATTAGAAGTCACTGGTGCAGGCTAAAATTCCAGTCTTTGGCCTAACACTCCCTGGACCTTAATTGGATGCAAGAAAAATGTCCTGAAGCAGAGAGTGTCACTTTGCACAGTTTTAAGTAAGTGAAATAATCCACACAGAAATCAACAGGATAAAGTCAATAGGCAATCTGCATATATGGGGAAAAGGCAGATTATGTCCCAGTTCTACCGCAAAGGTGCAGATTTGGCAGCAAACAACCCCATGGGAGTAACAGAGGGACATTCTTATCAACCATTCCCTCCCACCCGCCTCCAGCACTCTGAATTCCTAGCATTGATGTGGCTCCAAGATTGATGAAAAGAAAGTAGGCTGGAAAACAGATGGTTTGCCATTTCTTTATGATTCTCCATTTTCCTCCTTCAGTGTGTGCAGCATTCTGGGATAACAAAGCCCCATTGGATAATAAGCGGCAAGCCACGATTTACCAGGTTCTGAAGGTCTGCTTGAATGGTGCCATTTTGAAAGCCTGATCTGCACACAGCTTTCTTGGTACTATGGGTTTAGACCAAGTGCCTACTGCTGTTTGGACTTGCGTGTGCCACCTATGCCACACTCTCACCCTCTCCTGAGCGCAACTACTGTGGACAAAACAACAATGGTAAATTACTTTTTATGAGGCCCCAGTTTTTAAATCTTTATTCTGTGTGCCCTTTCTCTGTCAAACATGGCTGTATCAGTTTGAGTTATATATTGCATTGCAAGTTAAGCGTTCTGAATCTATTTGCCTACCTTCCGGGGACGTCAATTGGACCTCTGTCTTCAGTAAAACAGGATCCCCCCACATGGACAGAGCTGGAGACTTGGAATGTTTCTCTCCATAGGCTTGTGCTAAAAGAAAACCAACACCACCCCTATTATAGACGGAAAGTTTCATGTTTCTGCCCATCGGTTCTTGGCAGCTGTAAAAATAAATTGCAATTAACATTTCATAAAGTACTTAATTTCTTCATGCAACCATTCCCTGCTATTTTGCTTAGTTTTACAAGTATGGCATGACAAGATATGCAGTGTCCATGGATAGCTAGACTACAAATTCACACAAAAAACATCACTTTTAATATTTTTCACCTCTTTCCTAGATAATGTAATGGCAGTCGCATGGCATTCAGCCAACTGAGAGGGAGTGAAGCAGAGGCATGTGCCACATCTCAAAGTAATTGTGGGTAACTAACCATGTGAGGTGAACAATCCCTAGGTTTACGGATAGTATTGCGTCTAACAAAAAGAAAATAAAGCACAACCAACTGGCAGTAGTTAGAGTGTCTGAACCATCACAGTGTATGTTAATACGGACAATTGGTGAACCAATATTACAATTGGAGCATCCAAAGACCAGTTGCGCTAAATTATAGCAGCAACAGAGAGTAAACAATAACAATTAGACTAGAGCAACATATTCTGCGTTACAGTCCCCAATCTAGAAATTGTCTGTTTCTCTATTAAATATACATTTTCCTTCAATGCAGAGAAAAAAGTCTGACTTTGCAAGTATTAAAAACATTTTGGGATTGGTGGTTTAGCGATTAAAAAACCGGAAGACAGCCAGGTTCACATTTTATTCTGGCAGACATGGTTTTCCTTCTTGTATCGGCTATTCGGTTGGTTATATAGCAGGGGAAAAAAAATGTCCAATAGATGAGTAGGATCATGCAGCTTTGTGTCTGGAATTGGGTGAAGAAGCTGGGGTGAACAGGACTAAAAGCCAGAATATGAATAAGAAACGTTTTGAAAGATCAGTCCTTAAATAACACTATTTAGTAAATTAGACATATGGAGATGGACAATATAGGAGGTGTGAAAGCATGAAATCACTGATGAGGACAAATAATTTTGTTCAACTACTACACAAAGTAAAAAAACAAAAAGAAACACAAAATTCCAATTTATAAGAATTAATAGAAGCAGCTCCTAAAGGAATTAAACATGAAACGCTTGGGGAAGAAGCAGGGTTCTTAGGCCCCGCATCTCTGTTGGAACCCCATATGTAGCAGAGGTGTTGGCTGGTGTATTATAAAATTAGGCACATCTCGTATCCCTCTCCCAAAAGAATTACTTTATGAAAGCCTGCAAAATCGGAGGTAAGCCATATACACTGTGGCATCCCAATACAAAAAGTTGGCAGTGCATTATAAGAACTTTCCTTTTTTACATGGTGAATCTGGCCTCACAGCCCCATCCCGCTGTCCTTGGTTTTCTGCGACATTGCTTGTCCACCAGGTGGTATATGATCTGCTTATTCTTCAGTTTCCACCTCCAACCCTCGGGGGGGAAAAAGGATCATTTTTGTGATGCTCTGGGTTAAAAGGTCTATGCCAACTTAACCTTAAAGCTACCACAAGTAACTTGCTGCTGGGATAAACTTACGCCTATGAAAGTAGTTGAATTATTTCCAAGGGAAACTTCCCTGGGATCAACAAGTGGTGTTCAAATCTGATCTAGCTGATGACAAAAAAAAAAAAACAGCCAAGGAGCTTCTTAAGCGTTCTGCTTCCCATTTAGACACAGCCTTTAGTTTGGGATCATGTGTGTTGGTGCCAAGATGTGGAGGACGACATTGTTGCAATCTGTCGTGCAGCACAACATTTTAGATCTCCCTTTTGGAGGCTTCAGAGTTATTTAATAGTTTGTCTGATGAGCAGATTACAAAGGCGAGCCCCACTACTCTTAAAGAAACGTCCTTGAACATTCTAAGTAAGGCACATCAGAAACAATTGAAGTCATCAGCTGCGAGAGAGACTTTACGTCAAGAACCTCAGGAGGTTTAGGGGGCTCCTTGACAGGAGCGAAGACAACTGGAACGCCCGCCAAGTATCCCTGTGATGAAGCAGAGGACGAAAATCAATGGCATCGTCAAACAGTCTTCCACATCAACAACCCAGACGAAGAGAAGTAAAGGGTGGTGGCCAGGTACACAAATCAATCGGGGGCAGAATCAAAGAGTTTAAGCAGATGGGACATATCAACAAACTGGAACTCAAAGTGATTTTCCTGGCCCTGAAGGTGTTCCTCACCAATTATGCTGATCCAGACGAACAACACGACTTTCAGATATGTCAAGGGGGGGTGGGGGGGTACCAGACCCATGACCATGTGCTGAATTGCAGTGGAGATTTGAGAGTGGGGCTTCCATCACCGGATTCTCCTCAGAGTCATCTACTTTCCCGGAGAGGAAAATGTGGATGCAGCGATGCAGACAAGCTAAGCAGACCATGCCACTCCAATCACGAGTGGGTAGTCCACGATTTCATTCCTCAACAACTCTTTCAGAGGTGCGATGGCTGCTTATGGATATTAACACAGTCAGGCTTCTGAACCGGTGACAGCATGGACCACACAAGCTGGGGTAGGTGGCTTACCAGGGCATTGTCAGATACTGCCCTACCCCAGAGGCAGTGTGAGAGTTCAGGGGGGCCTCAGAATGTGGGCAACTACTTAGTCCTTGTGGGATATATTGACCCACTCGACGGCATTGCCCCACATCACAAAGCTGCATTTGCACAAGAAACAGCAACCTGGCTGCGCTGGCTCCTGTGCGCACCAGGACCTCAAAACTGCATTTTGGCAGCAACAAAAAGATGGCTGCACCATCCTGCCTAGCACACTCCAGGCAAGATTAAACAAGGGGACACACTGAACAAGTATGCCAGTGTGTTCTGAAACCTATCAATGGAATCAAGTGAAAAAGCAGTGTTGCTTTGCTGCAAAAGCCAAAATCCCCTTGAAAATAAAACCTTTTTCACCTTTAAAAAAAATGCTGTTGTGACGCTAAATTCTCTATTTCTTGAAGCCACTGTGATGAAAAGGCCCCGTCATGCCCAGGATATTTCATTGCGCTTCACCAAAACCAGGCATAATTCCTAAATGACAGGCCCAGCCAAACCAACTATGAGAGAAATCAATAAGCAACTTTACTTTCACTCGCATGGGAACACGCGTTTATTTCTTACCAAAAAGTATCCAAGAGACTAACTCTCTGATCCAGGTCAGTGTCAAATGCATCTATGCTTTAGATAAAACTCCTGCATTCAAGTAAATGACTACAGCTGCAAAGACAGTGTGGGCATCTGAGGGAGCTGCCAAACCGAATTAAAGAAAGAAATGCTAGCAGTTTTTAATCACATGTGGAAAAATGGGCTTTGCTGACTGAAGAAAAACAAAAGGCATGTTTAAAAATAAATTGGTGAATGAAAGCCAGTTTACCTAGCAATGTAAAGCAGTGGTCTTCAAACTTTTGTGGCCGGGGCCCACCTGGAGCAAAATTTGGGCAGGCCGGGCCCCCCCCCCAAAAATGCGGAATGGACAGTATGTATGATACGATAGGGTATTTATAATACGCCTAATACCCAGAGGTTTTAAGCGCTGACCCGGTGCTCGAAACTGCGTTGCTTTGTGTGGTCTTGCTTCCAAGGAAAGCACGTTGAAGCCGAGCTATCCTCCCCGGGCTGTCACCACTATTGCGTGCTGTCACAACACCCTACTCCCAGTATAGTCCCTGGGCTCCCCCACCTGCCCCCCATCACAGTCCCTGGGCTCTCCCCACCCCATCACACACATTGGCATTTACCCACCCTGCTCCCACAACTATCCCATTGTTCCCACCAATCCTGTTCCCACCACAGTCCCTGGACCCCCCCCCCCATCCCGTTCCCAACACAGTCCGAGGGCCAGTGGCGGCTGGTGAATTTTTGAAGTGGTGGGGCATAGCTATTTCCCCAAAAAATGCCTAAGCAACCGATCACAGTGAGGGAGCCTAAACCAATCAAGAGGGGATCGGGGGAGGAGGGTATCCCCGATGATTTCTTTTTAAAATAATGGGTTAAAATGTTGCATTGTAGAGCATACTATAAAAAAAGAAATGGGTAAATAGCCAAACAGTTTGCAATTGGTGCTGGGGGGCCCAGGGGACAGGCATGACATTTTTTACTGGACAACCATGCTAGATGTCCAGTAAAAAAAAAAAAAATACCCTCCCTGTCCCCTGGGCCTAACACAATCAACATGATTGTGGGTATGCAAGGCATTGGGGTACGAAGGGGGAAGCATTGCATTTTTGAATTGACATCTATGATAGAAATCCAGTATAAAAATACCATCTCTGTTCCCTGAGCTCCACAGCGCCTCAGAAGGAGAGCTGATATTGGCAGGCGGGTAGGGGGATTGTGCAACAAAAGCATTTAGGCATTTTTGTACAACCCTCATTCCCCCTCTATCCACCACTTGCCATAATCAGCTCAACGGACCAAAAACAAAACACACACACACACACACACACATATATATTCATACAGCAATCACTCTATCATTCACATAAGCATCCATCACCGTACACTCACTCATAAAACAAGCATACACGCATCCATACACCTGTTTACATTTTTTAAAAATGAACATAAACGTACCTTCTGGAGAGGCCTGCGCATGGGTGCTTAAACGCCCCGCTCCAGGCTGCTCTGTACGTATGTGCGAGGTGGCGCAGGAGCTCTGCCTCGCAAATACAGATATGCAGTGCCCCAGCCAGCATTTCCAATGAGCTATGCAATGAGCATGTGCGGCTGGGGCACAGAACAGAACTGTCAAAGGGAAATAGCGTTTCCCTTTGACAGTTCAGCCAGCCCAGGAGCACTCTCTCAGCTGAAAAAAGCAGCTGATGGAGTGCTCATTGTTTCACTGGGCTGGCTCCTTAGCTCCTCCATAATGGGTGAGGTGTCCACTGGGTGGGCTCCCCCTCGCCATTATGGATGAGCCGCCAGGATCGGACTGGCCTATAGGGCATAGGGCAATGCATGTATCAAAAAATGCAAAATACTAGTGTGGGCCATTTAAAATGGGCCACCTTTTTGGCCAATGTAGGCCAGTTTGATGAGTTACTTCACTATGCAGTTAAATTTGGACCACTGAGCAGTTAGTACCTTTGACCATTTTTGCTAAATAAATATTCTTTAAATATCACAATTTACATACATTTTAACACAAAGCACCCCCTTGGGTACTATTCAAACAGTCTGTGACTAAAGGAATGAATATCCATTTACAACTGCGGGACACTTTTTCATTGGCGTCTACAGTTTCATGATTCTGCCCGATCATGTGAGCAGGTCCAGCCATTTCACAAATGTTTATTTTATTTTTTAAAGATTTCATGCTGACCTCTGATGGCCCCTCAGGGATGCATCCGAGGCCCCCTGCAGGGTCACACCCCACAGTTTGAATACCACCGATGTAAAGGGATTAGGTTAGTGGTGATAATACACACGTAGGCTATATTCTTGTACAGGTTTGTTTTAATTAAGGAACCAAAATAAGAAATTCAAGAGTTTAAAAACACATGAGCTGGAGTTGTAAGCTCTAAAAAAAAAAAAAGTAAAAAAAAAAAAAAAATGTTCTTTCAGTTGCCAGCCATGAAACTTCCCCAAGGAAGGGAGACCCACCATAAACTTCCAGGACACGAAACTGATAATTGCCAGCTTGAAAAACTTTGAATGGGCCAGGACAAAGAAAGTTCACACGCTCGTCAGACATTCGTCTATGCTCCAGGCTGGGACAATAGCAGTCCTGGGACACTAAACTGTGAATAAAACCTCAATTAAGATGAGAAACCCCTTCCTTGCACTGATGGAAATGACAGTTGGAAGGAAGGAAATAACAAAAAAAATGATCTAGTGACAATGGACTGCCTTTTGGTTCCAAAGACTATTTTATAAATAAACTTTAAAGACTTGTGTTAGGCAGAAACCTGTGCAGTTCCCTTAGGGACCACTGCAAAAGGCTTAAGACTACAGGTGTTGGCAGTAAACCCAATCGGTAGTAGTCTGTACCACCCAGATTTACCTGGTAGCTGTGGCTGAGCAGCCAGACTGCTCTCAAGAAGAGTTAGACAATATATAGAGTATACAAGATAGGTACCAAAATACAGTCGCACAAACAAACACTGACCAGAGCGTTGGTAACAAAGTATATAATTATTTATTTAAAGACACACTTAGAAACACTCTAGCACTATTATTATAATTAAGTTCAAAAACACAGTCACTATTATTATATATACATCCCTTATTAGACAAGTCTTAGTGAACACCACTTCTTTCCAGACAGAGGTGAGCGCTTAACTAAAGATGGCACTTTAATAAGTTTAAGAAAAAGGGAGGGAAAAGGCAGAAATTAGGAACAGCACACACCACAATCCTTTAGAAGCACTCAGCAAGGCAGGAAAGTCAAAGTCTACTTGTGAGCAAAAGGTTCAGAGGCCAGGCTCCCTCTTGGAGAGAGTAGAACACCAATGCGCCCAAGATCACACAGTTTAAAAGGCTTGGAGAGTCTTGCAGAGAGTTCAAAAAGGAATCAGTTCAGTTTAGAAAAGTTCAGTTAGCCAGCCTAGGGCCAACCCAAGTGGTAAGTTGAGGCTTTAAGAGTCACCCCACACAGACCGTTGCGAGGGAGGCCAGGTGGACACAGTACCTCTAAAGTGGAGAGGATCCTCCAGCAGGGGCAGTTGTTCCTGGCAGCGGGTGCAAGTCGCGGCATCGTCCAGAGGAAGAGATGATCTTGACGTGGAGGAAAGCTGAAGGTCGTTGCACTGCCAGGGAAGAAACCAGCCGCGGAGTTCTCCGGTTAAAAGGTACTACCCTTTTATTCACGGAAGTGGAGAAAACGTGGTATCCCGGTTGCCGGGTTGCTTGGCACAGGCAAGGCGGCCACGAGATGCTCCAGGAAGGCGAAAAGGCGGGCAAACTGGTTATCCCCACCAGTCAAAGGAAGAAGACTCTTCGGATTGAAGATCTCCTCTGTCATCGGGAAAAGTGGTGAGACGGTTCAGCAGGGCTCCACCGGTGGGGTCGTCGCAGGTCGGCTCAGCTTCTCCCTCTTCGGATTCTTTGGTCCTGTGGCAACGTCTGAAGTCCCAATCCCCAAAGCCCTGCTTTTATGCAGAAAACCCCCATTCATTCAGCCTAGCTGTCACTCAAACATGCTAAGTGGTGAGCCAGGCGGCTCACCACTGGGCCAATCACACAAGAGTGCGACTTGAGTTGCCGAGGCAACTCAGTCCAGGGTGCTTAAACCCCCTCCCACATCCCCTGTGGTACCCAGACAGAGTGGCACCACTTTTGGAGGCTTCTGTGGAGAAGCCCGCCAAAAAGTGGAACAAAGGGCTCGACTTGGGTTGGAGTCACAGAAGCGAACACAAATGCCATTTTGGAACCGAGTTACGGCAAAAAATACCAACCGGTGAATTTATATTAATTTAATAAACCGGCGGTATGTTCGAGGCCATTTTAAAAAGTGGTAGCCTGGTCAATGGGAAAATCCCATAGGAATATATTCACGGTTGAATATAAAAAGTAGTATCCACTGCCACCAGCCAAAACTCGGTCGGGGGAGACTGGACAGTGCCCCCCTGCCACCAGCCAAAACTCGTTCGGGGGAGACTGGACAGTGCCCCCTCGAACAACAGACCCCGGGGCAATCGAATTTCCCCGACCAGTACGTCCACAATATGATGGTTTGTACTGGTTCTGTTCACAATTTAAGACTAGTAAAGCCAATGGTGACTTTACATGCCCTGGGAGACAGTAGTCAGTCCCAGGGAATGGAGTCTATGTTTGGGGGTCGCTACGACACCCCTGGGTTACTGCACGCACGGAGGGTGCTGTGTAACCCATATACCAAAAACACATGAAGCCCTATGGGGTAAAGGACCCCATAGCCCATAAAACACATACAAAGTCAAAGGAACACCTCAAATCATGTCTAAGATTGGGAGAAAAAGAGTCTCACTCTTAGCAGGAGAAAAAAATAAACCCCATAAATCCAGCAAAGCTGCTGTGGGACTCACTAGGTTTGGGAAATTAGCCTTAACAGAGAATTCTCCCTAGCAACTTGTTAACTCTGCATCAAGAGTTAGTAAAAAGTTTATAGTTTCAGTTTGGTTTGCTGCTACTCACTGCATGCTGCTGCCATCCTGATGACCTATATTATCCAGTCACCAGAACTGCCAGTCCAGAAGTGCTACCCGGTAACCAGTCCCTGCCCAGCTGATCCTATGCCACTGATTTTGTCTGGCTGTCCTTTGTTAGACCAGATCCGTATGGTGACCAGAACCGCCGACTGTCCAAAATCCAAAAACTAAAAAGTGGTATGCGAGTATAAATTGCCACCCCATCTAAACCCATAGTCTATCTCGCCTTTGTTCTCATCCCACTCTGTAAGTCACCCTATCCTTATCCTGATCCCTTGTTCAAACTGTCACAATCATTCTTGCCACCCTGCCATTGATTTCTAATGCTAGCTGCAGTTTTTTTTTTTTTAGTAATTTAGTCTTGTGAAATCCTAAGCTTTTCATCTTATTTCGAATGATCGGACTGGTTCCACCAGGGCGGATGCTGGGAGCTGGGGTTGAATTCTCAAATCAACCCCAGAGCTTACTGTGTCCCTCTTTGGTCGCCTAGCCTGAATGCTCTAGTGTAGAGCAAAACTGTTCTTGTCAAAACAGATTTCCTTTCCTTTTTCACTGCTCCATTTTACTCAAAATGCACCTTTCCAGATCTTGCATAACTTACTCAATTTACCAGCTAGAGACTTCATTTCACTTCCATATTGTACCTATGATCTATAGCTACACCCCAACACAAAAAACACAATAGTTCACAGTTTATTAAAAACCGTTTGGGTAATTTCAGGAATTCAAAAGTGTCATTTTCTGCAATCTGTTTTAAACTTGCCACTCATTTTCGACTGTATGCTCTTGGTTATCCATCCTTAGCGATTGTTAGTATATTTGCATTGTTGCTGTAGTGAGGAATAATATTTGTGTCAAGGATTTTGCACACATTCATTATTTTATTCATCCATTTCTGAGTGTCATTTTTAGCGTTGCCAGGGTCTGTTTTTCTCTCTTGTTTGGGGAGGGAAGATCCGATTTCAATTCCGTTTTCAATTTGCCATTCCTGATTACCTGCTGTATCTTCACATTCATTTAGAACTGATTATTTGTGGGTTGAGGGAACATTGCTGGGGGAAATTCGAACTCAAGTGCCATCTTTACTAAAATCAAAAAGTGCTTTTATTCCCTGGTGTTTTCATCACCCCATTGGGGTAATTACTACATTTTATCAACCAGCCTGGTTCATGGTCCATGGTGACCCGGGGCATTTCAAAAGGGGGTGTGATATGAGTGTGATATGAGTGGTGTACCATCTCAATATTGAATCTAACATCAAAACAGAAGCATTTCAATTGTGCTCTGCATACTAGGCCGAGACTAAGCTGTGCGTCGCCGGATACAAATCCTTAACATCCTTATGAAATACTGTGCAGCCTTCTGAAGACAAAACCTGCATCTCACAGATTCTTCTGGTCGAAATCACAAGGACAAGGTTGTTTTGAAAACAAACCCAACGTTCTTGCCGAATTCCACATCAATCAAGCAATTTCACTCCAGTCTTCTTTCCGAAAACTCCCTAACTTAGTATCACACTGACTAAAAGTTCAGAGTTCACTGAAGTATTATTTAGACATAACGACTGGACAGTAGGACTACCGGTTTGTAACATTTTGGGATATTAGCTTGGGCCTAAGGCCACCAAGTAGTCTATCGCTTACTGGAAAGGAGCTTGCATCTATGAGCCTTATTCTTCTCCTAAAGCATACACACACACACACAGTTACAGACACGGCCGCGTCGCTGGGTTTGCAAAAGCAGACAGTTCTCATTCCTGAGAAATCGTTTTGCTTGATCTAACCAAGTCCATCTATCAAAATATCCTATAAGCGTGAAGGAATGGAGACAAGCCACACGAGTAAGAAAGACTTCTGCATTTGTAGACACTAGTCCATTTAACTCTACATGTCAAAGCTCCATCCCCCTAAAAAAGATGTAGTGATAGTAAGGATAACCCACCTAGCCTACTTTCAAGATGGTGACCGAATTAGTCCTTTTGGGTTCCTGGAATTGACAGTGTGTGGCAATCTAATCACCATGAGGTATAGAAGTTTGCAGGTTCTGAGTTTAAGGTTAAGATTGATATTTTGTCTCACATACAGATGGTGTTTGTGGATGATGTCAGAACTTCTTTGAAGTGACCTGCTGTTTTGGACCTAGTATTTAAGAACTGAGAAACCTCACTGTATTCTCCCACCTACTCCCGTGGGATCATCGATTCGGATGGCCAGGGAAGGTCAACTGCTTTTGGATCACCGACCCTGGGGGTGGGCAAGCGACGAAGGATCACAAGAGATTGGCAGGAGAATGCCAAAGGGCAAGACATAGTATTTCTCCATAATACCCCAACCCACTCTCCCTCGGCCTTCATGGGATATTTTCATTCACGCCACCCATCTCCACATCCCCAAGGTCTTCCAAGGTGCGGTACAGGGATGTGGGTATGCCAGCAGGGTAGGAGAAGGGCAAGAGGATTGGCAGACACAGGGGAGAAAGTTGATGAGAGATGGGATACGCCCACCGAGGAGGAGGAGGTTGGGCTGAGAGCCTTGGGCCAGGACAGTGCCGCTCTGATAGACATTGATGATGCACCTGGAGGATGGAAAGTATGCCAAGAGTACCACCCACCTGGTTACACCATTAATGGGCGATGAAGAGAAAGGGGAGAGGACTGAGACCATGTGTTGAATCCATAGGTCCTGAGAGGGAGTGCCAAAGAGGATGTCAGTGACAGTCTGCCTGGAAGAAGCGTTAACATAGGTGTCAGCGATGGGCAGGCCTGGAGTGGATACCAGGAGAAGTTTTTTTTTTTAAAAAAACATTTTGCTTCCAGGCTTCAAAAGAGAGGAAGGATAGGTGATAGGTTTGAGTAAAAAGGGGAGATGGAGAGCACCATGGAAGGAGAGAGCATGTTCCTCTTTTGCACGCTTTAGTACATCACTGACTGCCTTGCTAAACAGAACATTGCGCATGAATGGCATGCTTAACCAGTAAGCCTGCTTTTCTAATTTGAAGTCCGACTGACACAGCCATGAACACTGTTTTATAGGTGTCTCTTCTGCTATAATGCATTCAGCATTATCTGCCGCATCCAAGTTATTCTTTAGGATGTAGCCGGCAACCTCTTTACTCTCGGACATCAATTTTAATATATGTGACTTCGAGAGTTTGGGAATAGTGTTAAGCTGTTGCCGCAGTGTCCCAGATATCACAGTTGTGACTGGGTGGTAGGGTCGTATTATTGGCGATGCAAGTTTGGTACGCCGCCGATGTTGCCACTTTCCTGCCCATTGTATATAACTTTTTACTCTCCTTGTCTGGGGCGCCTCCGCAGATGCCAATGGATTGCACGCCCTTTTTCTTGTGGTATTAACTACCAAGGAGTCTGGTTTTAACTGATCCCTGATGTAGAAGGAACAGTTGGCGCAGGTTTGAAAAAGATTTATGTGAGGACTAAGTGCCCTGGTTAAAATGGGTGTAATTAGAGACGGTTGGATTTGTCACTGCACAGATTGGATTAAGGGAATAAACTATATTACTGTTTTTTTTATCTCCCAAAAGGTCAGCTACGAAGTAAGTATCTTGAATGGCTTCTTGTGTATCAATTTTAAATTGTTGGGCTGCCTTAATTAGCAGTTCATTGTACTGCATTTGATTATCTGGGGAATAGGCTGGTCCTGGTACTTGGGAGGGGGAGGGAGCGGGGGTGCGGGGTAAATGGAGAGATACATATAGAACATGTATTATTATTTCTGTGTGCTCGTCATAAAATTGTCCTTGGGTTCTTACGAGTACGGATTACACTGTTGCGTGGGGTCAATATTTTACAAGCTATCTGAAGTGTCTGGACTGTGATTAAGTAAAAGTTGACCTGGGGGAAGTACTCCCACTACCCTGCGGTGCTCCACTACCCAGTGGGTGTAAGAATTCCTCTGGGTGCCCATCCATAAAATCCACAAAGCATGACATTCTTTTCATGACTTTCAAACATTTGTGGTCCACTAAGTGGATTTTGGAAATTAAGAGTAGTGTAGTGTCCATCACAGGGTTAGCGGCCTGCTTTCTGGAGACTAGCACAAGGAAAATCGTGGAACCCCAATTGTCTTCCGCATCACTGTGTGCACTGTAGCTGCCTTTGTAATACTCTGCGGCTCCTGCTAAGTCGATGGACGCTTCGGCCTGCATGGCATGGGCGTACCAACACTTAGTGCAGCAATCTTTTAGGGTTTCAGGTTTGATGAGTTTGCATGACTTGCAGTGTTTTTCTGCATGGTCTCAAGGAAGATAGTGACTGCACACTTTGTGCGCGTCTTCCCTGGGGCATTTGCGGTTACAGGACGGACAAAATTTAAAATCTCATTTTCCATGTTGAATTTTAAAGGCAGCACAACGAATGATGGAAAGAGGTGTAAATAGGCAATATGGGAGAGCCGAGGACCTCCCTCCAAAGATGGTAGTTGAAGCCATCCATCCACATCCCCGAAGGTTGTTCGAGAAGCTATGGGCAAACAAATAAAGTAACAGCTAATATAATGATATCACTTTAGAATAATAATGGCGTTAGCCAGGAATAGCCACAACATGTGACCGACTATGATGGCGGAAAAAAAACAGAGACCTTGTCGTGTGAAGGAGCATGGGTACAATAGACGTTATACAAGAGATAGTATTGCAAACATGCCCAGTTGACCTCCCTTTTCGAATTTCGTAAACAGGTCATGCGTTACTGCACAGCTAGCCACTAGATGTCGGCAGGTGTATAGCATGCGATTCTAAGCAGATCCACAAACAAAAATATATATATATTTTCACTTCTGAAAAGATAGAAACACATTTTATTAAAAACCAATTCAATACAGGCAGGTAATCAGATGGATAAACACAGTAGAAACACAGATGGAGTGGATTGAAGCCTTATCCTAAAGTAAATAGTTCCATAAAATATATACTTTTCAGTTAGTTGTACTATTTGATTGGACGATAACAGTGTTTGTGAATCAAGTGTTCCAAAAGTAAGGAAAAGTTCAGGCAAGTAACTTTCTCAAATCGCATCACAGTAGGGAAGGCCCAAGCAGTGATCCAAGTCAGGAAAGAGATAGGGACAGGACTTTATTGCAATGTAACCCTATGGAGAAGAGTAACAGGTATGTTAACTTACCCCCTTTTACTTTGATTGCTCCAAAGACCAATGAAGATGTTCTGTATTCTATCTGTGAAGTTTAGCACAGCGTGAAGACTGCAGCAACCTCCAACAATATTAGAATTCCCACACAGGGGCGCACAGTTCTTTCTCAGTTAAGAGGTGCATAACAATCGCAGCAAGCAATGATTTGGCTGCAACTGCCTGGAAGATGCTTATACACATTGTAATTGTAAAAAACAGGAGTCTGCTTATAACATTGGACCATGCATACCATTGTACATGTGAATATAATCTAATAATTTAGAACTTCTCTACAATAGCATTTCAGCTTTTTTATGCTGGGTTGCATTCAGAGTCCAGACACAACACGTTTAAACATGTGGACACAATACGCATGTGCAAAACATTTGCTTGAAATGCAACTTAATCAGCGAGGAAAACTGCCTCCCAGTGTTTGAACATGCATCTGATTTGTTTCCAATGTATGGCCCTTTAGATAAAAGGGCTTTCCAGTTTTTAAAGTGGGAGCATCCAATGCCCCCTCTCACCACCCCTCCCCTCCCCATATAAAAGTAGTGTCCAGCTCAGTGTGCGTTTTCTTTTGTTGGCCATTTGTCTTGTGACCACTATATGATTACGTTATGAAACTACCATTGTAGCATAATATCTGGTTAGCCCAAGCAAACCTTGGAATTTGCTCGATTTTAGAAGTAGACCTACATAGTGCCAGACCCTTTCTCGCACAGTTCAAAACCCTAAAACGTTACCTTACACCTGTGATTTTGTGCAATTTTAAGTCATGTTTCCATTCCTGCTTATGTGAATAAATGATTACACCAATTATTTCAAGTGACAATATATAGTTTCCCTGAAGTTTATGTAGGCCTTGATGGAGTCAGAATAAATATATCTTTTCTTTTGGTGGCCTCTGGCTGTGGGATAGAACACCCCTCCCCACCAAACATCCAGTTCCTACATTGACTGATATATACATTTGTATTTTTCACTAACTATGTGCTAAAGGTTGAGGGTCACAGTGACTATTACGTTGGGGATCCTTTAAGGACTATTAATAATGTATGCATCCCTTGTCTTCCCATCTTCCATCAAGGTGATAAATCGTGCCTGGAAGGATAGTGAACCAGGTCTATCATGCAAACAGCAGGGGAAGGGAAGAAACCACACAGAGACCTGGCCATTCATCTGAAGCAGGCAGAAACTGTTGTCCCCATCAAACTGAAGGCAGAAATATAACAGCATGAAGCTTGAGGCTGGAATGCCCTTGCTCAGGGTCAGAGGAGTATGAGAGGTGGCAACATTGGTGGGAAACAGGAGAGACCCTGAAGCCACTCTCCACCCTTTATTGTGTTCACATGCTGATACATTTCTCAAGTTGAGCAGGCTAACCGCTGTTGATGGTGCCACGTGGAGCAGTCTGATATGGCCAGGCCAATCATATCACATATCCCCTATCAGATGTAAATACGCCTATACTGTTCATTCAATCCGATCTCACCTAAGATCCAGAAACCTAACTTCTGATTGTGATGCAAAGGTGGAATGAAACCTCGCCACTGCATTTGGACGCTGCAGAAATCTGTGCAACAAAATCAGTAATTCGTCACGTTTCTTGGGCATGGGAGATTTTCCCTTGTGACAACCTCTGGTTTTTAATTCCGATTCAGACTCACCTCCCTGTCCTCAAAGAGCATGGCTCCCCAGAGTCACACTCCGTATTATCACAAATGGTGATGGGTTAACAGGCTTTTCCCTCCCTATTATTTATATACCCACAGATTTATCAAACGAAATGCAGGTCAAAGGGGGGCAATAGTGTCATGCATATGTGTTTCTGTGGTATGGAGTGGACACTGGAATCAGTCATCTACATTTCTTGGTTAAAAATTATAGAAAGTTAACATTTTACGTGCAACGTTTGCAGATTTTAATGCACCTTGAGACAAAACGCTCCTTTTGTGATCTGTAGTCACCCTGTGATCAAGGATGCAGAAAGAAGTTCAATCCTGCGTCTCTGGGTCTAACAACTCGGCCAAACTCTTTAAAATCTGCAAGGAATTGGTCAAACCTGCTGCAGTCTACCTCTCATGTCCCCTCTAAGGCCCTCTGTACGGCACCGGCTTCTCACTTCATCTCTAAAACTCAGGACATCCTGTCCTCCCTCTCCTCCTTTGCCCCTAAACACCCCCCCCCCCACTCCCTGCTCTTCCTCTAGCCTCTCTGCAGCCACCTCTCCACCCTCCTTCTCTGCCTTTCCCCTTTTCTACGCAGACTAGGTTGCTAGACAAGTCCGATCTATGTAAGTCTTGTCGAAACAGGTTCACCCCTGTTCCTCCAAAACTATCAAGGACCAAATAGACTCCCTGGCTCCTGCCCTGGCTGATTTCTGAAATCACTCCTTCGCCACTGGAGTCTTCCCATCCCCCGTTAAGCCCTCCCTTTTGCACCCCCATCTTAATAAACCCACTGCCGACCCCTCCTGCCCGACCAACTACCGCCCAATCTCCATCACTCCCTTCCTGGGAAAGCTCCTGGAGAAACTGGCCATCTCCCAGCTTAATCCCCACACTGAATCGGTTAGCGGTCTTCATGACCATCAGTCTGGCTTCAGAGCTGCCAGAAGCACGGAAACTGCTCTCCTGAACATCCGTGAAGACCTGCTCTCCAACCTGGACTCTAACACCCCTTACGTCCTTATCCTGCTTGATCTCTCTTCCGCCTTTGACACTGTCAACCATGCCATCATGCTCAACCGTCTGTTATAACCTGGGTATCACTGGTCAGGCTCTGGCGTGGCTGACTTCTTTCCTCTCCGAACAACCCTCCCAGGTCCAACTTGGGTCCTTCCTCCCCGCTATCTTTTTCTCTACCTGTGGTGTCCCCCAGGGGTCCAACCTCTCTCCCTGGCTGTTCAATACCTGGCACTCCTGGGCCACCGCATCGCCGCTCTCTGCCACAACTTTTAGTCTACGCGGAAGACACCGAGATCATCTTCAGGCTACCCACGGCCTCCTCCTCCACTTCCCTCATCTCTGAATGTCTGCTATCCAGGCGTGGTGTGCCGCCAATGACCTCTGCCTTAATGCCAGCAAGACATTCTCTTCATCGGCAGACCCGCTCCCTCCTTTCCTGAAGCTCTCTCTCTCCGGCCTCCCTTTGCCATCTTCCTGTTCCCACCGGTAAGGCTAAAAACCTTGGGGTCAATCTGGACTCTACACTCTCCTTACATCTCGGATATGACATCTCTAAGAAGTCACACTACTGCTGCACCTCCTCAGAGGTATTCTTCCTTTCCTCTCCTTCCCCCAGAAGCGCTCAGTCTCCAGAGCTCTGGTTTTCTCTAGGCTGGACTATTGCAATAGCCTCTTTCTAAATCTGCCTGCATCTACTCTCCACCCCCTGCAACTTATCCAGAACAGGACCGCAAGACTTCTCCTTTGCCTCGAGCCCAGGGATCGTCTCCAGGACTGAAATCTCTGCACTGGCTCCCAGTGGCTGCAAGGAATAAGTTCAAAACCCTCTGCATCGTCCACAAGGCCTTCCGGGTCCTGGGGCCTCAATACCTTCAACTCTCTCTCCCCAAATACCTTCCTTCTCGAGCTCTTCGCTCCTCTACCTCAAACTCCCTCAGTGTCAGTCGCTTCTCCAAGCAACGAGTTGGTGGTAGATATCTTTCTTCGGCTGAGGCCTCCCCCTGGAACAGCCACCCTGAAACTTGAAGAGAATCATTGTTTCCGGAAGCATCTCAAAACCTCTTTGCTTCTGCTTTTTCTCCCCCTCTCCCTTGCTGGCTTCCTGGCTGACACTGAATTTGCACTGGTTACCTGGTCACCCTCTGATCTCGGGCCCAGGTCCCCTCCCCTGCCAGTCGCACTCCTGCCCTGCCCTCCTGGCAAACCCCGCACTTGGGGACCGTTTCTGTATCCCTACAGTCCCACTGCCAGCACTTGACACCTGGTGTCGGCACTTAACCTTGTACTTGACACCTGCTGGCCGTACTTTTACTTACTGTTTAAATATTATTTTTTTTCTTTCCCTATGTACTGCACTGTCCTCTCCCCCTTCTTCCTCATACTGCTCCTCCTTCCCAAGCACTTGCGCGATCTGAATGACACCTGGTCTAGTAGGATTGTTGTCGGTCCTCCCTCTGTTCCCCCTCCCTTGCCTCGTCGCACCTTGAAACACTTGTATAAGCGCATTATAAATGCCATATCATATCATCATATCTAAAAGGTGCTATAGTCGTAATTTCCTTTTTTGTATAGCGCTCCAGGCCGGAAGGCATCCGGGTGCGTAAAAGGGGATTAGTAAAAATATTGTGAACCCAAATGGACCATGAGAAGTTCAAGTAAATTGTAAAAGTTACAAATAAAGACACATGGAATGTCACCTGGACAAGTGATTGTCACAGATGTGCACAGCAATGCTTCTGCAAATAATTAACTATAGGTGCAGTGTTTATTACGCGCCAACACTAGTTGAATATTTGTTGCAAAGTACAGTCGCCAACTCATTGTAATTCAACCAATTGCATGTCTTTGTATGCCAAACATATGCTCTACATATCTAATTGGGTGAACAATACACTGAAATTTGTGCAATTATGCAAACTGATTCATTCACCCATTATAAACTATTTTCATGATCTCATTGTAAATCTGTAGGCGAAAGACTGAATATGCAAAGCTAAAATGACACCAATGGTTGGAGAAACGGAGAAAATGTGACACGTTAGATGAACGTTAACGTACAAAGTAACCAGGTTAAGAAAAAGCAGCCATCGAGCACTAAGAGTTTGGAAAAAATGAAGAGAGTCTTAAGCATAAAAAATACATTTCCTAAATTTAGCCGCTTTATAAAAACGCAAGGCTTCTCATAGCAAAATATTAAAAAGCAGACGTTCCAATGTGGCCAGCGGGGCATTTGCTTAATTGGATTTAAAGCATGCTAATTCCCGGTGATTGTGCAATTTACAAGAACTCTTTATACCACAGCTAAGTGCGATGTCCGTTTCTTTTCTTTAAATAAAAAGCTGGAAGATTTCACTGAGACCAGGGCTGTGACCAGGACGACATGTTAAAAAAGAATCAAAGAGTGCCTGTACCTCCTTTCCGCACTACAAACGTCCACATGTCCCTCCAGCTCAACGAAGAGGCAACTTGGCTGCCTAGGCTTTTGAGGATGCTCTTGGCTGTGTCTTTGAGATGGAACGAGCCCTCGTCCTGGGGAGAAATGGAACACGATTCAAAAGATAATGGTCATCAAACCCCCAAAAGGCATCACATCATATTCAGTATCAGCACTGTTCCAACTGCACTGGACAGCAGAAGAGAATACCGAAGCAGTTGGTGTACTTCCATATGTGCTCCAACAGAACATCAGAAACCTCTAAGTGCACATGGCACACAAGTAGTACACAGGGATCCACAGTACACTTGGATCCTGAGTAAATACGGTAACCATTCAACAGGGCTGTACCCCTGCACAAATAAGGGAAAACGCCCCCATTCAGCTAGAAAATATCTTGCCCTTCATCCCATACCAGCAATTCCTGGCACAAATCTTGCGCATGTTTGCATTCCAAAGAAAGCATGTTTAATAATCAGCATCAACATCTGTATTCTAAATATTATATTAGGAGCCTTATTTTTTGTTGGTCTGTAAAATAATATTTCCATGCAAGAATAGGATTAATGTGCTCTTTTTGGAGGGTGGAAAGCAAGGGAAGACGTTGTAAAGCGCAATTAGAAATCGTAAAAAGAAGAGGGGTTGAGGCATTGATCAAAATAAATAGATAAAATGGAGCTATAAATAGCCCCTGGTCATAGGACAACTAGGGAACACGATATTATGTAAACAGTACCAATTTGGATTGGGTAACAGTAATGTATGTAAATATGACCTCTGTAGAGTGCTTTAAATTAAAGCACTATATAAAAAAAACAAATAAATGCATAATGCATAAAATCTATCTTCAACGTGAGATTCAAGCAAAGACATGATTAATGCACTCGTTTGAGTGCTTTTCAAAAGGTTCCCCAAAAGTAATGTGAAAATAAAAGGCAACAGATTGTTCACTGGATGTAAGGAAAAGGATCACTATATACTCAATTGTATGCCTATAAACACCTACATTTGTGGCACATGTACCCATTAAGTTAACAAAATACTGCATCTACCAGAAACACTTTAAATCCATCCTGTAGTGAATGCATTAACTGGAGTCCTGTACATATGTCCTATTAAGCTTCAAGAAATGAGTGCATCAAAATGAAACCAATTTTGATTAAAACTTTTATTTGAAGAAATGCTATATAAGACACAAATCATTGATGGAGCAGATCAAAATTTGGTGCTCAGGGTAACCCAGACGTGAACCCCTCACTGATGAAGCCCAACAAGTCCGAAACACGTGTCTGGGGTTGCTGTTGCTACTCTTGTTCAAAGGAGAATTACCCAGTATTTCGGTGCTGTACTGCACAAGTGGGTGCGATATGCAAATGGCAATTTCTATGCTGTGAAAAGTACAGTGAGCAAAACATGGCTGTAGACCCTCCCAGGTGGAGACTTTCCCTTAGTACAGGTTATATGCCAGTGTTCGTCTCGGTAGGGGGACTCCCAGAACAAGTTAGTCATGTATTTAAACACTGAGGTTTTCTCCCACACTCTCCATAGCAAGAGTGTGGTCCAGAGGGGAAATAATCAGCAGTGTGGGGGGTTATACACTGCTGCTTGTTAGGCAAGATTGTATGCAGTACCCTTTGGGTACAATACAACAACTCTGACCTTTTGGCAATAGGAACCCAACCTTTGGTATACGCCTGCACTACACAGGTTGGTAGTGAGGTCAAGTAGCAAGGCTCATCTCAAGAGGGGTCAATGTGAGCTGTAGGGGAGTTACACAGATTCTATGACAAGACCGGAGGCGAGCATTATGCTCAACTTCTTTAATACTGCTAATCCACAGCATTTAAAATCTTACTTTCTTTTTTTATATAACAATCTCAAACTTGTTAAAAAAAAATAACAGAAAAAACATCACAGAAGGGAAATACAAACATGGGAGTACAACATTCCCCATGAGGCTTTGTTGTCTGGAAGTCCTCAGCCTCCATCTCACTGACCAATCCGAGCCCCTTTCCTCCTATCAGTGTCTGCGTCACAGGGTCCTTCCCTCTTTTTTGCTGCAGCCACAGCAGACAAGTACACTTTTAATCATCTGTCATGGTTTTATGATGCTAGATACATATGGGCAATAAGCATTTACATACAATATAGATACGAGCAGTGCACGTCTTTTGAACGCTAGTTATATACACAGCGAAGTGAAGTAATAGTAAGGGTGCGAGAACCTCAGTAAGCTGCATCACCGCTAATAGGCCGGGCCCGCCAATAACATTCCTATTGAGTTTCATCCGAAGCAGATGTACAGTTTAATCCATGCCCAGCGTGGGGAGACAGTAGGCCTCATAATACGTCTGACGCACAGACAAGCTCAGCCGCTTGCATGCCATTACGCAAATGGATGTGCTACGCGCATGCACAGAAGCTTTTTATCCATGAAATGACGGTCGCTACCAGAAGCTCTCCTCTCACTCCCAGAACGCGCGCAGATCTGTGGATCATATCGGTTAACCTGAAAAGTCAGAGGTGCAAGTTAAGAAATTGATAAGTTAAAAAAAAAGAAAAAAAAAAACGAAAAGACGCAGGTATACGGAGCATTGGAAGAGTACAGAGAAGTGCCCCAGCCACTCGGAGGCTGTCTATCACAAACTTGACAGGCACCTTCAACAGTCCCCATGGCGTACTGCAAGGGGGAAGAGGTATGGAGTGAAAGAGCAGGAACAAGGCCAAGAGGAGGAGTTCATGGGAGAGGATGAAATAGATCTCTCCAATAGTTTTTAAAAAGTCTTAGGGAACTCCCTAATACAAGCAGTAGCTTAGGGGGTCAAGCTCTTGCAAGACAGATTGTCTGGCCTATAAGAGTTATTGGGCAAAATAGCTGGCACGCTCCACGATCCAGGTGAGGGCACCTCCACAATGAAGCCTCTGCAGCATGAGGAGAAGGGGAGAAAAGTGGCCCAGAAGAGAAAGCACTTCTACTCGCCCGGGTTCAGAGATGGGGAAGATAAAGAAGACCCAGGAGGCAGCTGATGCATTCCACAGGCTCAAGAGTGCCTTTTTAACAAAAAAGCCCTGCCCAGCCTCGTACCCATCCCAGGGGGGCAAAAAACACAGGGGAAGCTACATCATCCTCAGACCAGTCAGCACAGGAGGAGGAGCCAGAGGATGATGTGCAGAGCTTGATCAAAGAGCGTGAACTTGCAGAGGGAAATTCCCAGCGAGCCAAAAGCCAGCATTGTGGAGAGCCCCCAAGATGATGAGGACATGTCAGACATGTTTGAACCGGACACAATTAGGCACCCAAGGTCCACAGAATGGGTCCCTTCGCCGAGGGTAGCCATATTCATGTCTCAAAAGATGAGGAAGCCTCTAGAGAGAGATACCAGATTCAGGCTCAAGGCAGAGTGTCCGAGACCAGAGCTAGCGGGGAAGCAGATACAACCAAGTTCGATCCCAAGATGCTGACCTTCGTGACGAAGGCTGGGAAAGACGCACGTAAGGCCATGGACCGAGCATAGAAGACATGCCAAGACAAGCTACTTGACCCGACGGGTTCCATTGCAAAGGTAATGGACCTAGTGTAAAGAGCTAAGGACACCGGGGAGTCGGTAGATCCAGTGATCCTAGCAGGATGGGCACAAAGAGCAGTATGCATGTTGGGCAATGCAAACTGTGCAATTTCGTCAGAGATGACGGTCCATGCTACTTAAAATAGACAAACTAGGGGACCTGGGTTCTTATGAAGTAGGAGAGAATGCCCAAGGCCTTCTTTTCGGAGACACCTTCGTGAAGGAGATGAACAAATTTGTCGGGACATTCACCACCTCAGAGAAGGCGCAAGCGTCCATCAGGAAATGGTTCCCAGGGCGAATTTTTGCCGGGGCCGCTCAACCGACCAACAGAATGCCCCAAGGTCGGTGAGCGCAGTATTGGGAATCACGCCAGCAAGATGTCTTTTTTCCCCAATAGAGGCAGAGGCTTCCAGGGACACAGGAATCGTGAATACTACCGACACCAGAACAATAACCCAGGTGAACAAGCGCGCAGCGGGCTATCCTCCAGGAGGGGGCAGGACAAGATATTTTTTAACAGCTGGCGCAATCTGTCTTCAGACGCATGGGTGTTGCAGACAGTGCAAGGTTTTATGTTGGAGTTTCTTGAAGCTCCAGAGCAGAAGCTACCCCCACCGCGCATTCCAATGGCACGAGCAGAAGAGTTGTTAAACGCAGAGATTCAGGCCCTAGCGAGAAAGAATCTAATAGAAAAGGCGACGCCACACAAATTGACCTTTCTGAGCAACATGTACCTAGTTCATCGCAAGGACAAGGTTCGTCCTGTGATAAATCTGAAAGAACTAAACAGCTGGCTAGTGTACAGACACTTCAAGATGGAAGGGATCCATCTGCTAGGAGACCTACTCATATAGGGAGATTGTCTGGCGCGGCTAGATCGGAAAGACGTGTACCTTACAGTAGCAGCGCAGTGCAGTCCTTTCCTAAGATTCATCTGGAAAGGGGAGATGAGGCAATTCAAGAGCCTGCCATTTGGTCTAGCATCGGCGCCCTAGGCATTCACCAAGCTCGTGAGCCAGTAGCGACAGCACTACGGGAACAAGGTATTCGGATGATCCTCTACTTAGACAACATCCTACTCATGGCGGAGGACAGCGATCGCTTGCAGGTGCAAGTGCAGTGGGCAATAGACCAAATCTCTGGTCTAGGTTTCTTAGTGAACAGAGACAAAATTAGAACTAGTACCCATCGGGAAACTAGAATTTCTAGGCTTCACCATAGACACAAGGAAAGCCACCCTAGAGCTTCCAGCAGCAAAGAGGGACATAAAGAAAGACCTAAGATCAGCGCTCAAGAAGCCGATCATTTCGCTGAGGAATCTAGCCAGGATAGTGGGACTCCTAGCAGCATCCACTCAAGTGATTTTTCCCGGCCCGTTACATTATCGAGCTCTTCAGAGACTGAAGATCAGGTACTTAAGGAAGGGCCGGAGATGCCATTGGTTAGTCCCTTTAGACGAAGAGAGCAAAGCAGAGCTAGTCTGGTGGCTTCACAATATGGAATCTTGGAACGGTGGAGCCATTTTCAGAGACGTTCCAGAGCTCACTACAGAGTCAGACGCCAGCAGATCAGGCTTGGGGGGGTGGGGGGGGGCCAGATGCGGTCACACAGACAGGGGGAAAGTGGTCCCAGGAGGAACTAGAATTACATATCAACTGCTTAGAGCTCCTCGCAGGCACCTTTGCAGTGAAATCTTTCACCAAAGACAAAGCACAGTACTGAATCATTATGCGGATGGACAACATATCGGCAGTGCAGTATATAAACAAGTTAGCGGCACCAGGTCCAAGATGCTGGCAGAGCTAGCAAAGGATTGCTGGCACAGCTGCCTCGAGGAACACAAGTCAGAGCAGAATATCTCCCAGGGTCCCTGAATACAGTGGCGGACTGGAACTCCTGTTACTTACTGGATTACAGCAACTGGAAGTTGCACTGGGAGACCTTCGAGAAACTAGAGCAGAGATGGGGGCCCCTAGATAAAGACCTGTTCGCCTCACGATTGAACGCTCAACTGACGAAATAATTCAGTTGGAGGTTAGAACCGGCGGTGCAGGGGACAGACGCCTTCATTCAACATTGGGGGAGCCAGGTCCATTACGCCTTTCCCCACCTTCGCGATACTGGCGAGGGTACTAGCAAAGGTCCGCAGGGACAAAGCAGCGATAGTGACGCCAGAATGGAAATCGCAAGCCTGGTTTCCAGTTCTGATGGAACTTTCTACGGATTTTCCTCAGAAGATTGCGCACAGACCAGATCTGCTGTCAGACGCAGTGGGAACACATCACCCGCTAATACAGGATCAGACACTGTCACTATTGGCATGCAGAATTTCAGGCGCAGATGGAGCTTACCGGGACTTTCAGAGGAAGCTACAGAATGTATCAATGCATCATGGGCTCCCTCTACAATCCGGAGCTATAATTCCGCGTGGCAAGCCTGAGAGCTGTGGTGCAGGGGGGGGGAGGAACATTTCTCCTGTTTCAGCACCTATAGTCCAGGTAGTGAACTTCCAAGCTAGTCTGCCTCCCCCCCCCCCCCCCACCGGCAGAGCCTTTAGGACAGTAGGAGTATACAGATCGGCCATATCCACTGGACACAAACTAGTTGACGGAGCTCCAGTAGGAGAGCACCCAGTAGTGAGAAGGCTACTGAAAGGAGTGAAGGTTAGCAGACCCCCCCATGTCGAGGTATTCCTCACTGTGGGATGTGCATAAGATTCTGCGTCTGTTTGAGCAATGGCCAAGGAATGGCCTTTTATCAAATAGCCAACTTTCAGGAAAATTAGCGACACTGCTATGTTTAGTGTCTTGCAGGAGAGTTTCAGACATGAAAGCTTTAGAGATAGACCGGAAAGTATTCTATCCGGAAGGCATCGCGTTTAACACAGTGCAGTGGACAAAAAACAATTCTAGAGTAATTTCCTACCCATACTTCCCAAACAATGATAAACTGTGTGTAGCGCAATGCGTAAAATGGTATGAAGCAGCAACAGCAGCGATAAGACCAGCAGGAGTTAGTCTATTGCTCATAGCACGAAGAAAGCCATACAAAGCGATTGCGACTGCCACCATAGCTAGTTGGGTGAGGGAAGTGATGGAACTGGAAGGTATAGACATCACTATGTTTGGAGCACACTCCACCAGTGGAGCCATGGCTTTGCGAGCTTTTGCAGCAGGTGTTCCACTGCAAGAGATCATGAAGGCGAAAGACTGGGCAAGTGACTCAGTATTCAGGACATTTTATTTTAAACCTGTGCCCGATATAGCTTCTGCAGTTGTGGAAAGCTTTGAACAAACATAATGCTCGCCTCTGGTCTCATCATAGAATGAAGATTACCCGAGCGCACATAGCAGGAAGTCTTGATTCTATTAAAGACTTGGAGGCGAGCATTATCCCACCCAGCGGAAATACGTGTGTGATTATAAGCGGTGAAGAAATGTCTTATGAATTGAGTTAATGTTAACAGTAATAGTGGTATGAGAAACTGATAGATGTATTTCCCCTCCCTAATAGTGCAATTCTCTTTCTTGACTAGGAGAAGAGCAAAATAATTCGAGAGGACGACACAAGGAGTCAGTAATGAGAGTCTGGGAAGACAAGCAAAAGAAAGGGACAAGATAGCAGGACTCAGAAGAGTTTGAGTTTAAGTTAAGACTATGGTTTACAGTTATGAGAACGAACAAAAAAGAGAAAAAGGACCCCGTGACAGACACCAATAGGAGGAAAGGGGCTCGGATTGGTCAGCGAGATGGAGGCTGAGGAATTCCAGGCAACAAAGCATCATGGGGAATGTAGTACTCCCATGTTTGTATTTCCCTTCTGTGATGTTTTTTCTGTTATTTTTTTAACAGGTTTGAGATGGTTATAAAAAAAAAAAGAAAACTAAGATTTTAAATGCTGTGGATTAGCAGTATTAAAGAAGTTAAGCATAATGCTTGCTGCCGAGTCTTTAATAGAATCAAGAATTCCTGCGCTGTGTGCTTGGTCAATCTTCACTCACCGTGACAAGTATTCAAATAAACTCTTACAAGAAGGTTTCTTGATTAAATAATTATTAATTCATCAGTCAGTTAGTTGGTATAAGCCTTCCTCAGAAGGGAGCAATATAAAGCAACCCACAAATACCTTCAGAAATACACACTCTTGGTTTTCTAAATCAGCAAATACCCATTTGGGATGGTATAAATTCACTTCCTACACCATCAGGTGACTTCAATAGTTAGGGTGCTGTTGACATTTAATTTATCACTGTTGGATTTAAAATATTCAAGAGGAGTGTCAAAGAAAAGAGTTCAGAATAAAACAAGTATACACACAATTATTCTTAAGCCAGTAGGTACTTTCAAAATAACCCCCTAATGCAAAGTCAATTAACCATTTCCTGGAAGGAAGGTAAAACACATAGCCAGAAGATAGAAGAGTCATTCAGGGAGCCAGGCCAGCCAATGTTAAGTGGGCAAAAGTCAAGGTGAGCTGAAGCCCTTCTTGCAGGGAGGTAGAAAGTCTTTCACAAGGTTTTAAAAAAGTATTTGTAGGATAGAAGAAACCAAAGTAGGGCCACAAGCTGATTAGGCTGTGAGGTAAAGAAGCTGCAAGGAACTCTACAAGAGCAACCGAGACAGGTCTCCAGTGAGATCAAGCAAGGTGGCACAAGAGGTAAATTCTCTCAGACATTACAGTACCGTTAGGTTGAAAAGAAAAAGTGCAGTAGATGGCTTCTGTTCCTGGGCAGCTCTGCAGATCCTGTTGTTCCTGTGCCTCAGCCGTGGGGACAAGAGGGAGGACGTCTGGAAACTCCTGCACTGCAATGGAACGGACACGGACCGCAACCGGCAATCTTCAAACAAGTGGCACTTCAATTTTCAGCTCCTCGCGTCTACTGCAAATAGCAACACTGCAGTTCTTGGATGTCGAACTTTCCTTGCATCTGGGGTCCCGCACGCTGTTGAGGGGGCTCAGGCTCAGTCAGTCCTGCTTCCCGGTAGTCCGGAGGATCTTCCTGGAGCTCTCAGCCAGCTTAAAAGCAATGCACACGATCTGGTGTTCCTCTCCCTGGCTATTCGGTTCCAGCAGCGACTGCAGTGGAAATTCAACCAACTCTGAGAGGATGTCCAGGTGGCTTACTTGGAGTGGATTGTTCCCACAAATTCAAAAAGGGAGAAGTCGTCCTTGCAAGGGCTTCTCTGTCAATATGAATCTGGAGCTTCAGCACAGCAGCAGGGCTTCACCGGGCAATCAAACGTCCAGGAGTTGCAGCAGACGTGTCTTCCAACTTCTTCGGATTCCTTTGTCCAGTGGTCGACTGTCTTCCAAGCCAAAAAGCCTAGCCTTTTATGCAGGTTTCTCCCATTCATTCCAGCATAGTTGTTAGTCACCCAGCAGGGTTGTCCGACAGCCAGCCGTCCAATCACCTAAGAGTGCATTCCTGTGTCCTAGTAGACTAAGCACAGGGAGTTTTGGGCACCTCGCTCGGTTCCGGCCCCCGCCAGCCAGCTTGGAGCCAGAGGCGGGCTTCACTCATGAATCCCGCCAAAGACAAAGCGAACAAACGAACAAACTGACAAAACCTGGTTTGGCACGCAGAGTAAATCTCAAGAAGGACCTTTCCACAAAGAAATGGCGAAAAAAAAAGACCAGGGCCATTTTGACAAAAATGGCACCCATGGGTGCTTTACCTTGGCTGTGAACGCAGCCCACGGTAAAAACACACAACAGTAGTAAAAAGTAAACCATTACCACCAGCCATTCATCGAGGAAAGGGTAACATACAAATGTTACTTGAGTAGCTAGACAAAGGGGATACTAATTAACCCCTCTAGCACCCTATTGTAACAAAGTGTGTGCTGGGTCTAGAAAGTTACAAATGTAAAAAAGTCAATTTCCCTTTACTGCTCTTGGAAACAGTAGTTTATCCAAGAGAAGGTATTTAAACTTTGGGGAAATATGAAAGACGTGCCTGTGCCACTGCACCAAGGTGATGTGTGACACAATGTAAAAGATGATGCCTATGGAGTTTGTCAGACTCCACAACCAAAAGAAACTCAGTGTTCAAAATCACATTCAAATACATGAGATTGTGGGGGAAAAAAGGGTCTCACTCTCTACGGGTTAAAAATTCAAGTCCTCAAAAAGCAGCAAAGTTGCTGGGGGTCTCTAAGGTAGAGAGTAATTAGCACATTTCTGAGAATTCTCCCTAACACTGCTTTACATTAATTTCCAGTCTCGTTGGATCGTCTTGTGCTGATATCACACAAATAAGAATCCTTAAAACACCTCATATTTGGTAACTGCTTCAGAGGTAGATGGCAGGAGGTGATTTACAGCATGATTTAGGGCAGAATTTCAATGTTTGCAGTTCTGGCTCTCAAACATGTTGTTGCTTCCTTAGTTTGCTTTTACTTTTCTCTTGGGGCTAGAAGGAAGCCACTAGGACCCTTTTCTCTGGTGGGCTGGCAGAAGTAGCACATAGGACTACCAAGTAAGTTTTGGAAATGTTATCTATTTGCTAAAAACACATGAAATCTCCACTAACTATCAGAATTTCATCATTCAATATCAGCAGGCTCCTCCAAACTTGGGGCCATTTCAGCTGGCTGGCTCCCTCTTTCTGCTCCCCTGAGCTGCTCTGGAATGTTCGTCATTTTTTTGGGTGGTCCTGTTGCAGACCGTTTCAATGCTGGGCAATCTGCCTTTCTAGTCTATTCAGTCCAGTCGTTTCGCATTTTGCTAGTCTGAATCCTTTCTGTGCTCTGGGTACAAGCCCCCTCAACTTGGAGGATCTCATTGTTGGTAGTCAGACTCAAACTTGGTACCAAAACTCACTGTTCTGTCACTCCTGGACTGAACTCTCCACATCCAGCACCATGAATACGGGTCTCGGACTCCTGTGGTGGAGGATACGTGGATTCAGCCGTCACTTTCGGCTTAGGGATTGGCTCCGTTAGGTGGTGGTCAAACACTATGGTAAGACTGTTCCCAATGCTGGACAACGCAGGTACCATAAGATGCAGAACTCTACAATTCCCCGGACATCAAGAGAACCCCAGGACATGAAGGTGGGCAGTAGCAGAATTAACCATGCTAAAATGGCAGAACGTGACCCTTGTGACCGAGAACGAATTAGTTATGGACAACAGAATCTGCATGAGGATTGTTCTTAGCTCACAAGTTGGGGTTCCTCTGTGTCACAAGGTCAAGCCCAGGACAGTAACCGGTGCAGCAAAGGACCCAAGAAGGAAGCTGGTCAGTATAGATGGTGGTCCTAGGACCATTCCGAAGTCTTCCAAGGGCAGGATTTTCAAACATGGTTTGAGACTGGCTCTTCCTAACAGTCAAGAGTTTGAAGCACCAACAATGATCTTTGAGAGATTAGCACAGAGGGGCAAGCCTTTGCCGGGAATCTGCTGGAGGTAATGCTGGTGGCTGCAACGGTCGCCCTCCAGTCTTGATCTGGCTGTACCTCAACAAAAGGTGGCCTGGCTCCAACGACAATCTGAAGAATGGTTGCTGGAGTTCTCCTCTGAGCCCACCAATGGTAAGCTTGTCTACCATTCAAACTGGCAAGGGCTCACCAATTAAGGAATAAAAACAATAGCAGAAAGATGTGTGTTCCATAGAAGAAGATGTAGGGGAAAGAGCAGAAAGAAAATATGCCTTAACAGACAGCTTTGAACCAAGATTATGTGTTTTTTTTCCCTGGTGCTTCAAGTCAAGTTACTGAGTTGGCAAGGTTGCTCGACAGGATACAACAATGTGGTGCGATTCAACAAGCGGCAATGGCTTGTGGCTCTAAGAAGCTTGGGAGAGGCAGGTTATGTTCAAGTTGGCAAAGCTCGATTGTGTCTAGAGGTGAAGGGAGTAGAGATTCAGATTCATCGGTGAGCAGGCTCAACGGGATCCTAATACGTTGGGTGGTTTAACATGCAGCAATGGCTCGTAGCTCAAAGAAGCTTATGCAGGTGGTGATGCTGTGGTTAGAGTAGTTCGAAGTGGTGTGTCAAAGGCTGATTGGGTCTTTGCAGAGTGTCAAAAAGGTGCTGAAAGTGTTTGTCGAGTCTTAACACGGCTCAAGATTGCAGAGCCAAAGACAGCTAATTTTGGTCCTTGGGGTGCTGTGGAGTTCATCACCAAGGAAAGGTATGCCAGTCTTCTGCCCTTCCCAGCTAGGAAGGTTACCAGAGACACTTGCATGGCTGCCGCTTCAGGAAACAGTCTGGGGTACCATTGTCCAGCTGAAGTCAGGCTTTCCCCCTGCGGTAAAGGAGACGATCTGCACTCTCTACTTGTCTTCACACCCAATAGATGGGACCTTGGTCAGCCTTTACCCAGTGAAATCTTCAAGATGGTTCAAGACAACCCTTCAAGATGGTTCTTCAAGCTGACGCTCCAAGAGGAGTCCCAAAGACTATTCAATAAGTCGAGGTCTCACTCATTATGTAGTCACTTAGACACAGCGCGTTGGCCCAGTCCAAGCTTTCTATAAGCAGCCAATTCTTGCTTTTGTAATAAATATTATTACTTGTTATGTTAGCCCCCCCCAGTGCCTTGTCTGCAGAAAGATAGGAATGGGTCTCAGGAAGGAAGTGGAGGTATAGCAAATCCATGATGGCTGGCCCCTTCTCCAATGTGGAGGTAGACTCAGATCAAAAGTACTCCAGTAGCTTTCACACTAGTGCGACTTCCATAATTGTGTTGCAGCGACACATTGAAGCTTCCCGCACACCAAGTCTGGTTGGATCTACCCAACCCTCTGCCAAACCGGTGGCTGCATTCATGGCTTGTGGCTATAACCCAGTGAGGACGACAAAACCAATCATGGGATGCAGGTAGTACTTTTACCCAAAACGTCCACAGGAGATAAGCCAGAGGACGATGCGTTAGGGAGTCAGCAAGGAAGTACCCCTAAAATCTTAACTTTGGAGAGAGACATTTCAATTAATATTGTTGAGGAATGAAATGCCATGCTAATGCTTTTTTGAAGTTGTCAGAGTGTTAGGCAGAGTTTGTATGCAGTACCCTTTGCGACCACCACACACAACTAAGACTACAGGTGTATGCAAAACCAAAACTTGGTATAAGTCTGTACTACACAGTTTTTGGTAGCGGAGCAACCAGTCTTATCTAAAGAGTAAATGTGAGCTGTAAGGATGTTACACAGAGGTCTACAATCACAAGTATCCAAATAGACTCTTACACTCAAGGTTTCTTGGTAAAACACGTATTCATTTATTTTACAGTCAGTTATAAAACATTCATTAGAAGGAGGCAATATATAATCGCACACAAATATACTTCAGTACTTTACGCTATAAGATTCTGAGGCATTTAAACTACTTTGAAGGAGGAGCAAAATGGCATAGGTTAATAAAAAGAAGGTTATAAGTATTCTTAGACAGTGCAAATGTTTTGAGTTTGCCAGAGGAGTTGATTCAATGCAATAGGTTAGGCCAAAGTCAATGGGATAAAATCTTGTATATGATAAAGCAGTTCTGGTAGTTAAACGGAAAAGTCTTTGCCAAAGTTCTCAGAAGTAATTTGTAAAAGAAAGAATCACCTGTTGGGTCACAAGCTGGTTATGCCTGCAAGTTGGGAAAGTTTCAAGCACTTTCACCGCAAGAGGTAAGTACCCTCAGTCTCGTTTCACAGTACCTTACAAATGAAGAAAAAGATGCAGCTGAAGACTTCTGTTCCAGGAAGTTCCTGCAGATCTCACCGTTCCTGGGCCTCAGTCGTGGGGACAAGAGGGAGGACGTTGGGGGGACTCCTGCACTGGGACTGGTCAAAAAGCTGTCAACTTGCAAATCTTCGATTCCAGTAGCTGTAGTCAAGCCCACAAACTGGTGTCCCTCTCCCTGGTTATTCGGTTTCCTGCAGCACTCTGAGGAAAATACAACCAGCTCCGGGAACGGTATCCAGGTGGCTTAGTGTCAAGTTGATTGGTCCCACCAACTCAAAGGGAGGAGTTGTCCTTGTGGGGGCTTCTCCGTCAAGGTGAACTTGGCGATTCAGACCTGCAGCAGGGCTGCACCGGGCAAACCAACGGTCCAGGAGTTGCAGCAGCCTTCAAGCTCGCCTTCGGTTCTTTCGTTCCAGTGCTCGACTCTGCTTTCCAAGCCAAGAGACGTGCCTTTTATCCAGTTTCCTCCCATTCATTTCAGCCTAGCTGCCACTCAACCAGCAAGGTGGTTGTCCTTGCCGGACAGTCAGCCAGTCAATCACGCCAGAGTCCATTTGGGTCTCCTAGGAGACGAAGCACAGGTGGTTTTGGGCACCTGCCTCACTTCCTGCCCACCCCAGACACTCGGGCACCAGAGGTGGTCTTCAGTCCTGAAGCCCGCCAAAGGCAATGGAACAAAGGGACCAAACCTGGTTTGGCGTGCAGAGGCAAACTCCAAGGACCTTTCCAAAAAGAAATGGCAAAAAAAGAAGACCGGGACCTGTTCAAACCAATGGGGCTCGGACGCCATCTTTAAAAACATGGCTCCAATGATTTAAAGCTACCGGTGTTCGCGGTCAGCAAAAATCATGGTTGTTCGTTGTAAAACCACTGCCACCAGCCAACGAGAGGAAAGGGTAGCATTTGACTGCTACATGAGTATCTAGACATAGGGCATACCAAGTTACCCCTCCAGCACTTTATTGTAAGATAGGGTGTGCTGGTTGTACGAATTTAAAAAGACTAGTAAAGTCAATTTCACTTTACTTTCTCTGGGAAACAGTAGTTTATCCTAGAGAAGGTATTTAAACCTTGGGAAAGCCTGAACGGCTACCCTGTGTCGCTGAACTGAGGGTGCTGTGTGACACATGAAAAGATGATGCCTATGGAGTGGTCCAAAACTCCATAATCAAAGAACACACAAGTAAAACACACATCAAAATACTTGAGTGGGGAAAAAAAGGTTCCCACTCTCTCCATGTAAAAAAACCAAGTCCTCAAAATCCAGCAAAGTTGCTGGGGGTCTCTAAGAGGAAGGGAATAAGCACATTTTTGAGAATTCTCCCTAACAGAGTCCTTCTGCACTGGCAAAGCAGACATTCTTGAACGGAAATCTGGGGAAAGCATCAGTGATAAAACTTAGCAGAGTGAGAATTGTTAAAGTCTGTTGAACTTTGAAGGGAATCTTCAACTACTGGTTGGGGGGGGGGAATTATTTTCTGTTGGGCTGAGAATAAGGGGATGAAGAACTCCAGGGGTCATTCTAAAGTAGTCTTCAAAAAGCAGGTCACAGGCTGCCCCAATGCCACATTTCCTTTTTTGCAATAAAGGTATACAACAGTAAAAAGGAATAAAAACGGTTGCGATATTGATACCCAGGCATGGTTTAATCTGTTGTCTGTTGGATGGCTGACAAAATGGAAAAATGTGTCAACCAAGTGCAAACACATCTGTTATCAAGTCAAGAATAATGCAGGCCAAAATCTTCCCACAATTGCAGTTGTGGGTTGGCTATTTATAGACTTCTGATATCACTGGGGCGAGACTGAACATTTAGTGCCCAATGATGGGTAGTAGCAATTTTTTTGCAACTTCATTTAGTGATCATTTTTATCTCCTTCAGCCAGGAAACTAGTAGCCAGGCATTTTCTTTTACCTTTTTAGGTATTCGACTTATCGTGTACGTAGCTCCAAGAATCAATAGAGAACTTTACTGACACATTTGATTGGTGAGGCTGGATCTCAAACAAACATGTGTTGTATATAAAACAATATGGAGTGTGGGGCTTGATGAGGGCAGAAGACAAACCAGGTGGTGGTGTGGAGTGGCAACATAGTCGGTCAACACTACCACATTTTACAGTTGACTCCTTTACATTGCACATTTACAATTCTAGGCTCGACAAGCTGGAGAAAAATAAGAATTTTGCAAGTCACAATTTACACACCGTAGTAGGTTGGTTTTGCTAAGGCCACATCAAATTATATTGTATTGGGCGACGGATTTGCTGCTTGAAAAATGTATTAAGAACTGGAAACAAGTTGCAGCAAAGCACAAAACATTGTTGTAGGTGCAAGGATATGCACTTTTTTTTACAATATCGGTTTAGCAATACATTTCTTTAAAGGCAGTTTTCTTTATTAATGGATACAGCATCTGTCAAATCTCAGCTCCCATAAAGTGTTGAAATTCGGTGGACACGCACCCACCCAGGAAGTAAACTTGAAACTGTATGGCTCACTTCTGCTTGTATGATTAAAAAAGCGTGTTTTTTTTGTGTTGCTGCAAATGTTATGCACAGAAGTTGTGTGCATCATACGAGACTACAAGAAGGTGACTAATGCACAGGCTCTTCTGGAGGCATGTTCAAGTCTTACAAGTAGTAAAACCCATAAGTCATCTGAGAGAGTTTTCAAGTTACCCCAAATCGATTTTGAAAAGTTCACCCATTACTGGCTTCTAGGCTCAAATCAAACTGCATTCTGGTACTTGCCCTCTTGATATTCTAATGTATGCAAGAATGCGAAAAAACACCAGGATTTACAGAACACAATTTGAGAGATCTGTTTCAGAAATCTTAAGAAACAAGATTGTAAATAGTTTTCGCTCATCTTACAGTTGTTCAGAAAACAAAGAATTGTGTTGCTTGCTGCCTTCAGATTTCAGACTCAAATCTATAGATTAATAAATCAACGTGATGTGGCCTAATGTGATGAAAAACAACGGGGTAGGGAAAACGTAGACCCAGCATACAAAGTTGTTAGGCAAGACTGTATGCAGTACCCTTTGGGTGCACTACAACAACCCTTTCCACCTGGCAATAGGAACCCGACCTTTGGTATAAGTCTGGACTACACAGGTTGGTAGTGTGGTCGGATAGCCATGCTTATCTCAAGAGGGGTCAACGTGAGATGTAGTGAGTTACAGAGATTCATAGTGATAAGTATCCAAATAAACTCTTACACACAAGGTTTCTTGATTAAAAAATTATTAATTTAACAGTCAGAGTAAGACTTCTTCAGAAGGGAGCAATATAAAGCAACACAGAAATACACTTCAAAAATACACACTAATAGTTATGTAAATCAGCAAATACCCATTTGGAATGGCTCACAGACACTACTTAGGTGACTTCAATAGCTAGGGTGTAGTGGACATTAATATATCACTGTCGCATTTAGAATATACGAGAGGAGTGTCAAAGAAAAGAGTTTTCAGAATAAGACATTCACAAAATTGTTCTTAACCAGGTAAGTACTTTCAATAACCCCCCCGCCCCCACCCCCAATGCAAAGTCAGTTAACCCTTTTCTAGAAGGAAGGCAAAACACATAAGCAGAGGTGAGAAGAATCATTCAGGAAGCCAGGCCAGCCAGTGTTAAGTTAGCTCTTGGTCAGCTTAAAAGCAACGCACACGATCTGGTGTTCCTCTCCCTGGCTATTCGGTTCCAGCAGCGACTGCAGTGAAAATTCAACCAGCTTCGAGAGGATGTCCAGGTGGCTTACTTTGGAGTGTATTGGTCCCACCAACTCAAAGGGAGAAGTCCACCTTGCAGGGCTTCTCTAGTCGAAACGAAAATGGAGTTTCAGCACAGCAGCAGGGTTTCACCTGGCAAACCAACAGTCAAGGAGTTTCAGCAGGCGTCTCTTCCAAGTTGTTCTTCGGATTCCTTCGTCCAGTGGTCGGCTCTGCCTTCCAAGCCAAAAAGCAGGTTCTCCCATTCATTCAAGCCTAGCTGTCAGTCGCCCAGCAGGGTTGCTGTCCTTGCCAGACAGCAAGCCGGCCAATCACCTAAGAGTGCATTCCTGTCTCCAAGGAGACGAAGCACAGGGAGTATCTGGCACCTCCCTCGCTTCCTGCCCCCGCCAGACACCCTGGAGCCAGAAGCGGCCTTCACTCATGAATCCCGCCAAAGACAAAACTAACAAAGGGACCAAACCTGGTTTGGCGCGCAGAGTAATTCTCAAGAAGGACTTTTCCACAAAGAAATGGCAAAAAAGAAGACTGGGGCCATTTTGACAAAAATGCCACCCTTGGTGCTTTACTGCAACTGCGAATGCAGCCCGCGGTAAATGCACACCACAGTAGTTAAAAGTAAACCACTGCCACCAGCCATTCATCGAGGAAAGGGTAACATAAAATTGTTACATGAGAAGCTGGACAAAGGGAATAGAAAGTAGGGTGTGCTGGGTCTAGAAAGTTACAAATGTAAGTAAAGTCAATTTCACTTTACTGCTTTTGGAAACAGTAGTTTATCTAAGGGAAGGTGTTTAACCCTTTGGGAAATCTGAAAGACTTACCTGTGCCACTGCACTGAAAGTGCTGCGTGACAATGTAAAAGATGATGCCTATGGAGTTTGTCGGACTCCACAACCAAAAGAAACAAAGTTCAAAATCACAGTAAAATACGAAAGAGTCGGAAAAAGGGTCTCACTATCTGCAGGTAAAAAATTCAAGTACTGAAAATCCAGCAAAGTTGCTGGGGGTCTCTAAGGTAGAGAGGAATTAGCACATTTCTGAGAATTCAGTTTTTACTACTTTTGAATAAGCAAGTTTAATGTTTTAAAATTAAACTTTAAATTATTTTATTAAATAGAAATTATGCAATTCACTAAAAGAAAAGGTGAAGACTGGCAATGATTTGACAAAGCTAGATATATGGTGGCTTTTTATGAGTGTTGCAGTCCCAGAAAGTAGCACATTCAGAACTTACTTTGACAGTGAAGATAAGAATTCGGCCACGAGCTACCATATTGATAAAGAGCACCATGGCTTCATCCTCATGTGGAGAGTAGGTATCAAAGATCCGCTTTGCCATTACATGGCCCTGCCGAAATACAAGTGTTCAAGTTATACAATTAGGGACAATAAATAGTTTTGTTAACAACGGTTTCTATTTAACAGCATAAAACCAAACCCTATCAGCTAAAGATGGGAGAACCCAAGTAGTAGAAGAGTTGGCAAAGAAAGACAGGTGGCTTATACTGAGCAACATCCGGAACTAGTCGATGCAAGTGATTCAAGGAGGCTTTTGGGGGTGCAGACTATAGTGCATTGTGGGGAGAAATTGAATAAGAACCCATTAAAGTAAAGCAATGTTTAAAACGCAATTTATGAACTAAATCATAACATTCTTCAACATTTAAGGCTGCCGACAAAACTTTGAAAGGTTTTCAAGCAATAATGAATGAACTACAGTACAGTGAAAAATAAATGGTAAGCAAGAGAGGCCTAAAATACTGCGGCTAAGCTTGGCAAAGTAAAAGTATAATTCAAAATAATGTTCTGGACATTTAAAAAAAAAAAAAAAAAAAATCAAATCGCTGGGTAGAAGCACATACCACTACATTCAAAGATTAACACAAAACATTTGTTTCAGCAGTCAAATGCATGAATAGAAAACTTGGGTTGTCAGTCAGGAAATGTAGCCGAAAAAAGATGCTCCAAGCCTAAAACAGAAATTCATTTAATACAAGAGAATCGACAAACTTACAGTAGCTTGGTTTAGGACAATGACATGGATTCCTCGTCCCTGTTCTTGGGCCTCATCTTCCAAGACCTGCAAATGTGTCAAAAACGTAAACAGTCACTTTGGCACTGTCATGTATAGTGTTGTGGTAATATTTAAATTAGTGGCGCAAATCTCAGATCAGAACGTATTTCCAATCGGTGTAAAAATAAATAAATGGAACATACAGTTATAGCAGAAGCAACTGCCATGTTCACGTCACTCAACTTTTTCCACATGTTTTCTCATCCAATTATGAGATTCCACCCTCTCCAACTTCTTGGTAACCAGCTCACCAGTGATCCTTAAGATCATGCCCACACCCTTGACACCACCATCTCCCCTGCCCTTGTGCTAATCCCAGCAACAACTCAATCTTCACCTTCCTTCATCTGGCACAGATTTGAGGAATACTATATTGTGAAAAATGAATAAGGTCAGCAGATGCCTGCATGTCATAAAGGACATGATTCCCCAGTCTTGTGTTTTTATTTCACCATCACTTGTGCTCCAAGAGTTGTACTCTATGTCAGTTCAGCTGACCAAAATAGACTAAAGCAAATCTAACTAGAGGAGGGTCCCCCCCCCCCCCCTAAAACCCATCCACCTCCTTGCCATGTAATCACCTGGAACCCAGAACAATGCGCCAATGATTTTGTTTCTGAATTTCTTCAACAAAATATGAGCTTGCGTTGAAGTTCTGCAGGGACTTCTATAAAAAGGGAGATCCCAGGAGGCGGCATGAAATTAAAACCTCTTTTGGGTCACATGAAAAAAGCTTAGGCCTTGCCATGGTACACACAAGGTCTCTTGACTTATTTCCTCCATGCATCAAACGGACCTCTCTCTTGCACCTCAGCATAGAACTGAAGACCTTGCTCTTCAAAGAACTACCACCTTCAGCTTTTGCATGCGTTGCTCCCCTTTCAGCATCCCTACATCATTGTTCAAGGCTCCACTTCTAGCAAGATAGATGATCCCTAGCGAACGATCATGCATAAAGTCCTCATCTATCCCTATTCAACACTACAGATACTGTCTCCTTGGGCTTTCTGATAGCCTCTGGTCCAAACCTCATCTTCCTCACACACAAAAAACGGATACCACCCATCAAACCTCAATGTGGCCTCAGAATCAATGTATTTCTCTGTCTCCAAGTAGACCATCAGAATCTTCGCCTTCCTCATGGATCCCAATTTACAGCACCCCACTGAAAGCTGGTTAACAGACCATGGGCTGCCTCCATCATCAACAATACCCCTCGGACACAGCTACCCCCCCATAGAAACTATATCACAGGATATCATCGGATCGTGCTCCTAGACAAAGAATCATCCTTTGGCTGCTTGCAACAATCATCAATGGCTCGTTTCTGCAACTATGCCCATCTGGTCTCTTTTCTTCTCCATGCCCTCAATAGTTATGCCATTCTAAAACTTGGAAGGATTCCAAGCCTCAGTCATGGATTCCCATTCTTAAATCTATCTTCCCTCTTCTTCAATTGCAACCTGGTCCCTCTGTATGCATTGCTGCACCACTGCTAATGCTACAAGCACCATCGACCAGAATGACCTCAACATCCTCACATCAATGAACTTCCCTAGGCCTGCTAAATTCTAATGCAAACCTGCAAAAAGCTATTGTCTTTCCCTGGAACTCAGAAAACCTTTTTTTGTTTTTTTTAAAACCACTGTCCAAAGATGTTACTATTAGTACAAAATACTAAATCCAGTCCATAACACTGGCCCATATTCAAGCCTGCATATCTCAGGCCACAAACATGGATGAAATCTGTAAGAAACATTCCAATCCTACTGCAACATCTACCTCTACTCTTTCTTCCCAGGCCCTCTGCACAACATTGGTATCCCAGTTCACATCTAAAACTCTGGGCATCCTGTCCTCTCTCTCCTCTACACCCCTCCCTCCTCCAACTGCACTTATGATTCCCTTGGTCCCTCTCTCATCATCCCTCCTACTCTCCTCATCCATAGCACCGAATGAGGTTACCAAGACCGTTTGCTCTATGAAAGTCCAAACAGGAGTTTCCCTGCTCCTCTGGAACCATCAAGGACAATATTGCTGCCATCGCTCCCCCTACTAGGCGGAGTTCTGCAATCACTACGTTGCCACTGGCTCCTTCCCACCCATCACCTCTCAAGCACTCCCTTGTGCACCCCCATCTAAAAAAAAAGCAGTCTGCAGGGCCTTACTGCCCAGCTAACTACCGTCCTATTTCCACTACCCCCTTCGTTGGCATCTTTGGAGAAGTTGGTAATTTTCCAACTAATCCATCACATTCAATCTGCACAACCACCAATCTGGCTTCAGAGCAGCTAGAGGCACTGAAACTGCTCTCCTGAACACCCGTGAAGACTTGCTCTGAAATCTGAACTCCAACTCTCCTTCTGTTCTCATCCTCCTTGATCTGTCCTCTGCCTTAGACATGGTCAATCATGGTACCCTCTTATATAGACTCCAGGCATCACGTAACGGGCACTGACGTGGCTGACTACTTCCATTTCAAATCGGTCCTCACTCTCTACTTGCAGCGTCCCTCATAGCTCTATCCTCACGGCGAGGCTTTTCAGCATTTACCCTGCCCCTCTTGCCCACTTGATCTCCACCTTCTCTCCTCACTGCCAGTTTAATGCGGATGACACTCGGCTCTCCATTAAGCTTCCCGGCTCTCCTTCCGCTCTCAATCCCAGATTGTATGACCACTATTCAGGCATGTTGTGCTGTTAACGATCACTGTCTTAATGCTAGTAAGACGGAAATCCTTCTCATTGGTATTCTCCCCCCACCCATTCCTTTCCCCTTACGCTCTGGCTGCCTTCCTTGGGCCCCCTCCCCTCACCCTCTTTTGAGGCAACACACTTGGGGGTCATCTTCGACTCCTTTCTCTCCCCCTCAATCTCACCTCATATCACTGCCCTTGCCAAGGCAGCTCACTTCCAGCTATACCTCCTCAGAGGAATTCTCCCTTTCCTCACCTTCCCCCAGAGCTCTGTTTCTCTCCAGGCTGGACTACTAAAACAGCTTCTTCCTCAATCTCGCCTCACTCTGCCCTCTTCAACTAATCCAGAATAGGACTACAAGATTTATCCTTGGCTTCAATCCCAAGGACCGCATCTCTCCAGTCCTAAAATCTCTCCAATGGCTCCTGGTGGCTGCAAGGATAAAATTCAGGACCCCATGCATCATCCACAAGGCTTTCTTGGGCCTTGGACGGTGCTACATTCAACTTTCTCTCCCTAAATACCTCCTTGCTAGAGTCCTTCTGTCCACCAGCTCTAACATATATATATGCGGGTGGGAGGGTAAATCTTTCTTTGGCAGGAGCTTCTCTTTGGAATGGCCTCCCTGCCACTCTTCGACCTGTGCTTCTCAAGACCTTCCTTTTCTCCACCTCCTTCCCCCTCTCCCTAACTTGTCAATGCCCCCCTGCTGCTGCAACTGGCTTCCTGGTCCCTTATGAGTCATACAGGAGCCAGGCCCTCCCTCCACCAGTGTGCCTCAGCACCCTCTTCCAGCACTTGCCTTCGGACATCCCTCCCTGACTAGACTACCGAGTCTGGTCAACCCCTCCTCCTCCTCACACTAATTGACCCTTATCCCGTCCACCCATGCACTTACCTGTGGGTCTCCCCCTCCACCCCACCCCAAGCACTTACCCAGTCCTTGGCGACCCCTCCCTACTGCATCGCCTCTCCCCTTAGCTGCCCCCTCTTCACTGCACTATCTGTACATCACAAGGCCCAATAGGACCATATATTCCTCCTCAGTCTCCCTCCGCCCGCCCCACCCTCCTCGCCTTGTGGCGGCTGGCAACCCTTTCTGCTGTATAGGCACCATACAAATGCTCAATAAATAAAATGATATTAAAGAAAAAATTCTGCAAGAGCATGCATCCGTTGCCTTATGATATATGACATGATATGGCATTTATAACGTGCCTATACACAAGTGTTTACGTTTAGCATGCCCTAATCTACAAGGTCTTTCGGGAAAAGAGATAGCTATTTCTGCATACATTCATTTATTTTTTTAAATAGTTGCAATTTTGCTGTAGCCTCCCCATAGTTGCCTTCAGACACCCCCTCCATTCCACAGTCCCTTTACTCCTCCTACATCAGGTTGGAATTGCTGAAACTTGGATCTAAGAGAAAGCGGGGGTGTTCGTGGCATAGCGGGAGAGGCAGATGCAAATCAAATGGCTTTGATAGGTTTACGTAGGAGTTGCCCTGTTCCTGCGAGTCTGTATGCTTCCACAGGATTTCACAGCAAGTTATGGGTATGGTAGTCACAGGGAAAAGCCCAAGGACTAGAAAGTATAAAGAATGATTTAGGCGGTGTAACGCGTTATTGTGGGGGACAGGTGGTGATAGAGCTGAAGAGAGGAGCCCAAGTCAGATCTTGGTAGTCTGCCTATGGTGTAATCTAGGCCTGTGATTGACTTAAGAATGGGACGCGAGTGTGATGCATGGTGGAAGAGTGCGAATTTAGAGGGTGGTTGGTTAGTTGGAGGAGTACACATACAGGTACAGTTAGTGGGAGGGAAGGGTAGACGAAAACGTAAATGTGGGATAGTATTCGAGGTAGCATGAATGTACTGGTGAAGCAGTTAGAATGCTGGTTGCATGTTTTTGGTGGAGTTTAATTTCTTTTGGCTGTGTGGCATCCAATCCCTGCGGGTTAATGATGGTAGTTTAGTTAGTGGATTGAGTGAGGGGACCTAGTGGTTTCTGTATTATATAGACAGGTTTGATGGGGCGGAGACGAGGCTAGCATGTAGATTATTAGGTGGTTCTTATGAACTAAAGTGCTAGGTTTTAAGCCGTTTTGTGGAGGTTAGGTGTATTCCTCTGTTTGGATGGGCTTGGGCATGATTTTAACATTTATAAAGTGCATACCCAGAGAGTCCAAGCAGAGACTGCATCTAGGCGCAGATGTCAAAAAGCAATTTTATCATTGACTACATAGGCTATCACTTAATAATTAAGTTAGTTGGTAGGAAAAAATTACAAAAAGATGAGTTTTTAATTACTTCCTAAAGATGGATACGGACGTAACCCGTCGGCGATCCGGCGGGAGAGAATTCCAGGACTGAGGTCTGAAAGAAGAAAAGTGCCTATCAACCCAGGTTGTCGTTTTGACAAATGGTACTGCCAGAAGACACTGATCCGCTGATCAAAGTGATCGGTTTGGCCAGTGAGTTTGGATTTTTGAGATCAGGTAAGCCGGAGCAAGGCTGTGAATGCACTTGAAAACCAAACACGAGACCTTGACCAGGAGTCGCTGGTGAACCGAGAGCGAATGAAGGCTCCTGCGATATTGTGAAACGGTTACCTTCCTTGGCAATGAGAAAACCAGCCCGGTTCAGAATTCTGTGCAACCTGCAATCTCTTTGAACTTTTGGACACATAAGAAGGGCATTGCAAAAGTCCAGTTTCGAATTTGTGAGTGTACCCGCCACTATTGGACGGTCCTTTTCAGCAATAAGAGACAAGACAGGCTTTATATATTTGAGTTGGTAGTATATAGATTTAACCGTCTGGTTGACATAAAGGTTGCAGTTCATGCTGGACGGCCAGATACAGCCATGGTTTTTTACTGCATCTGAAAATTTGGTGGGAGCCGCAAACAGAGCAGGACACGAAGTACATTGTAAAGCACTTGCTACCTTTTCTTAGAGCCAAATACAATGACCTCCGTTTTTGATGCAATTATCTGGAGCTTGTTTTCCAGCATCCAGATCTTGATAGCACAGGATAAAACTCAAGTCTATTGCCGCCAATTGTTTTTTGAGCCATACAAAGATGTAGGTGTAATCAGCATATGAGTGATCACACAAACCAAAATCAGAGAAAATGTTCAACAATGGGAGAATATAAATGGTGAATAGCAGCGGACACAACAAGGACACCCAAGGTAGCCCGTACTTCACAGGCAGTGAGTCCGAAAATTAGGAGCCAACTATAACCTACCGAGTACGGTTAGTTAAAAATGACACAAACCAATCTACGGTTTCATCTGATACCTGTTCCACCGATGATGGCCTGGAATGTAAATCTCAAAATCGACTGTGGCCCCCAGCAGATCGTTCGAGAGTGCCATTTAGGCTGTGTTGGTGCCATGGCCTGGTTTCAATCCTGACTGGAATGAATGCAAAATATGGTGTTCTTCCACATAGCTGTGCAATTGGCTGATAACAATCTTTTCCAAGATTTTAAGCAGGCCTTAGTAGATAGAACTTTATGGTCCAAAGTTGGTTTCTTTAACAAGGGTGTAAGATAAGATTGTTTTAGATATAGTGGAACACAACATCGGGCCAATGAGAAGTTTACTAAAGTCTGTAGAGCCCCACCAAGTGCATCTGCATGCCACTTTGCCAGATAAGCTGGAATCTGATTGTAACCAAAGTTGGTAGGCTTGAGCCTACCCAATAGATTGACAATGTCCTCGATTCCAACAGGAGAGAAACTTTGGACATGAGGTTTCCATATTCAGTTGAACATTTGTTTTCTTTAACGTAAGGACAGGATCGGTGTGTTGATGGTCAATGCTGTCTCGAATGTTTTTAATTTTGTCCCAGAAAGAGAGGTTAAACTCATTGGCCATTTGGGTCGAGGCTGGCAGACTGACGTTGCTATATTTTGGATTGTTAAAATTTTTAAAGCCCAAAAAGTGCTTTAGGTCTGTTATTGGCAAGGTTAATTTGCTTTTGCAGAGAAGAGGATTTTGCAAGTATAATCTCTTTTATATCCCTCCTAGACTGATCTAGCCACCTGGCGATCAGCAATGTCTCTTGTCTTAAGCCACATCTTTTCCTTTTTTCTGTAGTATTACTTTAGGATTTTTAAATTGTCACTGGACCACAGATTATTGGTTGCTGGAGGGAGAAAGTGGAGCCTCCATGTAATTTCCTGCAGAGGATACGATATGTTATTTATAACGTGCTTAATACCCAGAGGTTTCCGAGCGCGGACCAGGGATCGAACCCGTTTTGCTCTGTGGCATCTTGCTTCCAAGGCGAGCACGTTGCACATGAGCTATCCTCCCGAGACGATGATAACGTTAGCAGTGCGTTACTAGTGGTACCGTTACTAGTGCATTGTTGCCAGAGCTAGGTCTTCTCAATGGTATGTAGTATGACAAATTCCTTCTGGTGAATTAAGGGACACTGTTGTAGTAAAAGCGATGAGTGATGCAGAGGGTTTTGAAGTGGATCCTATTTTTTCATGGGGAGCCAGTCAGTATGAGGAGTTCTGGTGTGATGGGTTTGTCTTTTTTCAAATTAAGTAGTAATGAAGCTGCTGCATTTTGGGCTCTGTAGTCTGTTCAGCAGATTAACAAGATGTTGACATGGTCAAAAATTGATAGTACCAGATTGATAAATACCATGGTCCTGTGTTTAAAGGTCAACTATGGTATGATGCGTCGGAGTTTGAGGAGACCACACCCCTTTTGTTTTGAACTGTGGCGCTACTGCGAGCTAGCTCTCCATTGCAACACTTTCTCACAGTATGCAAAGGTAGTAGGAATGATTCCATTACTTCTGGCAAAGTGAATAGGTGTGGAGTTCAAAGATGTAGTGCCACTGATTAGAAGTGCTGTTTTGATGGGTAGAGTAAGTCCACTCTCTGTCATCCACCCTTGTCAGCAAGGCATAGGGCGCTATGTCCTATGTTGGGTTATTCATCAATTTACAGATATTGGGAGTGTCATCACGTCTAAAGCAGGTGAAACCAGTGTTGTGGGGGAGGGGACTCATGTATATGATTAATAGAAGGGGCTAGCTGTAGGAGTATTATGGATGCAAGGAGATTACCTGAATTGGGCCAGGAGTGTGGTCTCCAATCTTCTCTTCCAAAGTAGAACAATTCACTTAATTACTATGTCTTCTAACCTCTTTAGTAGAGTTTCATGACTGATGGTGTTGAATGCTGTAGCGATGACTAGTAGGAGTCGTCTACTGGTTGTTTCTTCACAATTTAAAATGTCCCATATTGAGAAGAAAGTTGATTCCGTTTCTTTCTTTGACGGGAATCTGTGCTAGTATTCAAGGAGAAAGTTGGTGATTGAGACATATTCACCAACTCTTCGTAGATTCATTTTTCTAGGGTTTTGCCAATGAAATGTGCATTGTGTCACTTGGGCTTGCTGTGGGTTTTTTTGAGAAGGGGCAAAAAAGCTGTTTTTATAAATTATACCCGGAAGTGGCACGCAAGTGGGCAGTTGGGCTGAAACGCTGCCAGAGATGTTGTGGACTAGTGGACCCGTGAAATCGAGTGAGTCAGCAAGAAGAAGTGCTGTATCCCCCTGCTCCGTAACACGCTGCTTCTGCAATAGACATTGTTGTCATTTGTGCTCAGTGCTGTGGGACTTGGGGACCTGGGGACTTCGTGAGCTGTACCTAGCACCTGGGACCTGGTATTTGGGGCTGGGACCTGGGACCAGGACCTTGGAACTGGGAACCTGCTCCATGTTAGGTGGGTCTGTGTAATGTATCACTGACCCGCTGTGTCTCCATTATTTGCAGAGTCCGTTTTCTGCGTCTACGACCGTGATCCTGCCTCCCTCCTGCATTTATTCCCCATTGCTAGCGCACCCGGAAGTGGTACGCAAGTGAGCTGTTCGGCTGGCGGAGGGCAGAGGGGGTCTGACTTATTTTTGGTGAAATATGGAAGGATACCAGGCTACTGTGCGACGGAGTCTGGAGTTAGTTTGCTTTTATATGGTATAATTTTGTGGGGTTCAACTTGTTGAACTTTTGGGGGGACCAATTCGGAAGTGGCACGCAAGTGGGCTGTTGGGCTGGCGGAGGGCAGAGGGGGTCTGACTTATTTTTGGTGAAATATGGAAGGATACCAGGCTACTGTGCGACGGAGTCTGGAGTTAGTTTGCTTGTATATGGTATACTTTTGTGGGGTTCAACTTGTTGAACTTTTGGGGGGGACCAATTCGTTGAACAGTTGTGGGGTTCAATTTGCTGAACTTTTGTGGGGTTCAATTTGTGGAACTTTTGTGGGGTTCAATTTGCGGAACTTTTGTGGGGTTCAATTTGCGGAACTTTGGTGGGGTTCTATCTGTTGAGCTTGTGTGGGGTTCAATTTGTTGTTTGTAACAATTGAATAATGGGAAAAGCCAAACTCCCGCTCCGCAAAGATGCGAGGGCAGACTTCTTTATTGCGGTAAGCACTCGAAGGGCGAGTTTGGCCCGTGCAGCTGCTCTACCGTTGCCGGAGCCCAACGAGGAGGCGGCAGATTTTCTCCAATGTGCGCAACCAGCTTCCTTGTTGGGAAAAGAGCAGGAGGATAATATTGACCCCTCTCAAGAGGCTGAATTTTTAAAAATTGCCAAAGAACGTTCTCTCCTCGAGAAACAGAGTGAGGACATTATTGATCCCTTGCAATTGCTGTTTGGTGATGACGATATAGCGAATATTGATCTGCCTATAGGGATGGGAAGCAATTTGAATAAGGAGCAGAAGAATTTTCACAAACCTGATAATGAAGTGCATGACAATCCAAATTATGATAAACTGTTACTTTTCCAATGGCACTACTTTTGCCAAGGAGAATTTCACTAAAACTAGTATTGACTCTGAACTTACTGTAATGATGACAATCTTTAATCAACTTATCTTATCGGAATTGCGTAAGCAAACGGAGTGTCTGACTAATTTAACCTCCGATTTCAGAGCTCTACATGATATATTAACAGATGCATTGCTTAATTCACAGAAGAGATTTAAGGAAATAGAAGGGGAAGACAGGTTGGTGGATCTTACTAAGGCTTTGACCAACTTAACCTCGGATTGCAGAGCGTTACGTGACATATTATCAGATGCATTGCTGAAGTCTCAGAAGAGATTAAAGGAAAAGGAAGGGGAGGACAGGTTGGTGGATCTTACCAAGGATCCAATGAGTGAAGAGATTATTTTGGTAGACGCATCACAAGAACATGCACTTGATTCATTGGGTGTGGGGGTTCATATTTTGCTGGAGGACACTGACCCTAATTGTCTAGATGAAAGTACCGGGGCAAATGGGTCAGGGGGTCAAATGACAGAATTTAAACTGTCTAAAAGACAGGTAAGAAAAATGACAAAACAAAATAAAAAAAATACGAACAAAAAGGGTGGAAACGCCAAAACTTCTAGAAAATTTGAGAAATGTAATTCAGGGGTCTGTGAATGATTAATCTCCACCTAGAGTAAATTTACAACCGCAGAATAAAATCTAATTAATGGAGAATGGTGGGATCTCCAATAAGGGGAAGGATCAAGCTATTCAAAGTGATTATATACAGGGAAACCAGCAACTATGTGAAATAATGAAAAATAAAAAAAAAGGACGAGGTATATGACATTTTTAATGCAGTGCCCCCCAAGGAAATGATGACTACCATAGGGCTGCCTGTAAAAGCTAATGAGATAAACCATGTAAAACGAAGTGAGGCACTTATGATCAAAAGCATGCCGAAGGGGAGAAATGAAATACATATTAATAAGGGACCTGTAAGGAACATGATACCCATAGCGGATATTAGGGGTGAGAGTAGCAGGGATTGGAAAATTCCCAAGAGTAATGAAAGTGAAATCAACCTGGATTTGACCAGGGGCATTATAAATCCCTGTACCCTAGATCAGGGATCGGATTGGGGGGCATACAACCCACATCAACAGAATTCTGAGGATAACAGTGGGGTCCCAAGGGGAATCCTGGAGCAGCAGGACAATCAGAAACCAGGAGGGAAAACACATGAGAATGCAAATGATGAGGCGCTGTACCTAAACATCCTTAGAGTGTTAAGCGACAAACAGAAGCAGGAAGCTCCCAAAAGTGGGTTTGAACTGCGACAGAATTTTAGGAGGGCAGATTCATATGAAGAATACTGCACAGGAAGGAAGGAGGATGTCTTGGAGAGGGAAAATGATATGAAGGAGAAGGAACAGCTTCATTCATATCGGCCATTTGATCTGAAGGACCCGGTGAGACCAGACCTACCAGGCCTGGGGCTGACTACACTATTCTTAGATCACAACAATACTTCTCTTAATCGACCATATATTTTGTCCTTACTGGGTCAGATTCCAAATTTAATCCTGATTGAATCAACGGACATTTACCTGGTGGATTATATTCATAGGCAGAGGCTGGATTATGTCCGTTTAGTTATACCTTCTCCTTCGGTCAGAAACCTAATGATGAAAGAAGCTGAAGAATTTCATCGAAGGGGTTTCGATATATTTGAGTATGCTCAGACTCACTCTCATCTGACTGAGCTAACACGTAACACTGGTAGATTACAGAAGGAGGATGCTTCAAATAAAAAGGATGGAGTGAGGTGTGAGGAGAGGGAAAAGGATGCGAGTCAGGACTGGAGATGGCTCGCATTGACGCTGAGAGAGTCAATTGACAGCCTCAAGAAACTAGGGAAGCCACTTTAGTTAAGGTAAATGGTAAGTGGAAACTGTTAACTTGGAACTCGAGAGGTTCGGTTAATCTCCTAAATAATGTGAATTTAATATAATGTGATCATATTTGGCACAATATGATCTGCTCTTCATCCAAGAAACATGGTCAAGGGTTCCTTTATGTTGGGAGGGTTATACGGTATACTCTCTATGTGCACAATGGGGAGGAAGAGGTCGTCCTAAAGGTGGCCTACTCATAGCTGCAAAAAAACATTTTAACCCGAAAGTTAGGGGAGAATGGGCTTTTGCGCATCATTTCCTGGTGGCGGGCCTCTCATTGTTGTACAATAATAGAGACACACCTTTTTTGTTGGTTAATACATATTGGAATCCGGCTGAACTTTCGGACAGGCAATTATGGGCGGAACTATGCAATTTAGGGTCCCTTCTGCAGAACTGGTTGCTAATTAATATAGGTGGCCAGATAGTGATTGCGGGTAATCTCAATGCACTCCTTCATGGGGACGTTTTGATAGCAGGCTGGGGGATGCTTCTATAAGTCTTGATAATTCAATCTGCGGGGGGTGGGGTTGTGGTCCCACTTTGCAGAGATGTGGGGCTTGGAAATTCTGGTAAACCATCTTCCAACTTGGAAAGCTAGAGCTGCTACTCAATTGACTACATTATCTGTTCAGGGGACTTGTTCTATAGTTCTTGTAAACTTGAGTGCATTGAGACTTCCCTTAGTGATCATTGCATTTTGTCACTGGAAATAGGTATTGCTGTACTTACCGAACCCAAAACTGTATATAATTATAATCTAAACGTCAATCAAACAGGGAATAGAATTTCATGGACGGGGAAAAAAAGTAGACAATTTACTGTTTCCATGGTAGCAGATTTTGAGAATTTTTCAGAACTAGAAAAAAAAAAAAGACCTAATGCGCTAACAACTTTACAGATTACATCGACAGTGCAGTCGCCAAATTGGGCTACACCAATTTAAGGGAAAACCGATGGAAGAATGATAAATCCCATAACTTTGACATAGAAATCAGGGAAAAAAAGAGGGATATGAGAAAAGAGATCAGACTAATTAAGAAATCGGGACTTACTCTAGAAAATACAGCTGAAAGGATAAAAAGAGTTAAACAAAGGTACAAAAATTGGTCCATACAACATAGAATAAATAAAAGGTCAGAGTGAGGGGGAAAAAATGTTAAGTGCATTAAGAGGCACAAATTCAAGAAACTTTTGCATTTTAATTAACAATTGGGACAAACCACAGAAAGAGCACTTAGTGAACCCAATCAACGAAGCAACGTGGCAGGGTCATTTTTCAAACACGTTTGCTCTTAATAAGGAGGGGGTTGGGGTTCCCTGGAAGCACAAAACAAATTGGCTCCTGAATTTTACCGTTTGGGACATAAAAAACCTTATTGTAAAATCAATAAATTCGGGAGCGCCGGGTCCTAATAACTTGTCTAACAAAATTCTCAAGACCGATCCCGAATTATGGGCAAAAATATTGTCTACCTTGTTTTCGAATATACTACTGACCAAGTCATTTCCCCTGTCCTGGAGGGTATCCATTATTATACCTGTATTCAAAAAAGGCTCCTGATTATGTCACAAGAGCTACCGGCCTATAGCCATTGCCGATCCGGAATCCAAGCTATTTTCTTTGCTTGTTTTAAGAGACATCCAGAAATGGATTGATAACAAAATTTTGGATATGAGATACTTCGGTTTTAGGAAAAATATGGGGACGGAATGTGTGGGACTTATTCTGTATTGCCTGAGAGCTGAAGCAATGAAAAAGGCGGATACCTCGGTCTTCATAGCGTCTATGGACCAGAGTTCCGCTTTTGACCTGGTGGATAGAAATATACTATGGTCAAGATTAAGAACACTAAAAATGCCGGCAATTTTGCTAGACATAGTGAGGGCAATATATTCTCAGACTGATGTGAAAGTAAGAGTGGACTCTGCAGGTACCCTTTCGGAGCAATTTACTATCCACAATGGATTGCGCCAAGGATGTAGATTGGCTCCCACAATCTTCAACCTATATGTTAGCGGCGCAAACCAGGCGTTATTAAATAGGGGATTAGTACCTCCAAGAATTTGTAATACTTTTATGTCCTGGTTGGCATATGAGGCAATTTCCTCCTAATTGACACCACTAAGGTGGGACTCCAACGCATGCTGAGAGCTTTTGAGGGATTTATTACCTCAATTGCTCTTAAGGTTAACCTGGACAAAACAGTAATTGTGCGCTTGGGGATGAAGAACAAGAAATCAAACACGCTATCTTGGGTATCTGGGTATACAAGTCTCAAAGCAAAAACGGAGTTTAAATATCTGGGCTTCTCAATAGCAGGGGCACAGTCCAGACCCCTACTTAGGACACAATTGAAACTCATGGCTGACATTGCTATCTCTCAAATGCGGGCATTAGACGCAAAATTTGGGAAATTTTCTATGTCCCCTCTGAGAGAATTGTATATGAAAAAAGTAATTCCCCGCCTAATATATGGGGCCAAATTTCATTCCTCAACGTGTGAAGGTGAGTGGGCCTCGATAGAAAGTTATATTTGGAAATCGGTAATGTATTACTTACCTAAATGTATCCCGTATAACTTAAGTACGAAATGGGTTTAAATTCGCTTCAGGCGCTAGTGAGATGGAAACGAATGACGCTATGGAGAAAATGCAATTCTTCAGAGACGAACACTTTATATTATCATGCAGGTTGGGATATTTGCAATCCTTTCATAGTGGAATTAAACGAAGAAATAAATAAAAACTTGATGCTAATGGGTATTTCCACGATTTCTCTTAGGAACAACCCGGTAAGGGTGAAGGAAAGTGTGCTGGGTTTCGATTGGATACATACCAAAAATGCGATATTGAGCTCCAAACTCTACCAACAAATGTGTGCTGTAAATAAATGGTTACCAAGGATGGAAAGTTACCTAACAAAGTATCCAAATAAAATAATCCGTAACGATTTTATGCGTTTTAGATTCAACGTATTGCCCACTAACCAAATACTCTCAACTAGATCCATTGCTCAACTTATATGGCCTAAAATAAACCCACAATATCAATGGCCCCCCCCACCTCCTTAGTGCCGAATAAGGTACAGAAGACCGGCACCCGTGAGGCGGGACTCCGGCAAATCACTGCAGCTATTCCACAGCGGGTGCCTGTACCCAAAATCGTGCGTAGTGAGACAGATGTCAGGCAGGATGGAAACCGGAAGTAGATTGATTCCAGAAAATTTTACATTTAACGTGGCTTGAAACAGAAAGCTGCATCTTCGCAACGGCTAACCCACGGATACTACGGAAAGACTCACAACTAATACACTGGTATTTCTAGTTCTAGGGATATTTAGGAAGGCTAATGTCATATCTCTTGTTTATTTTTTGCTAAGTTACTTGGTGCAGACCATCTCCTGCTTACCCTGTTACAAGTCAAGAACACCTGCAAAGGGTGAGGGGATGTTTGAGGGGTGGGGGGTAAGGGGAGTTCAGCCTTACTATCCTGGTCTGTCACTAAATGGTGAGCATTACTGCCTTTCCTCATTTCAACTCATGCATAAGTGGTGCTAGATCCAATTACATGATTCTCAGATTGGTGGCTCATGTTTTCACACTAGACTCCTTCCGTTGGTATCCCAAACATCTTGATCCCTCCACGTCCAGCAGATACAGACAGGAAACCCAGACATTGCCAGAACATATTTTATATACAGCTGTTGGGAATTTCCCTCGGTTTGGCAAATGTTTATCCTCCAGCGATCTAAAACTCTTACAACCGAACACAGTTGCTGGACCAGGACTGGCACTCTGGGGATGTCTCATTCTCTTCTTACCCTGGGGCTTTCTTTCTCCCTGCTCACCACTATTTGGCTTGCTTCTTTTTGATCCCCCGCTTAGGTGGGGTGGGGGGGGGGGGGGCGGCGTAGTTCTCCCAGCCTTGCCATACCCTGGGGCTTTTCTCCCTCTCACTTTACCACCCACCTCCATTCCACTGGAGCCACTGCGTACCATACTGTTGAGCGCCGCTCCTCGGGAGCGGTGTGGAGTCTACTCAGCCCTCCTCTCACTTCAGAGCAACTTACACGGCTCTTTAACTGTACTCTATGTTGGTTACTCTTCTCCCACTCATTCGGTGTGGGGACTTGTCGGTGCTTCACAGCGGCCATCCAAGGTACTTCGTCCTCGACTGCTCTCAGGGCTAATCCTGCTACTTATCTGCAGTGTCTTGCCCCTTTCACCCAGTGCGCATCGTGGGCCAGGAGTGGCGTGCTCTTGCACTTACCAGTCACACACACAACCACCCAACCACCCCCCCCCCCCAAACCCCATAGGCACATGGCTAAACTCTGCAGGACCAGCAGAGACCGTCTCCCGATTGGTTCTTCAAGGGAAGCTCCTATAGGTGGCTGGTTTACTTGCTACACTGCTGTCCATGGACATTGAGCATAGGTTGGGTAAGAAGCCCAGCAGCCATTATTAAAAGGGGTCTATGGTTATCATACAACCTAGCCCTTGCTGTGTTAGAGTCTGGGAGGGATGTGATGGTGACTTGTACCTCTGGGGTTTTCCTGTCCCCTAAGTGGGGGAAGTCACCTCCAGAGGGATCCTGCTTAATCTGGCCCAATATGGGGTGTTAGTGTAGGAGGCTCACCACCTTTGGTTATCATTTGGTAGATGATTTGGGGGTGGGGGTCATGCCAAGGTGCTATAATTGATTGTGGAACACAGTTAAGAAAAAAGCTGTAGGCGATTCTTTCCCTAGTTGGCAGGGTAGTGTATATGAGTTTCAGACAACATGGCCTTGTATTTGTACGATGTTGTTACCGAAATGTGACGCAATAGAATCATAGTCCTTACGTGGCAATAAAAATAATTTTAGTTGAGCAAGGTTTCTTGTATTCATGGATGAGGTATATAGTGTTTTTCCTTCTATTAATTCTTCTCTGTAATGCTGCCGTCGATGGTGGTAAACTAGGTAGTCCGTTGGTTGGTTGTTTATTCTCTAAATGTTTGCATTCCCTGGGGAAATGGTATGTAAGTTGGGTGTAGAGTTCCGTTTGAGGCCTGTTGGAAGGGTTTTTAAATTGTTGTGGCCAAGAGGCATAGTTGGTCTCTGTGAAGCGTTTGGGTGTGAAGAAGAGTGTTCTTGTTGGGGCAAACAATCAAGGATGCCAAGAAGCAAAATACAATGGCGCCAACATTTAAACCAATCCATATAATTAAACTACAGCAAACAATGCATACAGTACTAAAGAGCACAATATAGTGGAACATTTAAAGTACAGAAAACAGTTCATGCAGTTTAGCAACAGCTAATCCAAGATGCTAAGGAACAAAACAGTGTTTTAAACGGATGATCTCTTGGTTTACAGTAAACAATTCACTTTTTGAATGTGAAACAATCCTGTTTTTCTTTTTTTGACACAGCTCCCAAGAGTAGGACGACAGAGTGTTGGGTGGTGGGGTGGGGAGAAGCGAGATATGGAGCCTTTAGCATAATTAATAATAAGTTAACTGCATCTGAAAAGATTTTGGTATAATAATAATAATAAAAGGTAAACACTGTTGACATAGATGGCATTAGAGGTTAACAGTACACACATACCGTTGTGCCATCCACTGCTACGTACACCTTTGACCGGCTCGAGTACACTTCAATGTCCAAGACTTTTCTCCCTCTGGCTGGATGTCGGGGAGCCTCCATATTTTGTACCACCTCATCTTATTTTAAAATGGGAAGAAAAACAATCAAAAAGGGATCTCTTTAGTCTCTGTCTGTTTACATAAGAGATACTACGTTCACAAAGACAAGGGTATTTAAGGCAGGATAAAACAAAAAAAACAAAAAAAAGAGGTGATGGAGAACCAACTACGACAGAAACAAAGCAGTGTGAGCGTTGTAAGGAACTAACACTTTGTTCAATTCCATATTCGATTCATTTATTTGTAGGAATAGCGAACAAATATTGCTAATTAATACTAAAACAGTGCAAGAATTGAAAACCTTATTATGAGGTTTTTCTCCATTCCTCTCGTGGTTTGGGAGGCGGGGAGAGAAAATCAAGCCTGTGTTGTGGATGCAGGGGTTATAACTATTTCAGCCCAAACTGTCACTGGAAAAACACAATAAAGCAGTTTGGCAGGTTAGTCAATGGGGGAGGGCAGTGGCTGAAGAGGTGCATGTAAAAAGTACAGATAACACCAAATAAAAGGACTTGTCCATGCAGTAGATACAGGAAAATATATTCTGTATTAGGAACTGTTTGTGCATACAAAGGCAACTTCACAAGAAGGTACGGAAACACTAGCATATATATTGAAACCAGGAATGTGTCCAAAAGGGACATGCGAGTGGCTTAAGATGCAAGTAATGTAGTTGACCTAGTAAACCAAACATCCTGCACACATTAAGGTGATCTAAAGTGGAGAGAACATTTGACAAACAGCATTGTAAACAGAAGGAAAAAAGGGTTACAATTTGGATTCATGTCTCAGAAAGTACAACTAAGTCCCTGGACAGACGTTCATCAAGAATTCACAAATAAGTAATACATCTATGTAGTAATAGAGCCTTTAAGAGTCTGAAACGTATCGATGGGAGTTAACAAGACAAAACCATTAGTCCTGTGCCAGTTATTGTAGCAAAACAGGTACACCAGTCTCAGTGCCAAAGATGTAGTCAGTCACCAAGATCGGGAGCTAGGAAGACACAACAGAAGATTAAAGTACAGCACCACCAAAGGGAAAGAAAAGATGGATGCATGTAAAAAAGTGAAAAAAGTCTCCCTCCCATCGGACTCCAGTCAGAGGTGTTAGAGGGGGAGGGATTGGAGTCTTTCGAAACAGGTTTGCAAGCATAGCCCAAAAGCCTGGATTCACGAGCTTAGAAGCCCGGATTCAGGAGCTGCCTGCAGTGATGTTCCAGGACCCCAGTAGGCAGGGGGTCGGGTATGTTGTAGGTACTGGTTTTGACAAGGCATTGGGTATCTGGTTGTGACTTCAGAGTCCCAGAAGATGAAAAGGCCAGCACTTCAGGAGCCACAATGACAAACTGTCTCCTTCTTCAAGCAACCGATGCAAAGAGCACAGAAGCAGCAGCAGCAGCAGCAGTGGAGCATTCTCAGGGTTATTCTTGCAACGGGTCACAGTTGAATCAGGAAGACACCATTAGGTCTGTCAAGCAGCCAACTCGGTTCAAAGACAAAGCAGCAGATGGGTCATGAGGCAGGATGAGCCACAGTGTATAGTCAACCAGAAGACCAAGTAGAATGCAAGGCTTGTTTGGGCTCAGGCACATCCTATCAGGATGACCAGCACTCTGTTCCAAGTGGTTCAGATAACTTTCTGCAAGCAGTGAGGGTGAACAGGTTGTTCCACCAGTTCATGGGAGGGAATTACCAACCATAGTCTTCCCCTGATCAAAGGAGGCAGTGCTTTGCCTTAAGAAGAATGAGTCATCTGCATTATCGCTTCAAGAAGGGTTCTCAGCATCCTTCATGGTCCTTTTAACTTCCACACAATCAGGTCCAGGAGTCTAAAAGAATTGCTCAAATCCCCACTAGATACAAACCTCTGCAGGGCTGAGGATTAACACAGCCCTTAAAGCAAACCATGTCACATTTTGGCTGTCACAGAGGAAAGGTGTTGACCTAATGGTGAGAAGGATGGTGCACAGCAGTGTCATCATGTAAAAAGCTGCAAACAGCAGCACTAAACATACTGCCTGGGTGAGGGGACTCAATCTGCAATAATAAAAGAGGTGACATGGGAATACTGCTCCCTGTAAGCCATACGGCTACAAGTGCTTCCCACAAGAATAGAATGAAGGGTTAAGTGAGGTTTACAAAAACATCCCTTGACAACCAGGTATCTCAGAATTGGTCAGACGGAGGGTGGAACAGTTCCTCAACGGAGATACATTCAAATAGTATACAGGGTTTGGAGAGAAGGATTTGGGGCATTTCTTTCATTACATTTGTGGTGGATTTGGGGAGGAGCTGCCTTCAATTCAAATTTACAGTACCGAGTACTGGAGTTGAAGTAGATATTGTGAAAGTTCCATTGCAGTTATATCCTCTGATGGTTCTAGTTGGGTTACTACGAAAGACTATCATTACTGACTCCAAAGCATGTGGGAGGCTTTACATAGAGCTGGCAGGCTTCCAGTGGAACAGAGGCAAAGGTTGTCCTCCCTTCCAGATAGGAAAGGGACTGCAAATGGTACAGAATATCTTTTTGATGGCAAAACTAAATACAACAGGATGAGGTTTCCCATTTGTGAGGAATGATGGCCCTTCCCAATAGCCCCCTTTATGATACTTTAAGAAGTTGGAGATCTATTGGGAACAGCAACCTGTTGAGTGTTGGGACTTCTATTGTGGGAAATGCAAAGAACCTCTGGGTTCCCACATTCACATTAGTGGGGAAATGGCTGGCAGAGCGCTCTTAAGTTAGATGGAGGTAAGGTGGAGAAGGAGATATCGTCTAGGATGGGTCTTTGTTAATCTCACTTGTATGTCTTTGTTTTCCTGGACTGAGGCTTTGGCATGTCATTGGTTTTTGAAAAACGTCTATTATTCCACAGGTGAAGTGGTTTACAGGGTTAGTAATATTTGCCATTTTAGTAACATGGTATTTCTCTGCCATCAAAATAATATTCAAACAGTGGGGGGAAAATATAATAAAAACAAAAGTTAATTAAAAGCAGACACCTAAATCCAGCAAAAAAACTGGTGGTCTCTCACAGCAAGGTTAAAAATGAGATAACAAGGGAACAATAGTTTATCACAATAATTCTTTATGTTCCGGAGCACACTGTAAATCCTAAAATATAATATTGAAAAAAGGATTCCAGAGCCTGCTTGCATTTTTCCATCCATTCTGAAACACAGATCGGCACACCCTCATTCACACTCTCCACTCTACCAGCCAATCACAGCACACACTACCGAGCTCAGCACATGCTTAGTGACATTCTGCACACTCTAGGGAAAATCTTCATTTATCATCACACTGCCTACCTTATCCATCATTCTCACACCTTTGGTCATTCACATCATTCCTACTCTGCATTACATACACATTATATGCAAACCAACAACCATTACATAACCATGGCTATAGTTGTGTGAAGTACACCTCAAACCAGACCACAGGTAACATTCTCACCGACCAGGCTCTGATTATGCATACTGTGGGAAGGAATGTGATGAAAGCAGTTATGTGTTTGCCCTCATCCCAAGGTTTTAGTTCCACATCCAGACCCAATTATAGAGGCACAATACATCTTGCACTTGCACTAGGTAGGATAAAGGAAACATACCAGGTACACAGCATGCAGCTGAGCATTGATTTAGACCCCTCGCTATGCTATGGCAGTACTAAATACAGCAAGTGTCTACAAGCACCATAGGTTTACTTGGTAGGTCACTCATGTCAACAACAAATGGAAGGGTACCACAGTGACGTGCCTGGCAGATGAACTGATAGAGTACAGCAATGAAATAAGTAGATACGTGTGCGCAAATATGGTCCAATACATCACAAGGATTGCAACAATGGAGAAGCCAGTGTGAATACATAGAGACAGACTATGAACTTGTGTTAGTAATGAAGAAGGGACATATCACCGTAACCACACTCTTGTGATCCCTGATAGGACTAAACGTGCTGCAGTGGTGATGGATTACTACTGGGTCTGTGGCCGACAAGCCTACTTGCACCTTCCATCCTCCTGGAGGGGCAAGTGTTCACTGGCCAACCTGCACTCAGTACGAGTAATACCAGAAGAACACCTGAAGGGACAAGAACTGCCTGTCAAAAGAGCCAACAACAACTCCAGGACCTAAAGAAGCAGAGAGAAACTTGCAGAAGATCACACAAGAATTGTGTATGCTGCAAGAAAAATAACGATTTCACCAGCCGAAAAGAAAGAAGAGCTTGAACTACATCTCAAAAGACTCTTTCGCACTGCTCAGAGGAATACCTGACGACTATCAACTTTTTAGCTCAGTAGAGATCTTTTTGGCTTCTCGGGTACAAGAAGCTGCTGCACTTTTGTTCCCTGAAGGATGCAGAGAATAGGTCACTATTACACATCATAGAGGCGGTGCACAATCTTCAAATTAAGAAAGAAGGTGGAGTTCAGAACACAGATTGGCTATTGCTTGCCTTTTATTGGGTACCGTCATGGCTAGGGCAGCAGTATAACTACTGGTGCCCGTTATCGTCTTTTTCTTGGTTCTCTTCTGCATGTACCAATTGGGTCTCTGATGTTGAGTAAATGTAGAACCTAGTAGTGCAAAGATCAATTGGGGGTTCTAATGCACCTTGCCATACAATAAACAGTGAAACTCAAACTGATACTTTTGGGGTTGTAGATATGTGAGGTGCGGATGAGTTACTTCTACAGTAACAAAAAGGGGGAATGTCGGGAAGGAACCAGGGTCCTTCCGAACACCCAAGCGCTTGAGAATTAGGCAAGACCTCTTTACCCGCTATAATGGGGTGGGGAGCCTCTCTCATGCAAACATAATCACAGAAATAGGCAAGAGCTGAAGAAGGAAGTTATTGTCTAAATATAAGGCGCAATTAACTATTAGTTGGATTGATTTGCAATGTCCGATCCCAGGCATTTTTAAAGCTTAACTAGTTCTGTAGATGAGTCAAACTCCCCTTCCTTCCCAGAAGGAATGTGGCCTGTGGGATTCAAAATAGTCCACAGGCTTAGTGTGCTGCGTTTGTCACTATGGCCAGCGCAAACTGACTCACCAGTGTCCACTGTCCATCAATGACGTATGCGTGTTAAAAATAAGACTTGCATGTTTTGTGCCGCAAAATGCAGAATGGGCTACATAAGTATTAAGTGTGGAGGAAACTACAGGACCCATATAACTTGGCAGGAGGAGTGAAATATGGATAGAATGAATGAAAATTGTTTGTACATAAAATGTTTTGTTTTTCTTTGGGCAGGGCTCGGCGTAAAAGTCTGCGGAGCTACAGTGTGCTTTGGCATAGCTAGCAAAATGGAGAACAGCATGCTCTGACAAAACCGCTGACAACGAAGAAAGAAGGCTTTGGAGCATCCCTATTATGGAAGAAAGATGGATTTGGCTGAAGTCATTGTCCAGCTAGAAGTGACATCACCATGGCAAGCCAGGCCTATATAAAAGCCCCTGCTTGAGACCACTTTGGCATGAAAGACCGGGAGAGGGACAAGAGAAGACTGTTCAGCTAGCAGAGTCCTTTGCTACCATCCTCATTTGTAAAGATTAAACTTGTTATCCTAACAAGATCACCTTTTGACCTTATTTCCCCTAGAAGGGTGTATTGATTTGGGTGTGAGCGTAATTAGGGACACCCTTAGAGTCTTGCGCCCTCCCCGGACGCCTTTCGGGGCAGCCCCAAAGTTTGAAGGACACTGATCTAGACGAACATGCCATTATGCTTATGAAACAGACAGTTACTTATTTAATGTATTCATGCATCATTGCAGCATTCATGAGCAACACACACTTCTAAAATTGTGACAGACGGTATATATGCCATAAAACAAACCACTGTTTTCCTGATTAAAAAGGTAACAGACCACTATTATGAGACTAAATTTAAAAAACAGAAATAAAATCTATAAATTAAAACCAATATTTAAAAAGGGAGGGTCAAATATTTATCCAGGAATGTAACTCACGTATTGGATTTAAGGAGCTTCTTTAGGGTCCCCCATCCCTCTCACTTTTATATAATTGTTTATTGTTTTAAATGAAAACATTACAAAATATTTAAAAAAAAACATAGGTCTAGCTTGATTATACAACATCAGAAAGAGGCCATACAGACGCGCAATATAATAGGGAAGAGGGACCTCTAGTGAGGCACAAATCAAATATAGGGGAGACCAGGGTGGAGCATGCATAGCATTCCTCATCCCTCCTCGCCAACCTCTTCCATACCTTCTGGAATTTTTGGGGACAATCTCTTGCATTATAAACCCTTTCCTCCAAGGACAACCACTAGTCCACTTCAGCAGTCCATTGACCGAATCGCAGACGCTCTTCCGCTCCCCAGGGGGCTGCAATAACCCTATTAGCCAGTCCCAATGTTACAGCTAGGAATATTTTTTCATACTTTGTGAACCCGGCTTCTCCCAAAATGCTGAACAATCCGGCTTTGGGTTAAGCGGTAATGCCAAAGAGCCTAAGACTATAGACAATTTGCAAATACATTTCCCCCACAACCCTTGAAATGAACAACCCCATAGCATATGATAAAAAGGTGTCACCTCCTTCCCTCAGGCATCGCAGTCAGTCACTCGCCACCCACTCCCCCCCCCCCCCAACATGCCTGTGCCGTTCTGGGCGGGTACACCCAATAAATAACTGTGTACTGTATCAGGCGGAGCCTGGCTGAGATCCCAACCTCCCGAGGGATAAGCGCCTCCACCCACTCTTCGGGATCAAGGGCTCATACATGCCTCTCCCATCTATCCTGTCGTCGGGTCAACTCTGTAGTTTCAAATGTTGTCAGCACTTGGTACAAGGTGGAGATTACCTTGGAGGGGACGCCTTGGGGGGCAGGGGGCAGATAATCCTCGTGGGGTGAACATTTTGGAATCTCTTCCAGTGAGGCAGCACTGCAATCCTACAGCATGGGCCAATTGCATGTCCTTAAATTGTTCGCCTTCTCCCACCACTCTTGGCGTTACGCAATTTCATTCCCACAACAAGTAATAATAAAAATAATAATTTGGCATTTATATAGCGCTACGAACCCTCAGGTATCTGAGCGCTGCTTATTATTACCCACGGTGTGTGGTGCTCATTTATCGACCTCGGAAGGATGAAACGCTGAGTTTGGCGCTGCCGGGATTCGAACCTGCATTCGCAGGCTCTGCACTGATGTCAAAGCGAGCGCTCTACTCGCTGTGCCACTTGACCGGCTAAAGTGTTAAATTACTTGGTGGTAGGCTTCATCAGGGGACTTTCTTTTAAAGAGGGCAATGGGAGTCCCCCAAACACAACCAACGCTTCCTCTTCCCCAACCATTTCCCACACCCACAAATGCCCTCTCTCGTTCTTCATGCATCTCCATCACGCCACAATGAAACTACCACACAGTAACAAACAACTTTGTAATTTGTGTGGATGAAACCAGGAGACTATAGCACATAGTTTTTTTTTTAATCATCAAGTCTTCTGTGGAGTTCTGCTATATAGGATCCCTTCTCCTTCAGTCTTTAGATTTGTACTATGGATAACTAGCAGATTCTCCATTCCAGGGTGGTTTTATGGAAGGCTGGAGAACTCCCTCCGTGTCATGGGGAAGATAAAGCTTCAATCAGCCAGTAGAGCTGGCCGTGGAGCAGCACAGTCCAGGAGACCACTTCCTGGGAGTAGTGGCAACAGACCAGAGGCACCCACCCAGCGTGCTGAACGCAGGCATAGACAAGCATGCAGAACACATGGCAGCCCTGCCGGTATACAGCCCGGAGAAGCCCAGTCCTGAAGAGCCACAAGTATAAGGAGGATGCCCGTGCAGGATTGAAATGCTGCAACCGATGCCGTAGCCTCACAGAACATCAGGCGGAAGGGAGCACCCTCGTCCAGGGGACAGCTCGAATGGCTTATCATGGCCAATACAGGACTTTTAAGACAAACAAAGGACCCAGTGGAATATTCGATTTCTTGATATGATCAGGAGACAATCCTGCTAATACTTGTTTTTGAACATCTGGACACACAAAGCATTTACTACTTACCTGAAGCCTCACTAATTAAATGTATGAAATGTAATGTGATCTTTAAAACAACAACATTATTAGGAATGTTTACTTTCTCCTAATGAACCATTGGCAGTTCCAATGGGGAAACACGTGTCAAAAATGATTTGAGAGAAAGATTTGAGAAATATTTAAGGACATTATATTTGAAGCACAATAAGGACTCATACATATGATTTGAAAGATGTGTCAATTTTGTTTCAATAGCAAATCAGCTTTACATTTATTTCTTATAATATCACAAGATTAAAAGAGGATTTCAAGAACATCAACAAACATTGAATTGGTCATTTTTGTTCAGAAATCTGAAAGTGGATTTAACTCCAACTATACAGCCTTAACTGGATGGCTCACCTTTGAACATTATTGGAATAAGGTTGGCGTATTTGAGCAAGGTGTTCCCAATCCTTCTCTTACTTACGGAAGGGAGCAAAGGTTCCAGTCAACGTAGAAGCAGAGGAAAGAGGGGAAGAACCAAAGACCCAAGAGAGGGGTAAAAACCCAGAGACAGACAACTGGAGAGAGTGCAGTAGAATTCCTGGGTGGGGAGCCCAGCCCAGGGAAAATACCAGGTGTGGACATACAAACCTGAAAGTGTCCCAACGACAATACAAACCGGAGACTCGGACAGAGCATTTGCGAAGCCCAATGGAAAGAAAGACTAATCTGAGACTGATTCTCAAATCTCCAAAGAAGTTGGTGCTCCCATGAGAAACTTAGTGTACTGAATGGAAATTTGTAACAGGGATCAGGAGTTCAGCTTTAAGAAAGACATTACGGTGGGGTCAGACGCCAACCACCATTCTTTGGTTTCGGCAACGGTCCTCATTACATATTGCTTTTGTTAAAAGTTAGGTTATTTCCTCTGTTTAAAGTGGTAGGGACATAAGTCAGGCCAGAATAGGTTTCTGGCTGACAGACTTGACTTGACTTAAATTGTAAGAAATCCCGACAAGCACCCTTAGTTTTCTTTCTTTAGATTATTGTCAATAGTAGGGACAGCTTAGGTTTTCAGAAAGTTCAGAATAAAGAACCCTTTAACTAAAATGCCACTTGGTCCATTTCCGATTCTGACTTACCACAGTGTGGAGAGCCTGAGAATACCCTAGAGTGGGGAGTGAGAAGAACCACCCCAGAGGAGGATGGCGCAGACTGAGAAAACCCAGAGAGGAGACACAGACTGTTAAGATATTAGGAAGAGGGGCAAGGAGCCAGAATCAGGCTAGCCAGCTAGAAATAGTTGGTACCGTAGGGCTGGTCAGGCCCTAGGCATATTTAACAAGGCAAGAGGAGGTTACAGTGGGGGTCAGGGAGCCTAGTAACAGTTCAGAGACCAGGTGGCAAGAACCAAGTCAGGAAGGCAGCCTAGTAGGGATTGGTACTTCTTCCTCTCTCCTGACTGACCCGAACATCATCTCTAAGAGACACCCAGGAGTCCTGTGGAACATTAAGGAATGATTTAGCTTGGTGTACAGGACCCCGGAAAGCCGGCATCTAGGCTCAGGGCAGCAGAAGGAAGATTTGATACATATCGGAAAGAGGAGCAAGGCATCTGCTCCGGGACTATGGATCCATGAAGGCTGAGAATCGAAAACCTGATCACACATCCTGTCACTGGGAAAGCAGTCACAAGAGATATTTGTGGAAGAAAGGAATACTGCATTTTAGAGTCTCCCATTGCACATCCCATGAGAACACTGATGACATCACATACAACAATTACTACATCACTGATAAAATCACTGAAACTACAGCACACCAATGACAATCATGGGCAGTTGCCACATGGCTGCCTGCCAATACAACCTGGTGGCAAAGCCCAGTGGCCACTTAACCCCATCAAGGGCCTCCAAGTATATAGCATTTCTCTTAGTATGCACTACACATGCACATATACAATATATGTGCTGTATGTCTTGAAATAGAGCAGAGAATATTTTACTATGACTTACCATGATGTACGCTGTAATGTAATTTGTGTTGAAATCGGTGTGCTCTAGGTATCACTGATATCATAACTTACGTCATGGGCTTCACAACAGGGGAAAGAGTTAATGCGGCATAGCACCCAACACTTTATCAAATTTCAAGGGGTTTATCCACGACTGTATGGTCACTTCAATTGAATTCCAAGAGTTTTTGTTATGCTATGTATCACACCACCAACGTTTTTTGTTCCCTCCCGCCCCATCACCACATGTGTCATACTGGATATTATCAGCATCGGTTTCAGATATGCACTAGGGCTCCCCCACAGCCATCCCCAATTACAGTCCTATGGCCAGTGACCACTCTGCGATAGGAGCTGGGAAGAGAGGTTTTGGCATACATTTTAAAATGAGTTCTAGTGGTCTCCTTAGTTCTTGAGAGAATGCACCATTAATTTAATGTGAGACAAGCATGCGTGGATTAAAAAAGAAAAGAAAAAGGTGACCTTTGATTTATGAAATGTCTGTTGCTGCAATGCACCCTGGGAGATTTATAAAAGCTTATTTAGGATGGGCAGTGCTCCAGATAAGATTTTATGGTAGGAGTATTTTACTCCCTATTTTTAAACTTCGAGATTAAATGTGATTTTAAGACAGTAAAAATGAGTTCTCTCCTTTGCAAGAGAGTAAAATGTATGCGACATCCAGCCGATGTGTTCAAAAACTGTATGGAAATCATTACTATGCTGCAGCTTTCTACATTGGGACAGAATACACCCTTCATTATTTCTCTAAGGTCTGGCCATTTGATCTATCCTGTATATATTTAAATGTTGAACACAAAACCTAGCCAATTACATAGTTAAGCAAGCATGATTTTTATGTTGTGTGATTTGAGATTCGATAGCAGAATTGCCTTTTGATGTTTAATGGAAGTCCTTGTTTCCTGGAGTTATTACTACCTACTGGTATGCCAATGTTATGATACAACAGTGCAGCGAGGCAAGGACTCCATTCTAAATTCCATATTTAATCTCATGGTTAAATGATTATTTACATAGCGCTTTTGACAAAGCACTGTACATATAACATTTATCACAAGTATCACCAAATCGAAGTCGGTACTCCTTTATCGACCTTGACAGGATGAAAGGCTGAGATGTGCTTGCCGGGATTCGAATCTACAAAACTACAGATCACAGCAACGAGTGCTCAACCAGCTGAGCTACCTTATTGGCTAGCATCCTTCAGACTGAGGTATAATAATCACAGTGCCTAGATGTTGGACAAACCATGTATGAAGCACCACAAAGTTAAATACCCATCTGAATTATCACAGGGACTGTGTTTGCTGAGTTTCAATTACAAATGTAACTTTCATTTTGAACAGCGCTTGCACTTCTGGATAGTCAGGCTTTCAATGTTTTAATTGTCTTGAAGATTTGAGAGGCTAGAACACCTGTGATTGGTGTAATGACAATCACTCACCCTTGAACAGAGACTCTGCTGCCACTGACCAGTTACAGTAATGTACCCCATTGATTGTAAGGTTGAATGGATGTAAACTAAAAGTTTTACACACTGTTTTTAGAATTAGAGTGTAAATTAAATTGTAAGTGTAAAAATGATCTGCCTCTGCATGATTATGCACACAGCACAGGAACTCTGAAAAATACAAATTGTGCAATACTGGTTTGCTTTTACTGGGGGAAAAAAAGCATAATTTGTTACAAAATATTAATTCTCTATTGCAACTTAGTTTTCCATCTTATTAATTTTACAATCTAAAATACTAGGAAAATAAATATGCACAGTGATTGTTTTCCCCATGAGCATCAACAAAACAGAAGCTGAATGGAAAGAAATCATTCCTTTTATCAAAGTGTGCAGTTTCTTTTTTCGAAAGGCTTCAGAGAAATACATTCTGTTTCAGAGGCATTTTATCAGTGGCTTGCACTTCTGTTTCTGTTCTGTCAAGTAACCTGACCTTTGCACTGCCCTCTGCTCTAAACTAGTGTGTAAATGTACACAGGCAAATAATAAAGTTGTCGTATTTACAAGATTTTCACGCGTAAAAAGGCCTGGTACGTACCTTATCTGGAGGCCTGGCAGGGGAGGGTCATCCCATCCTGTCAAAAGTTTAAATAACTTCTGGAAAGATTTAAAGCAAACCACCACAAGGCACAGCTGCATCGCTTTACGCAATAATAGCTCCTTATTTGGTGAAAATCTATCCAGCGGTTGTCGCTGTGCACCTGTTCAAAAGGATGTACCTTTTCACCCATCGGAAATTGCATGGGATTGGTAAAATCCTATTCATTTTTGAAACGTCGGTGAACTGCTTCAATTATTAAAATTTAGGGGGCCCGGGCCACACTCGCTCTAAAAAATATCAGGCACATACGTCAAATGAGTAAAAAGTTAATAGCAAATTAATTTTTGCAAAAGGGATTGCTCCATAGGTTTCATCCTAACCCTATGTAACGTATATTTACATCATGGGACACAAATTCCAGTTGCAAGCTACTAGTAGTTATAAAAGTCACTCGCCACCTCAATTCTATACATACACAGCATACGTTTACTCACCCAGTTTGATGGGTGATGAGTGCACATTTTGTGGCCACACATACTCTAGAAGTCAATTGGTACCCCACTAAAAAGTTTATCACATCATGACAACGCAAGTTAAAACACCAACTTACACTACTTTCCAGGTTTTATAGATGGTAAACGTAACTCTTTGTTAAAAAGCATATATACAGGAGTTATATTTGGCTCCCAAAGCCAACTAATGGCGAACAAAGATACCTATGTGAATTTAACTATGTTTGTTTGGGACAATCTGTAAATACATTTTAGGGCCCCACTATATGTAATTTAAAGCATAAGGGGGCATACACAATAGACAAAATTATAGGTTTCTATGTTATGTGCGAGTTAGATTTGCATAACACTATGTACTAGCACCATGTCGTGCCATGGTAGCTTCCGGTCACTGGTTAATGCTGGATACCCAGGAGCTGCTCATCGAATCTTAATTTTGACCTAGGTTATATATATATATATATATATATTATGTATGTGTAGTGTCTGTGACCATTGCAGCATGTCTATTTTTCATTTGGGTTTTCTGCATCTTTCTTGTGGCAATTCCCTTTTCCCAAAGAAGTCAGAATGGCCATTTTCATACGAGTGTCCTATTTCAGTAGGTTTGTCAAGGTTTTCAGTGTGTTGTGCATATACCAGAAATGAGAGCAAGCTCCAAAGGTCAGTGCGGCCATACTTTATTTGTACACATGTGTTTCGTTGTGTGGTTGTGTAATTTCAGGTTGTACTGCACATACCTGAAATACAGCACAATTGCGTGTTTGCCGCTACCGTTTTCACATTTGTGCGTTTCCCATTTGGCCTTAACTTGCCCGAATATGCTTGGATGTTGGACTGTATATTCGTCTTTGTACATGCATGTTTTTGGTTTGTACAGTGCATGTCGAATATTAGTATTCAAATACTTTAAAAAAAAAAAAATGTATCCCCTTATTTTTCCACACAATCATTCAGAGGTCATGAAATCAGGCATTTATTGTGATGTGGCAAAACGTTTGCTACATTTGGTGTAGGTTCATGGATGTGTTCAAAAGGTCACAAATTATTTTTTTCCTGTGTAAATTGTCATGAGACATTACATTTGCTGTGGCTAACAGAGGATATAAAATGGGATGGAATTACCTCGTTGGCATGGCGTAGAAACCATTTTATAGATGAAGATTTCATTTGAAAATACCAATTTTCCTGGGATACCATTCCAGTATGAAATCTCCTGTGGCCAAGTTGAGGGTGGGAACAATGGGATGGCACTATTTGAGACATGATTCACTTTGTGACATGGGCAATCTTTTCTTAATGAAATGTTCTGCAGCATTTAACAAGAACATTTCACAGCATTTACTGTATAGCATAACAATTGAAACACCATCTGTCCTTGCCTTAGACAATTATCCTCCCCATTTTATACTGAGGATGAGAGAGGCGTGCACCTACCATAATATCAGTTCATCATTGGCTGCAAGCTTTCTAAATTATATAAAACTCAACAGGCATGTTCCAAAATACCTCAGGAAATGCTGATGACAAACCCCCGTCTAGAATCTCACCACTATAGTCTTGTCCATTTTCCTCCTCGCTTGCGGCTCTCCTTGTGTCCAGGATCAGCTTGATATTTACAATCACTGTCACCAGCAAAAACAAAACCGCAGCAGTCTGCAGGAAACAAAACAAAGCCAGTTAGAGGGGTGAAAGGCAGGATGACATACCACCATCATTGTGTGGATGCACAAACTTTTGCAATTCAAAAAGGGACAAACCTCAGACTATTGATGAGGTTTCGATAGCACATTCTTTGCAATAACTCAGCAATTCCCAGTGGACAGCAAGGTCCCAAAGGAAGCCTTCCCATTCAGTTACTTCTACTGTAATGCTCAATCATCATTGGGGACGGAAGAGGAATATTCAAGGAGGAAAAAAGCTATAGAGGGGAAATGTGGCAGAAAGTGAAGAAGTTAGGTAGCACTGAGACCAAGGATTGCAAATTCTGTCCGACGCCCCCAGATCATTAAGTAAACAGGTTGCTATTTGCCGCACTTTGTGGACCAAAGGATCGGTTGACTGCACGTGCTGGTGGAAATTGCCATATTGAAGCCAGGTTTTTTTTTTTTTTTCGAAAAGCTTGCATTTTTTATGGCACTCCAAGCCCGGAGGCATCTGGGTGCATTTCTTACATAGATAAGTTAGTGACAAACAATGACAGAAATAAAGTTACACAAGTTACAGAATATACATTTGTCCAAGATATCATTTGCAGGGTTTATAGAATGAGACTACTTAGTTACATTTTGGCATATCATACATTATGGGGCCGCTGATGGTTAGGGTTGTGAGGCCGGAGGGTAGCTAGGACTCTTGGGCGAGGAGCCAGGCTTTAGCATTCCTCCTGAATGGGTGTTAGGCATGTTCAGTTCTTAATGGTAGGGGTAGAGTGTGCCATAATTTGGCTGCTAGGACGGGGAAACTACTACTACCTCCTGCTTTTTGTAGCTTGAAATTCGGGATTTTGAGGCAATGTGCCTGCGCCGATCTCATCGGACGATCTGAAGTATTACGTGCAAAGTTCTTATTTAGGCATATTGGTGCTAGATTAGCAAGACATTTGAAGGCTTTGAAGGAAATCCTTTGTGTGACCGATAGCCAATTCAGGTTGCGCCTTACCTCAGATATGTGTTGAGATCTGGGGATATTCAGAGCTGCCCCAATGGCATTGTTTTGAAGAACATGCATCTTTTTCAAGATCTGTTGACTTGTTCCAAGGTAGAGTGTGTTACAGTAGTCTAGCTTGGAGAGTACTAAGGCTCTGGCAATGGAGATACAGTTGGGTGTGGAGAGGAACAGTCTGCCGGCCGTAATTAACTTGCAGGTGTATGTAGTTTAGGATGCTGATGCATTAACCTGTCTTGCTAGGTTTAGAGAACAGTCAATGTAAATACCAAGAGTTTTCACATCCTTGGAAACCTTGATGGAGTTACCGTTAATATTAAAGCGTCATATTGTTTGTCTAGTCTGTTGACTTTGAGCTTGCAGCCTAAAAGGAGACGCTCCTTCTCGTCATTGAGACGGTCTGTTTGGCCATCCAAGCTTGAATGATACTGTAGATGTAATTAAGTATTTAGGCGTTGGTGTTGTTGTCGCCGGTGATAGGTAGGAGTATCTGGGTGTCATCTTCATAATTAGTGTAGGTGACACCCAGATAGTCGAGATCGTCGAACAATGCTTTGTGAATATATTGTATAAGGTGGGAGACAGACAGAAACCTTGGGGCACAACGCGTGCAGGTTCGGCAGAGGCTGATGGAGAGGAAATTCTCATAGATCTATTATCCAGTAAGGACAGGATCCAAATGGTGGCTTTATCAGAAAAAGAGTGCTGCTGAGGTTAGGGTCGTGCAGAGGGTCCGCACGAGGCATGGGACTGCCAAACGTTCCGCCAGTTATCCAAGATGTATGAATGCCCGCAAGGTAAGGGGGTTCGGTTTCAGGCCATCAGTGGATAATGTCAGTGATATGTTTATTATCTATGTTGAAGCTGTCTCATCCAATTGTTTTGTATTGTAAAGGTCTCCTTGTGCAGGAGCTATTTCGGGTCTCTGTTGATTCCTTTAATCTGCGCTTTCCACTTCCTCTCAGACTTGATCATGAATGGAATACTTAAATAAAATCCTCGGTTCTCTTCAATCCAGGATGTGTGGTGTGGGACATGCATTTATGACTCTTGCTATGGCTTGTTTTAGTGCGTGGAGGGCGTTAGACTTTCACGCGCAGTTTCATTCAGTGGCATTACCTCTACAATATTCCATAGATTGCTTTGTTAATATCTTATTTTTTTTGTAATTTATTTTTATTGCGCAATGTACACTAAAGTGCTTAATGTTAAATCAATGACTGAAAAATGGACATGGACGAATAAAAGCAAATTAAGGAGGTCAGAAGGTGATCCCGCAAGTGGAAGCGAAACAAACTACAAGAAGAAAGGGAACTTAAAGCGAGTGGGAGTGCATTCCAATGCAACTGGGCCATGAGGGAGAAAGGGCGCAAACGGGACTGACCAAAAGGAGGAGGTGGTGTCACAAGGAGAAACAGATTAGGAACGGAGCGAATGAGTAGGGGGGGGGGGAATATCAAGTAACTATGGAGGGAAGATTGTGGAGACATTTAAAAAAAAAAGTCAAAGAAAGTTGAAGCTCAGAATGAAAAGGTAATCAACTAAGAGCGGTAAGAACTGGGGTAATAGACTCGAGGTGAGAGACACACAAAAGGAGGCAAATTGACGAACTGTATATGGATTTGAGACGGGTAAATTGGTAAAGGGGGAGGACAAAGAGAAGAGATTAACAGTAGAAAATACGTAAACAGTTGGGAGAAGAAACCAAAAGCTTACATGCGTGAAAGGAAAGAAAAGGTTGGGCTTTACGAATATTACATAAGTGAGCATGGCAATAGCATGAGAGAGAAGAGATGTGGAGAGTAAAAGAAAGAAGTCAAAATACACTTCCAGATTATGAGCCGTGGATGAGATAGGAAGAGATGAAAGGGGGAAAGGAAATTGAAAGGAGAGGGGGGAATGGAGAAGGCAGGAAAGAAAAGAACCTCCATTTTAGGTGAATTGAGAACAAGGTTTTGGTCCGCCATCCAAGTTTGGAAGGCTACATAAAGCAGGATGATACAGTGCTGTGGATGGAGGAGGAAAAGGAAGATAAAAGAAAGAAATAGCTGGATTTAATCAGCATTGAGAGGATTGGAGGTCCCAAAAGGAGGAGAACATGGAAGCAAGAGAATATGTAGAAAGGGAAAACAGAAGAGGCCCCAACACAGACCCTTGTGCGACACCATGATGTAGTGGAGAAGGGGGAAGAAATGATACCTGCCAAAGAAACAGAATAGGAATTGTAAGGAAACCATGGTATGAACAGAAAGATGACAGACCAGTGATCACAGTTCAAGGGTGTTTATTGAACTTCTAAAAGGGTTTGAAAAACACCCATCTAATCCTAAATCTGAAGGTGGGAGCAAGCTACAACCATCAAAAAATAATAAACGTAGTCTTAGTGGCGTCTTGTAAAAATAAAAGGGCATATACTAATAAACCTATTGCCAATGCTTACCTCTAAATACAAATAGTTAGGAAAAATGTTATGCAAAAGAAAAGGTGTTCAAGAAATGATATGTCAGGATATCCAAGCCGTTTGCCTCCCTTTCCCCACATTTTCAGCACGGGACAAGGCGGCATACTCAAGCTTAGCACAGTCTATGGCTTCTCTGGCACGAGGGTGCAGTTCAAACATTAGCATCAGGGCCTTCCGTGCCCAAGTCTCTGCCTTTCAAAGTCTCTTCTTTCAAAGGGTCTGATGCAACAAACAAGTTATTTTCCTCTTAGGATTTCACACATACTCAATTTCTCAGGTGATTCACCATTCAACACAGATCCCCCGGCCCCCCTACGCCAAGCTCAGATTCGTTTTAACACAATGTCAGGCTCGAACCAATGTTTATTCAGTTTAACACAAACTTGATTTAAACCAAAGCTTTTCAATTGATCTCCCATGTTCAGGCTTGGACCAACATCTACTTTGTCATCAACTTTCTTGGCAGTAGCAACATAGACGACTTAGGATTGTGCACAGTATTTTGCTTCACCCGTTGCAGGTCCACTTCGATTCACAATCCTTTGCCAACTCTCAGCTGGATACCTTACAGAGGCCTTCAATTGAGCACATGCCGTGCCAGACCACTCTGTCAGAAGTATCATATTGTTTCAAAAGTTCAAGCATTCATTAGCAGGGTTTACTCAGGTTTGCAGTAGGGCACGAGTAAGTCTTGATTTCAACAGTGCACTTTAGACACCTTCCCATCAAAACTCCCCCTTTTTCTGGGAGTCTCCCTTCACATTTGTCAGACTTTCGAGAAGGTTAATTTATCTTCGCCTGACCACTCTGTTGCTTCACAACATTATATACACTGGATTCTTTCTCTGCTTCCTATAACTACATGATCCACAATGCAGCAGTTACTTGTTGCCATAATTGCTTTAAATGTCACAAGCCAGGATCTCTCCCATTGTACAAGAGAACTCACTGGTTGTCTTGACCTTCCCTTCTATTAACCTTGGTCTTTGCCTTCGGTCGGGGGCTCTGGTGCCATCCTTGCTCCTCCCCAACTCTGTCGTTCACCCAGGAGGGAATCGGGCAGTCACCCGTGGCAAGAGAACACACACAGTTCAATGAAGGGGGTGGGGGGAGGAGGGTTTGGAAGCCTTCACTCTCCGCATCCAACTTTTCTGCCTAGCAGACCGTGCAGGGAGCTCCTGCGCTGCTCCACATCCGTCCCTCCATCTGTCAGTCCTTGGCTGAAAAGGATCTAGGGTTCTCATCTCTGCTCCATAGCTCCCCTTTATTAGTGCTGGGCCTGGTCCACTGCTTTATCCCAGTGCTTGGGCTTCAGGTAGGGATTATCTACAGCCTCCCTCCTGGTGTCCCAAGAGCAATTGACCCTTCTTGCTCAGCAGCCTTTCTTTATACACCTGGAAGATGTTAAACTCCAGGTGTTGGGTCTGCCTGACCTTGCTTGACTAAATTAGTGGGACAGCCTACTGTCAAGGTGTGAGTCGGTTTTCTGTTTCCTAAGGGATTTTTCCTTTTTAATCCTTGTACTCCTAGTCCCTCTCTTCTTCGTCTCAGTCATTGGGTATTTCAATAAGGAACTGGGATTATGGGAATTGTGGTGTTCTACAAAAAAAGGATAAATATGTTGCAGATTTGTGTCAAAAAAGGGGTTTGACTGTAGGGTTGTTGAAAAGTGGGTTGAGGAAAGAGGGGTAAAACTCATGTTGGAAATTAGGGATGGTCTTTGTTTTCCCAGATGGTTTTGCCCTTTCCTTACAGAAAAGTACATATGCAGGGCTCCAGATAAGATTTTGAGGTGGGAGTATTGTAAATGTGATTTTAAGAGAGTAAAAATGACTTTTCTCCTTCGCAAGAGAGTAAAATGTGTGCAACATCCAGCCGACGTGTGAAAAAAACTGTATGGAAATCATTTCTATGCGGCAGCTTTCTGCATTGTGACAGAATACACCTTTCATTATTTCTGGCCATTTGAGCTCTGCTGTATATATTTAAAATCACTAAAACCTAGCCAATTATATAGTAAAGCATACATGAATTTGTTTTGTGTGTTTTGAGATTCGATAGAAGAATTGTCTTTTGATGTTTAATGAAAGTCCTAATTTCCTGGAGCTATTACTAAATAATGGTATGCCAATGTTATAATACAACAGTGCAGAGAGGCAAGGACTCCATGCTAAATTCTATATCTAATCTAGTGGTCAAATGGTTATTTATATAGCTCTTTTGGCAGAGCGCTGTACATAGAACATATTTATCACAATTACCACCAAACCAAAGTCGGTGCTCCTTTATTGACCTCGAAAGGATGAAAGGCTGAGTTGGACTTGGCGGGATTCGAACCCGCAACCCACAGATCACGCAGAGATTGCAGCAACGATGCTCAACCGGCTGAGCTATTTTATTGGCCAACATCCTTCAGAGGTTGGTTAACCGAGTATCGACTGAGGTAGAACGATCACGGTACTAGAAGTATGACGAACCATTTATGAAGCGCTACATAAAGTTAAATACCTATCTTGATTATCAAAGGGACAGGTTTTGCTGAGTCTCTATTTCAATTACCAATGTAACTTTCATTTGTTTGTTTTTGAACAGCGCTTGCACTTTCTTTTGAGAGTCAGGTTTTGGATGTTTTTTGTGTAGTCTTGAAGATTTGAGAGGCTAGAACACCCGTGATCAGTGTAATGACAATTACTCACCCTTGAACAAAGTCTCTGCTGTCACTGACCATTTATAGTAATGTACCCCATTGACTGCAAGGTTGAATGGATGTAAACTAGACTGTGCGTAGTCATTTTACACACTGTTTTTATAATTAGACTGTAAATTAAATTAGAAGTGTAAAAATGATCTGCCTCTGCATGATTATGCACACAGCACCGGAACTCTGAAATACAATTGTGCAATACTGGTTTGCTTTCACTGGAAAAAAGCATAACTTGTTAAAAAAAATAAAAAAAATAAAAATAAAAAAAAGAAATCTCAATTGCAACTTAGTTTTCCATCTTAATAATACAATCCTAAAATTCTAGGAAAATATGCACAGTGCTTTTGAAGCTGAATGGAAAGAAACCATTCCTTTTATCAGTGTGCCGTTTATTTTTCTGAAAGGCTTCAGAGAAATACATTCCGTTTCAGAGGTGGCTTTCATTTACATTTATGTAGATAAAAAAATCACAAGAAGCCTTCTGGTTTCTGTCAAGTAACCGGACCTTTGCACTGCACTCTGCTCTAAACCTTGGTGTAAATGTACCCAGGAAAATACTAAAGCTTGCATATTTACAAGATTTTCATGCGTAAAAAGGACTAGTACTCGCCTTATCTGGAGCCCTGCATATGGGACTCGGTTGACAATATCCCATGCAAACGGAGGGGATGTTGGGCAGGGGTGTATCAGAACGGGAGGAATACCCTGTCGCACCCGAAGGCATGTCTACCATAGTCCCCAAGGACCCCCTATCCAGGTGAACCTCGTTCGCTCGTCCACCCCCAGTGATGGGATCCGGGAGCGATGGCCCTCCCCAGGCCAACTGAACAAAGGATTCCCAGGAATAGCCTGGGAGAAACGCCTCAGGTTTTTCACAGAACCACCAGAACGGTAACATTTAAACCAATCGAGAACCGAGCCAGAGAAACCAAGAGAAGATAGGGGAGTAGTAGAGGGTGGTTGACTGTCGAAAACAGCAGACAGGTCCAGGAGAATTAGAAGTGCAGATTGCTTAGTGAAGTGTGCCGAAAGAAGATTGTTGCAAACAGAAATTAGAAACGCGCTTTTCTGTTCTCTTCTATACCTTGCTGTGCGTTCTTTGCCCTCACATGGACTTAATATTTGCATTCTTGATTTCGAACTATATGCGTTTTTGGAGGGTTCAAAGTAAATGCTGCTTTGTTATTGGTGCATTTGCACCCCCAACCCCCTTTCATGAATGACAAGCCATGAAAGTGAGAAGGAAGCGGTCACGTAAAATTCTGCTTTGGCTCTCTTTACGCGTTTGTGGGGTTACATATCATAAAATATCCATTTATTAAATAGGCTTTCATTTTTATTTTCTGCATGGCTCACACTTGATTTTGACGCTGGGTTCTTGGTCGACCGGGTGCCCGCCACGGTGCTTTTGCAGCGTATAGGGAACTACACAGCCCTGCCACTGTTGAGCAACCTTTTCCACTGGCCACCCATTTGCCTAAGCCCCATAACTAGATCCAGATACTGCCAATGTCAAAATACCCTGCTAACGTGCCCTTTTAACCACGTGTAACAAAGCTTTTACTCAAGTGTGCTAGAAAGGCCGCAATGTTGACATTAAGAGGCAGGTTTACTTTGTCTTTTGTATACCATGTTATTTTAAGTGGACCTAGATTAACTATATTGGGCTGTGGTGGGGCTTCGTCAAGTATATGATTGTGTGTGGTGGCAGGTTTCCGAGGAATTTTTGAGCGACGGGAGTGGTCAAGAGAGGGATGTGGAGAAAAAAAAAAAAAAGAAGAACAATTTACTTACTCACTGGTAACGTCTTTCGACTAGATGTTCCTCCAATGTAGTCCTCATCTATGACATCTAATGTCCACAGCTGTGCTGCTTCAGAAATATTTCCGAGAGAGGGCCCAATGCGTCGATGGCATTGGGTCGATGTCCCTCGATTGTCTCCGTCGAGGGTGGCGTCATCGGATGTTATAAGTAGCACGCACGGCGCCTGTAGCCTCAGTTCATGCCCCCCCTGACAACGTGTGGCACACATGCCCATTATACAGCATCGACTGCACTTAGCCATGTGGGAACGAAAACTGTAATGGCATGGGAAATTCGAGAGGGGTAGGCTGGGAGGGCGATGAGGAATACATTGGAGGAACATCCATTTGAAAGAAAGTTACCATTTGGTAAGTAACTTGTTCTTCTAATGGATTGTGTCCTCCAACGTATTCCTCATCTATGACAGACTCCCAAAGCAGTAGCCTTGAGTGGAGGAGGAAGTATTTAGACATACCCAATTAAACGGCAGAGCAAAGCACTGCCTTACCAAAAGCAACATCCTGAGCATGGGAAATATAGGGAATAATGCTTAACAAATGTGTGTATGGAAGACCACGTTGCAGCATCACAGATGTGCTTTACAGGGACACCCTTCTGCAGGGCTGTCTATGTAGCTATGCCACTGGTGGAATGAGCCTGCAAGCCCTCAGGAGGGTCATTGCCCGCCAACTTGTAGCATTCTGAAATAGTGAGGATGATCCACCTAGACAAGGTCTGCTTAGAAACAGCCTGGCCCAATCGGTGTCCAGTATACCCCACAAAGAGCTGGTCGTTCTCTCTGACCCAGGACATTCTAGAAAGATAAAATCTCAATGCCCTCCTAGGATCCAACCTATGGAGCCTCTCCTTGCATCGTCCTTACCAGGATGCGGAGGAGGATAGAAGGAGGGGGAGAAACACCTTCTGACGTAAATGTAATTCTGACACTACCCTAGGTAGAAGGACGGACCTACTCTCAACACAACCCTGTCCTTGTGGAACAATATAAAGGGTGGCTTAGAAGAAAGTGCCTGCAACTCGCTCACTTTTCGAGCAGAGGTAACTGCAACCAAGAAAACTGTCTTAAATGACAACAATCTCAACAGACAAGAGTGCAAAGGTTCAAACGGAGCACCCATCACAAACTTTAAGACCAAATTAAGGCCCCAGACCGGCACCTGAAAAGGCGACGGCAGGAACACATTTGTGAACCCGTTCAGAAACTGAGCAATCAGTGGAATCTTAAAGGAGCATTCCTCGGGCGAGTGCTTAAAGATAGAAAGCGCTACCAGGTAACCTTTAATGGTTCCCACCTGAAGACCCATGTGGGCCAAAGAAAGTAAGAAGGAGAGAACCTCTGGAATTGAGCACTGAAAAGGAACAAAATTCTTACCTCTGCACCAGTCGCAAAACCTACGCCAGCGACAATGGTACAGGAAGTTTGTTGCTGGCCGTCTAGCTGAAAAGTAACACTGTCATGATGCCTACCCCCGGGGACCAAAACCAAGCCCAGCAACCACGGAAGCAGGCATCACGTTATTCCAAGCAAACCCAACAACCCCTGCTAGGGGCTATTTGGGTGCAGTCCTGGCGTCTATGGCGCCAGGCTCATATGGAGAGTCAGTCCTGGCACCATAGGCACCAGGCTCATAGATTAAAACTTACCTGATGAGGACCATGCTGCAAACTTACCTGATGCAGACCATGCTGCAAGAGCTCCAAGCCAAAAGAGGCTTGGAAGGGACTACTTTACCTAGGGACTATTTTTTTTACTCGGGAGGGGCTGGGGAGGAATACTTGCCTGGGACTACTTTGGAGGCTATTTAAACCATGCCCATAGAGCAGCACACGCTTCGCGTTATTCTGCATCCAGCAGCGCAACGCTCACCGTGCCTGCAAGTCTGCATCCAGTCTTCTGCCACGCCCGCCTCGAGTCTGGAGCTCCTAGAAAAAAGGGAGAAAGAAGGAGAAAAGGTTAGAACAAGAGCAATACCTTTGATCCTTACCTGAATTCCCAATCCATCGCGCCTTCGAGCTGGAAGAAAGAAGTTATTTTATGCGCGTCGCCTCGCCTGCTGCAGCGCCGCGCTGAACTCACCGGCCTTCGCAGCATCTTCACATTCCACCGCATCCTTCTGCATGTTCCCGCCGCACTACAGCACCTAAGGGGAAGACAAGAACAGCAAAGTGAGCTAAGGGAATACACAGAGGCAATATTAGTTACCCCCCATAGACTTACCTGATTTTACCACCGGGGGTACTATTCCTCTTCACGGGTCGGCGCAACTTCCACTGCTTCCTCGCCCAACCCTGGCCCCTAAGGGGAAACAAAAGGACAGCAAGGTGAAACAAAGGGACAAACAAGGGGAACCCTCCTCACCACAATAGATTTACCTGATTTTACCACCGGAGGCATTATTCCCCGAGACTTCGTACTTTCTCTCAGCGCCTGAATAAGGGAGAAAGCAACAGGCTACATATTGACATTATGTTATCAAACTGTGTTGGATAATACAAATCATTACCTGAATATTACCGGTTGCCACAAGGAACTCTTCGCTAGGTTCAAGTTGCAACCTGCAAGGAATCGAACAGAGTGAAAGTCAGACATTTGAACTCTTACGAACTACATACTTACGGCGTCTTGCCGGGAATCTCAGAGTCAATATTGTTCTGGAACTCACCAATTCCTTCGAGCCAGTGAAGCAACTGGTTATCTACGTGCCCCTGCGCTCAATGCAGGATGGAGAGCTCATCTTTCCAAACCCTCAGGTGAGACTATAAGAGGGGACATCAAAGGTGATCAGTGGGGAGAACAGCGGTAGTGTTGGGGTGGGGGGTTAACGCTCAACTCCACGGGTGGTTAATTCCCTTTCTCCATTTGCAGAAGAATATTCCAACGGGCCAAGCAAACGAAGCTAGGTGGGCCAGTCCAGTCCGTCATCTCGGCACTACGCGTCACATTGGTGTAGACCGCAGCTGTCCAGTTCAGATCGACGCCCCTATGGGAGCCAGGTGAGCGTAACAAACACCTGCTCCACGTCATCTGGGAGGTCTCAATACTTAAATCTCAACCGTTTAGAAATCACGCGTGAAGGTTGAGAGTCTTGACCTCTTGATGGAGAACCCAACCTTGCTCTCGCGAGAGAAGATCCTCTGTTTGGGGAAGATGTTTTGGAGGACAAGTGGACATGTCTAGAAGGTCCGGGTACCATGCTCTCCAGGCCCAATCCGGAGCCATGAGAATCATGCAGGTCTTGATCCGTCGTAACCTCCTGAGAACTTGAGGAATGCCAGGGATCTGAGGAAATGTGTACAAATTGGGAATAACTAATCCACGACAAACAAGTCTCCTAGAGCTTCTCTCAGAGGAAATTTGCTCGAGCAGTACCTTTCACACTTCCGGTTGGCACCGTTGGCTAACAGGTCCACCTGCGGGGTTCCCCAAAGGGCAAAGATCTCTTGAAGGACTTCAGCTAGTTCCCCACTCGTGGTAGACTGCGCCCTGCCTGCTTAGGAGCATCCGCCACCATGTTCACCCTAGCCAGATAAGCCGCCGCCAGGGAGAGTCTTTCCTGAATTGCACAGATCCAGAGCTGCATTGCCTCCCTGCACAGAGGGAGTGACCATACACCACCTCTCTTGTTGAGGTAATGCATGGAACTGTGCTGTCCGTCATTATCAGGACATTCCTCCCCCGCACAGACGGCAGGAAAGCCTTCAGTGCTAGCCCGATTGCTCTCAGCTCCAAAAGAGTGATGTGTATTTTGGACTCCGATGGAGACAAACAACCGCTGATTGTCAGATCGTTGGCATGAGCTCGCCACCCTGTGACGGAAGCGTCCGTCACTACCGTTACCTCTGGCCATGGTTGCCAAAAAGGCTGCCCTTTCATGAGATTGTCCTCGCTGGCCCACCACAGAAGATCCTGTGAGACCTTGACCGGAACATGGAGATCTGACATCCGGCCCGAGAACTGGGACCATTGAGCCCGGAGAACCCACTGAAGGGATCGCATTCGCAGTCAGGCCTCCGGCACCAGAAAAATGCAGGAAGCCATGAGACCGAGCAACCTTAAGAATTCGAAAGCCGGAAGACTTTGGGCTTGTTGAAATTTGGTGACCATCTGGAGAATGTGTCGAGCCCTCACCTTGGGTGGCGAACACATCCCCAAGGACGTGTCCAACACAGCCGGGATGTACTTGAGCTGTTGGGAAGGTTTCATATGAGCCTTCTTGAAATTGAGGGAGAAGCCCAGCTTATGAAGGAAGCGGTAGGTGACGCTGAGATGATCCAGGGCTTGTTCGGGAGAATGCGCCCTGATCAGCCAATCGTCCATGGAGGGGTGAATCCTCCTCTCTCGAGATGCGCTGCCACCACCACGAGCTTGGTGAAGACCCTCGGGCGGAGGTTGGAAGGACTCGAAACTGATAGTGCCTCAGGTATTTTCTGTGCTTGAGATGGATCGTCACATGAAAATAAGCATCCAGCAGGTACTAACCAATCCTGAAGTTGGAGGGCCTGAAGGATCGGAGAAAGAGTGACCATCCTGAACTTGTCCTACCTGAGGAACTTGTTCAAGTATTCTAAGTCCAAGATGGGTTTCAGTCCTCCGTCGTCCTTTGGAATAACGAAATACGGGGAATACCAACCCTTGTTGCTCTCCGCCACAGGCACTGGTTCTATAGAGCGTTTCTCTAGCAGGGTCAAAATCTCCTGCACAAGGAGCGGATCCAGAACCCTCAAGGAGTGCTTCTCCGGTGGATTGACGTGAGGCCGCCATAGAAAAGGAAGGTAGTGGCCTCGGGCAATCGTTTCCAGAGCCCATACATCTGAACTAAAGGCTTGCCATTTTTATAGATGCTGAAACAGCCTGCCCCCTACCGGTGGATAATGAGACAAGGCCTCAGAGGGGTTTTGAAGCGGCTGGGGCAGCGCCTGATGGCAAAGAGGCTGCTGCTTGAGCGGCTTTGGCACCTCTACCACCACAAGGAAACTTACATTGGCCCCTTTGACTGGGCATTCCTCTCACCCTTCCAAATGAGGAGTAGCGAAAGGAACCACCCCCCTCCATTGCTGTCCCCTATGACGAAAAGGATGCAGTTGTTTGGCAGCTGCTTTGGAGGTCTGCAACTTCTCAAGGCTCTCGTCAGCCTTGCTGCCGAACAGATGAGACCCGTGAAAGGGCATGTTGAGAAGACGGGCCTGTGTCATGACCCTTGCCCCTGGCCCTCACTGGCAAGTCAGCCTTCCAGTTAGGGCCAGGTCAAAGGCCTTAAAACCTCATCCAAGACTCTCTTGGAGTCAGTCCTGCCGCCTTTGGCGCCAGGCTCATAACCATCATGAAGACCAACATTAGAATGGGACTATTTAACTTGGGGGGTGCAGGAGGAGGAGGAGTAGGAGTAGGAGGGGGAGGGTTCAGCCAACATGGAGGCACACACATAGCTCAGTTACAAGGAACTGAGCTATGCGGTCTAGTCTTTTAGGTGCGGCAGGCCTGGGACTACTTTACCTGGACTACTTTGGGTGTGGCAGGCCTGGGACTATTTTACCTGGACTACTTTACCCGAGACTATTTAAACCACACCCAAACAGCAGAACATGCTTTGCGTTATTCTGCTGTGGGCAGCGTAACGCTCAGCATGTCCAGTTCTTTGATGCCAGCTTACCTGAAACCAAGGACCTGCAGAGAGAGAAAGAACACTACGAAACTTACCCGGTACAGTATCCGGTCTTCAATCCATCACTGACTTAATTTCCACTCACCTGAAGGTACGAACTCCATCATCCGGCACCGCATGCATCCTGGAATACCATAACCTGGAAAGAGGAGAAAGAAAGACAGCATTAGTAAGCGTTTTCACGTTTCCTCCCGAATGAAAAAAGCCACACAATTCTTACCTGGGTAGTCATCTCCTAGTCAGCATCATTGCTGGAACATTACGGTGCTCGGCGAGGAACATCGCAACCTGCAAGGAGAGAAAAGACACAGGTTAGCAATATAAAAAGCGAAACAGTGCCGCGCATCGCGCATTACTCACCGGACAGCATCGCGCACACTGCGCTTTCGCCTACCGGCCCATGCTCATCTTCAAACTGCATGACACCACCAAAATACCTTTCCATACCTAAAAGGAAAGAAGCAAGACATTATTATTGAAATTAAGAGGAACATAAGAACTGCATATAAAGACTGTAAAGCAGCAAACTTACGGAGTCGCAGTAGGCCTGGATTCCCACAGCGGGGCTTGCACCAGTGAAGTAACTTGGTCGCTGCTCGCCCCCACATCTACGCCCCCTGCCACGAGGAGCAGGACGGAGAATCCACTTTTTACAATATTAAGGTGAGGAGAAGGCCCAAGGGGGAGAAAGGAGTTGAGGCCAAGGGAGGTGGCAAAACAAAGAATCTGGTATTGAATTAAGCTCTCCTATATTGCAGACCCATCTTCAACCAGAGGCGTTACCAAGGGACCGGGAGAGGGTTCGAGATCGCAAATCATTAAACCAGGGCTGGGTGGCGTCCCCGTGGATACCAGGTGAGCGTAACAGCCTGCACATCAGGTGCAAACCCGGACTTCCGCAACCACGCAAACATGTGCATCACGGTACTCGCAGCCATGAACCTGCTGACACTATCCGCATTGTCCAACCAGACTGAAGGGATTCACACATGGCATCGTTGTCATCTTTCACAATTGCTAGAAAGCCATCCCTTTCTGGAATATTCTCAGCCGCTAAAGAGATGAAATTCCACAGAGTGTGTGAACATTTTTGCTAAGGCACAAGTGGAGTTGGCCGATTTCAACGCCAAGCTCCCAGCAGAAAATACCCTGCGTATCCATCCATCCATCCATCCATCCATCCATCCATCCATCCATCCATCCATCCATCCATCCATCCGTTTATCGTCCCCATCAGGAGGGATGGTAGGGTACGCTGCCTGCTTCGAGGTGGCCGTAGCCGCCTGAACCACCAAAATCTCCAGAGTGGGGTGTGTGAATAGTTAGCTGGGGTCGCTGCTGGATGGGCAGCATTTCTTCGTTAACAACTTGTTCACTGCTTAATAGTCTCTGGGGTGTTCCAAGTAAAAGCCACCCTCTTTTGCAACGCCACATGAAATGGCAACACCGGGTCAGTGGACGGACCCTGGTCCGAAATATCTGCAAGATCATCTTAATCAAACTGCACTGGAGGCCTGGCACAGCCCAGGTACTCCACAACTCTCGACATTAGCCTCCGATAATATGAGTTGGCATGATTCCCATCTCAAAGGTAGCGTCAAGGCCATTGGCATCATGCAAAGATGGACACAGATCCTCCATCCAACTCTTCGGAACACCAGGAGTAGCATACGGAAGACCAAAAGGACTAACATCCTGCTCTGACTTTTCTTCGTATTCATAAATGTCCTGGAGAGACAAAGAAGTCCTTCCTTGGCAGAGGAATACACCTCTTCTCAATTACAGTCTTCACAGACTTAGAGGTAGCCTTCCTCGGAGGGTCCACAGTCACAGGGACCTCCAGCGTTAAATTCGGCCCAGATGGTATCAATGGCGTTGATGGCTCTGACTGCGTTGATGGCTTCGAGGGACTGACCGGGGTTTAAGACCAGACAGGTGCACCAGACGGGCAAGGTGCCGATGGCACAACACCTTCAAGGGTTCAAAGATTTCTCAGGTTTCAATGGGTTCGACAGAAACGAAGACCGTGACCTGGACCGTCTCTGGGCAACACCTGATACCTTGTCCGAACAAGGCTGCAAGGGCTCCCGATGTTTATCACACCGTCCATCCAGGCCCGAAGGCGCGCGAGTACCTGCCGGCTTTGTCAGAAGGCACAGACAGAACGGTGCCGTGGGACTGACATAGCTGCAACATCTACACCCAGAAAGCACACCATTCCTCCGGGGGTTGAGGATTTGGTGGGGCAGGAGGCGTTGTTCGAAGAGGACGAGGAAGGCGATCTGTGACGTTGCTTCCTGGACCACCGCGACGAAGAGGACGAGTGGCGTGAACCACTGCAGGACTGGGAGCACTTGGACTTCTTCTGATGAGGAGAGTGCACTCTAGACTTGTCGGCCGAAAGACCAGCTGACCCGGATTTACACGGCTTGGACACTCTTCCTACCTTCAATTTCCCCTTGCATTCCTGCAAGGCCTTGGCAGTCAACTACTGGCACTTCGAACAGTCATCCGTTGCATGGTCCTCGCCCAGGCACCACAGACAAATTCTATGCGGATCCGTAATCGACATCTTGGAGCCACAGTCCTGACATTTCTTGAAGCCATCCTGCGGGGTCGTCGGGGTAGAAGAAGAAGACATATAACAGTAACCACAAGGTGCGCTGAGTTTTACGAAGCAAACACGTTTGCGGAAAAAAACGAACTGAGCCTACGAGTGCCGTGCGTGCTACTTATAACATCTGCAGATGTCACCCTCGATGGAGGCCTTAAGGGACATCACGGGGCCCTCTGCTGAAAAGAATTCCGAAGCAGCACAGCTGTGGACATTACATGTCATAGATGAGGAATACGTTGGAGGACACAATCCATTCGAAAAGCTGATTGCAAGTGAAAGAAACAGAATATATGTACGAATGGGCGAGATTAGGTAGAAATAGGCCTCATGGATAGGTTAGCTCTGCCCTGTGGGGCACAAGATCACTTTAGTCATGAATACTGCTAGTCAATGGGGCTCAGTGGTACAGCATGCTACATGTGGCTGTTTTACAGATTCTCATCTGGTGTGCAACAGGCGCAGGTTTCATTACGGACAGAGTACAGTTTTATCATCATCACATAATTGGAAGAATATAGTACTAAGTCGATAAAAGAGGACTTCTGTTTTGAGGCCAGTGCCTATTTTGTAAAGAAAGCACTAGGGCCCAAATAATTTCCAGAACATGTAAAAGTGATCCGCCCCCTCCAAGTGACACGCACTATGCACTTGCGGGTTCAATTTTACTAAGTTTGTACGGAGTATAAAATAATCCATCGAGGACCTTATATTGAATAAGCTTGAATCTAGCATTCAATGACACTTTCCTAGTATGCATGTGAAAAGATGGGAGCAAGCTACGACCATCAAATAATAATACATCCTAGTGGAGTCTAGTCAAATAAAAAGGCCTATACTTAAGGATTGCCAATCATTGCCGATATTCTACAAAATAGTGAGGGATAATGTTCACAAAAAGAAAGAAGTGTTAACAAAATGATAAGTCAGGATGCTTAGGCCCCGGGTCCCCCCTTACCCATGTTTTTTTAACACAGGACAAGGCGGGTCACTCGAGCACAGCACACTCTTTAATCACTTTATTTAACATTTTAAAACAACAAACAATCTCCATTACACCACATGGCGTGTCCAAATTGCAATACCTATAAGAACTCTTAAATTAAACAAATACATAACAATATGAACATCAATAACATATACTGAATAACAATTTCAAATTCATAAAAGATCCATGACACACAACCAAAAAGACAAAAACAAACAAAAAAAAAACAGAAAAACTCACAACTAAACACACAGCAGACTCTTGAGCTTCTTCGGCACTTGGTCAGACAGTTCCTTTTACAAACATGAAGGCCTTCTGTGCCCAAGTCGCGTGCAAAGTCTCTTGCTTCAGAGGGCCCAATTCACCATCAACAAAGAAGAAGTTCCTCTCCAAATAGTCAAGCCGGGCGATTTACTCTACACCCTTGACCCCCCCGCCCCCTCTGCCGGGCTCAGATGCTTCTTTCACAATTAGCCTCCCTCAGTCGGGTTCAGACCAACTTTAATTCGCAGGTATCCCTCAGTCGGGTTCACATTTTCCACCACAATATCTTCGCAGGTGAGTTTTACTTTTCCCCTGGATCCTCCTCTTCTGGGCTCAGATCCCCTTTTGACAATTAGTCCCCCTCAGCCAAGCTCAGACCAATATCGGTGTGTAGGCAATCAAATTATACTATGCATCTGGTACCTATTTTGGTTTCACAGTTCAATCGCACACAATTTCTTTGTTCATGCAATGTTGCCTCTTGCAACCGTGAGTGTTATACAGTCCGGTCCGTTACCAGTCTCTCCCGACACACTGGCTGTGCTTAACTCGTTGTCGTTGCTTTTCTGTCCGAGTCAAGGAGGGTAACACAGGGGCAATCGCTTCTCCCCGCCTTGGCCATCAATGCAGGAGGACCAGGTGTACCTTGACACACACTGTACAGCTAATCAGCTGTAATTCCTGGTCCCATGTTTCTTTTCCTTGAGGCTTCTAGAAAGTCACAATCCTTTCTTGAAAGGGGCATGGGTAATTCCCTCTTCGTCGTCCTCTATGGTCTCACCGCCTTTCTCCTCTGTTCAAACTGCCATACCGGAACAGCTGCTTCGTTGTGCATTTGGCCTGGCTCAGAGTGTGCTTTCGTGCTCCAACTTTTATCCGTGTCGAAAAGTGTGATGGAAGTCTGGTGTGTGTAGTTTGACATTTATAATGGGCACTTAAGCATGTGCACCTTGATGCCCCTGGGCTAAGTATATGGTTACAGAGTACTTATATAATCAACCAGATTACTTACATGGATGTGGTTATATATTTGTGCAATGTTATATGTACAGGTTATTGCTTACTGTGGACCTAAGCACAGATTACTTACATGAATATAGTTACATATTTACACAAGGTTATAGGTTCAGGTTATTGCTTACTGTGAACCTAAGCTGAATAGTCTGTTTTAGAGACTTTTTCAGTGGTAGAGCGTTCCAGAGGTTAGCTGCGACTATCGGGAAGCTGGATCCACCTGCTCTTACTCTCTTGAATCTTAGGACAGAGACAGAATTGGTATAGGAGGATCGGCTAGGTCTGGTGGATTGTGTTTTGTTGATCTGGTTGTTAGATAGGCTGGTGCCATTTATAGGTCAGTGTAGGTATTTTGAATTTCATTCCGTCATGGACCGGGAACCAATGTAGACTGTCTAATGGAGAGATGTGATCTTTCCTGGGTATATTTAAAGCTGCTCTAATAGCATTGTTTTGAACTACTTGAAGTTTATGTTCCTTGCACTAGTACCTACAAAGGGAGTTGCAGTAATCCATCCTTGATAAGATCAGTGCTCTTGCTGAGGTGATGCTATTGTCAGTTGAGAGGAATGGTCTACTGGATCCAATGAGTTTGGATGTATAGGCTGCAGACGAGACAATGGAATTAACATGTCTAGAGAGGGAGAGTGAGGAGTCTATGTAAACTCCCAGAGTTTTTATTTCTTTAGCGACTTGGATATCATTACCGTTGATGTTGAAAGATTGTTTTTTTTTTTTTTAGGCATGTTGTCCAGTTTAGTTTTGTTTCCTATTAGGATGAGCTCAGTTTTGTCATCGTTAAGGCACAATTCATTTTGTGCCATCCGGGCCTGGATGGCAAGATACATTTTGTTGATGTTCATGGTGTCAGCGTCATGACATCCTGTTATGGGGATGAGTATTTGCATATCATCCGCGTAATTGGTATATGTAATGCCCATGTTGTCAAGTTTGTCAAATAGGAGCTTCATGAAGGCATTGTATAGTTTTGGTGACACACATGAACCTTGTGGAACACCACAAGACACTGGTGTAGGTAAGGCAGCTGTTGTGGTTGAGAACACTCATTGTACAGTTGGAGAGAAAGGATTCAATCCATTTGATTGCTTTGGTGAAAAGTGTACTGCAGTTTCAAGATGGTGGCATGAAATGTTATGGTTGACCAAGTCAAATGCTACAGAGAGGTCTAGTAAGAGGAGAATGCAAAGGTCTCCTCTGTCTTTGAATTTGTACATCTGTATTTTGAGATTGAGTAGTGCTGTCTCTGTACCGTGACCAGGTCTGAATCCCTGATTGTCTTAGTCCTAGTAGTTTGTTAGATTCTAGGAATTGCTGGATTTGCAGGTAGGCTGCACGGTCAACGATTTTTTGTAAGAACGGTACTGTTGTGATGGGTCGAAAACTAGCGGGAATGTTAGGGTCAGAAGTGTTTTTTTTTTTTTTTTTTTTTTAAATAGGGGTAGTACCCAGGCTTCCTTTAGCTCGTTGGGTATGGAACTGGAGGCAAAGGAACTTTTGATTACTTGCCTTACTAGTTATCAGTAATTGCCTGACTCTACCTGGCCCTTGTGTTGGGACACGGCAGTTTTACGGCTCTGGTGCATTGTTGCTCATGATGAACTGTCCATGAGAAAGTGTTATGTGTGGGAAAATGGGGCTGTTGAGTTTCTAGATATCCTACCTGGTAGGATGGGGGAAAAAGGTGTCATAAGGAAGGGGATACAGCGTCTCACCCTTCGGTGTCCCACCTCCACTCCCCGAAGAGCCCCCCCCTATCCAGGCCATCCTCCGACACTGGTCCATCCCCAGGAACTGGATCCAACAGCGATGGCCGTGACCTGGCCACCTGCATGACAAGATCGCCGGTGACTAGCGGGTGAGAAACAGCATACACATCAATTTCCACTGTGAATCCGTGATTTCTATGCCTTTATCTTCTTCACCTTTGCTCCTTACTCTAGGACTTAACAATTCAATCTTACCCATTATTTTGTAGATAGTGGCTACCAATCTGCACACACTACCGGAGTTGACAATGTATGTGAGGAGATCATTTTCTGGGGCTCTTTAGGGTACCTCTTCCCTACTTGCAGATACTGCTCTCTCTTTCTATAATATTGTATCGGCTCTAGACCAGTGGTCCCTCCACCCTGCTTCCAAGTTTGAGGTGTGATTAATGTGCCATCAGGGAATATATGGCTCAGTGGCCTGTACCCCATTTGTTCCGAGTGTAAACTCACAGACTCATCCCATGTGGGCACAAGGCCCAGGAATTTCCACTGTGGCAGCCACCTATAGTACGGCTGTGCTACCACCAGTTTCCCCCATATGTAGTGCCAGGCCATCAGTGTGCTAAGGACTGCATCCAACGGGCAATCATCTTTATAGGAAGTGTCCAGCAGTAGGGGGTTTGTAAGTCTGATGTACCAGCCGCCAGCCCCTCCTGCTTAACGTGCAGTGGGCCCTCCCTTTCTACGTACCAATGTGTGGCAAATTGTGCTTGGGCTGCCAGCCAGTACACTTCCAAGTGTGGTGCTGCAAAGCCTCCTTTGTCGTATGGCATCATCATTTCTGACCATTTCTTTAGAGGAGCAACTGAGTGCCACAAGAATCTTGCAAGGATCCCATGAGTCTTTGTAAAAAAAAAAAAAAAAATGATTTCCCCAGCCAGAGTGGGACATTCATGAACACATACAGAAGGTATTGTTTATTTATATAGCGCCTACACACAGGATAGTGTTTCAAATCGCTCAAGGAGGGAGGGAAAAAGGGGTAAAAACAACAGGCGCTCAGATCCCTTGAAATTCTGAGATGAGAACAGTCTGCACAGGCAGAGTAAGTGCGTAAAATGCATTTACGGTTGAGACACAGCAAATAGGCCTGACGGCGTTTCTGCAGTTTCAAAAGTGAAATTAAGGGGAAAACACAGGGGAGAACAGAGGCCATCTTCAGGTATGAATTTGGATCATGCAAGTGCATAGAGGGTAATAGGGAGGGGGGGGGGGGGTCCAAGTGCACTCAGTTGGTGGAGGCTTGGGTTAAGTGCAGAGCGAGCGATTCTCTATGGTTATTTCTAAGTGCCTTGAAGGGGGTGGGTGTAGGGCCCCGAGGCAAGTTTGAGAGAGGACTGGCAAAGTGCCCGGGACATTCGAGACTCTGAGGTACACCAGGCTGCCAGTTAGCAAGCTGGAAGGGAGAGATGAAGAGAGCGGAGAGCTAGAGTTTAGCTTGGTAGAGGGAGCGCGAAGAGGAAGGTCTTGAGGAGTTTCCAAAACTCAAGAAGGTCAGGCTCAAGACTGAGGGAGGCTATTCCAGAGGGAGGCAACTCCTGAGGATAAGGATCAACCACCAAATCTCTGCTTGAAGAACCAGCTCACTCGCAGAAGGTTGGAGGTAGAGGAGTGGAGGGCTCATGAGGGACAGTATTTAGGTAGGCAGTGATGCATGTAGGTAGGTTCCAGGCCCCAGAAAGCCTTGTGGACAATGCAGAGGGTCTTTCAACTTGATCCTTGCAGCCACGACGAGCCAGTGAAGGGAGTTGAGCACCAGAGAGATGCGGTCCCTGGGCTTGAGGCCAAGGATATGTCTTGCGGTACTGTTCTTGATGAGTTGCAGAGGGCGCAGGGTCAAAAAGGGAGGCTGAGGAAGAGGCTGTTGCAACAATCCAGCCTAGAGAGAACCAAGGCTCTAGAGACAGTAAGCCGCTTGGTAGAGTACCTCTGAGGAGGTGTAGCAGATAGACAGATGTCCGAGTGTCAGAGGAGAAGGAGAGAGTGGAGTCGAAGATGACCAAGGTTTTTTGCCTCACAGGTGGGTGCGGGCGCAGGGCCAAGAGAGGCCGGCCTCGAGTGAAAGTGGAAAAGCGGGAGCACGGGTCTCGATAAGAACAATCTCAGTCTTACTGGCGTTCAGGCAGAGGTCGTTTGCAGCACACCATGGCATGGGAGTTAGAGGGGAAAGTGGAAATCACACGTGCCAAGGCAGCCAAATAGAAAATGAAGAACCATGGGGAGAGATTAGATCCCTGGGGAACGCCACAGGTTGAGAGAGCAACAGTCGAGTGAAAGGCTCCGAGTTCCACCTGGGAAGGGCGGTCGGAGAGAAATGAGATTAACCACACCAGAGTCTGACCAGTGATCCCCCCCGAGTCCCAGAGACGTGCAATTAGGATGCTGTGATTAATAATGTCAAAGGCAGAGGAGAGGTCAAGGAGAGTGAGGACAGAGGGAGTGTTACTGTCAAGATTTGAGAGGAGGTCTCCATCGGTGTTCAGAAGAGTAGTGTGCGTGCCACTGGATGCTCTAAAGCCAGATTGATGGAAAAAAAAGAACGGGAGAGCAAGACCAAGGGAGGCTCCGGTGTACGTTGTGGAGTGGAGGAAAGGATGTCTTGGATTTGTGATGAAGTGTGTGGCCAGGGCCGAGCAATGGTTCATCAACATAGTTTAAAAAGTATACTGTGGACTTTTCAACATGTGACTCTTTCCACAAAGACTACCTTTTCACATATCTGCTTTAATCAGTTTACCTCATAAACAACACAGACATACTTAAATCTAGACCTTTTAAAAAGACAAAACCCTTCCAATGGGATGACCTTAAATCAACCATGCCCACAAAATACTTAGGATAGCATGAGCAGAGGCCCTCATGCACCCATACTTTACAATATCACACTAGCTTACACACCTTCACACAACCTGCAACTAGTATTACTTCAATTGATATTTTATTTATAGTGCGCTCATACACAAGTGTTTCAGAGCACAACCAGACAAGGGAGAACAAAAACAATGATCTTACTAGGCCCAGTGACATTGAGAATGTACAAGTGCATGGGGGAGGCAGAGGGGAAAAGTGCATGGGAGAGGGTGGGGGGGGGGGAGAAGTGGAAGGTGCGGAGCAAAAGAGAAAAACAGGTAAATAATAATAAATAAAAGGACAACAAACCGTGGTAGTGCAGCCAGCAAGAGGCAAGTGCTTGGTGTAAGGCAGCAGACAGGGTATGTCTGATAAGTGCAGAAAGAAAGAGGGGGGGCTGTATGGGTACAGATACAGAAGGGGTGGCCCGGAGGCATTGCCAGAGGGTGACAGGGTGAGCAGGTACCAGGGCCCAGAAGACAGAGGGTAGGCCTGGTGCACAGTGCCAAGAGAGAACAGATCAGCAGGGAAGAGGGGGGAGAGGTCGAAGACAGAAGCAAAGGGGTAGGTCTTGAGGTGCTTCCGGAGCCGGGGATGGTTCTCCTCAAGTTTCAGAGTGGCAGGGAGGCTGTTCCAGGAGGTCCCAGCCGAGGACAGATCTACCCTCAGCTCGTTTCTATAAAAAACGACTGACCTTGAAGAGGAGTGAAGATCTCGAGGGAGAGGTATTTGCGGAGGGATAGCTGAAAGTATTTTGGACCCAGAAAGCCTTGTGGACAATGCAGAGGGTTTTGAATGTAATCCTTGCATCCACTGGGAGCCAAAGGAGAGATTTCATAACTGGAGAGATACGATCCCAGGGCTTGAAACCAGGGACAAGTCTTGCAGTCCTGTTCTGGATTAGTTGCAGAGGGCAGAGAGTAGAGGCAGGTAGATTTAGAAAGAGGCTGTTACAATAGTCCAACTTAGAGAGAACCAGAGCTTGAGAGACAGTGAGCTTCTGGGGGAAGGAGAGGAAAGGCAGAGTACCTCTAAGGAAGTGCAGAAGGAAGATTTACTTTTGAGACGTCCGATGTGGGCGGAGAAGGAAAGTGTGGAGTCAAAGATGACCCCAAGGTTCTTAGCCTCGCAGGTGGGGGTAGAAGGAGGATCAAGTGAGGCCAGCCAGAGAGTGAGGGGAAAGGAGGGTGAAGGTGTGCTGATGAGGATCTTCGTCTTGCTGGCATTCAGACAAAGATCATTGGCAGCACACCAATCTTGAATGGCAGTTAGGCAATCAGAGATGAGAGAAGGAGAGGAGGTGGCCGAGGGTCAGACTGAAAAGGAGTTGGGTGTCGTCAGCATAACACTGGAAATTGGAAAAGAAAATGGCAATGCAGTGGGCAAGAATTGCCAGGTATTGGATAAAAAGCCAGGGCGAGAGGTTAGACCTTGGGGAACACCACAGGTAGAGAGGGAGATAGATGATAGGAAGGAGCCAAGTTGGAGCTGGGATGGTCGATCAGAGAGGAAAGAGGTCAGCCAGGCCAGAGCAGAGATACCCAGGTTGTCACAGAGACGGTTGAGCTGAATGGTATGGTTGACTGCGTCAATGGCAAAAGAGAGATTGAGTAGGATGAGGACAGAGGGAAGGTTAGAGTCATGGTTGAAGAGCAAATCTTCACAGATTTTCAGGAGAGCAGTTTCCGTGCTTCTGGCAGTTCTGAAGCCAGATTGGTGATCATGGAGACAGCCAACAGAATTGGAATGAAGGTTAAGCTGCATCTCTGTCTTACATTACACCCGTTTCCGGTCAATGCATCCGAGGGTCCTGCTGTCCCTGGGCGGAACTTAGATGCACAGTAACTTGGACAAGGTTTACGTGCTTTGAGACTACTATGGTGGCGAGATGGATCGCTATAAAAACATAATATTCTGGAGACCGAAGTTACTATTTTCCAAATTGTTTCAGTTTGCAACTTATCAGTTGTAAATTGCACTACCAAGGATGATATGATATGGCTTTTGTAACGCGCCTGTACACAAGTGTTTCAAGGCGCAACAAGGCAGGGAAAATGGAACAGAGGGAGGACAGAGACAGCGATCTTACTAGGCTAAGTGACACTGAGATTGCGCAAGTGCAGGAGAGGGGGGGGGTAGTGCTGCACATGGGATCAAAACAATAACAAGAAGTGCAGCCAGCAGGCGTCCAAAAGTGCAGGTAGGGGGACTGTAGGGTTACAGATACAGAATCAAGTGCAAGTGTTGCCCGAAGGCAGTGCCGGTGTGCAGCTGGGCAGGTAGGGACCTGGGCCCGAAATCAGACGGTAGTCAGGTGACCAGTGCCGTATCAAACAAGAAATCAACAGGGGAGAGGAAGAGAGAAGGCAAAATCAAAGCGGAAGGTCTTGAGATGCTTCCGGAACCGGAGATGGTTCTCCTCGAGTTTCAGAGAGGCTGTTCCAGAGGGAGGCCCCAGTTGAAGAAAGAGATCTACCACCAACTTGGAGAAGTAACCGGGGATGGTTCTCCTCGAATTTCAGAGAGGCTGTACCAGAGGGAGGCCCCAGTCGAATAAACAGATCTACCACCAACTTGGAGAAGTGACTGACCCTGAGGGAGTTGGAGGAGCGAAGAGCTCGAGTAGGAAGGTACTTACGAAGAGAGAGTTACAGGTATTGAGGACCCAAGCACCACAATGCCAAGGGGTCTATGCCATCAATGAGGCTGAATTTCAGGTTTTTTTAAAATTAAACTGGAATCTTACCTAGATTTGTACCCACTATATATTTATATATACACACACTTTTGGATGAAGTTAGGCACGTGCCACAAAAGAGTGTAGGCAGTTATGGTGGTCAGTGGCGTCTCCAGGTCTAAGCACACAGGTGTCCATAGGCAAAAGTAGGAGGCACCTCCAAATCCTGCATTATAAATAAGATAACACACACCTATATATGCATATAAATACATACATATGTACACTAATTAATAGCATATATTTGGTTCCCAACCAGCGGAAAAGATCTATTCTTGCATTACTAGTCAATTCATACTGTAGTCTCCTCCAGCTTAAGACACTGCAATGTAAAATTGAAGAAGAATCGCTTGTCAAACTCAAAGCTAAACCAATTAAAGCTAGGGACTTGCTGACATCAAAACGGAGGCCGCCCTCCTTAGAAATGTGTGCACTCCCCTGTTTTTGCAATGACAGGTCCTATTAATACTACATCATTTTTACAGTGCTTAGAAGCAGGAGAATTACACCATGGAACACTTCATAAAAACGTTACTATTTTAATATTATGACATTTTATACTGAAACATTGCTGGAAGGGACAGGAAAGAGTGGTTGGTAGATCTCAAAATAAGTGTTTTTCTTAACTGCAGCAATGAACAAAGACTGTAGTAGCTCAGTGAAATACTTGTGTATAGGCACGTTATAAATGCCATATCATATCAATGCTCACCTCCAGCATGTGCCAGCAGGCACAAAGCAAGTTCAAATCATGGCAGTTCACTTTCGGACCTTCACCCTTCCCCAAGATCGGTAAATTAAATACCATTACATTTTACAAAAACAAGAGATGTTATTACAGAGCTTAGAAGAGTGGCGAAATCGGCACTAAATAGTAAACTTGTCTAGCTGGATTAAGGAAGACATAGGCCATAATAACAAGCAATATTTTGGCATGAACAAAATGATAGGCCCAGCAAATCAAGATTATTGCCTGCCTGTGCTATACACACGTGAAATGTGGAAAGGGAGAATTGGGGCAATGGAAAGGTCTTACCACAGCCCAAGTTAACTGCAATGTGGGCAGGTTTCAGCTTCCTAGTGTGTAAGGGATAGGAACTGAACAGGAGTGTGTGCGTCCCAGTTTCTTTCTGTGTTCCACCCCCTCCTGCCTCCCTAAAGATCTTGCGAGGTCAGTGGGTATAGTTATATTTTTGGGTTACCTTCTATTGAACAAGGTGGACTTAAGCAGTTGATACCAAATGATGTGCAATAAAAACTCAAGAGTTAAAAAAAACCAATATGCTGGTAACCTCCAAGAGTTACCTAGCACCTACCCACACTGTCACCATTCAAACCTACCAATAAGAATGTTCAATGCCCTGGATTTTGAAACCTCATATCTCGTCCCCTTCCTTAAAAGAATGCTTCCGACTGTACCGAGGCATTAACATCTAGGCAGCCTCCCTATTTGGTTCTGCCACTCAACCAACAAGTGCCTTCCCCATTCCCAAGTTAGCTGTCACCCCCTTTGCTGTGGTGCTCCTCTCACCCCTTGGACAACCTCATCCCCCTCACCTGGCATAGCCTGCGCACCGCCCTGTGGTTGCTCAGCTTGTATTTCCAGGCTAGGTACCAGCTCCGCTGTTTTCGTTGATTAGGCGGTGGCACCTGCTCCATGGTCACTGCGGAGCACAGCTGTCCATCTGTAGAGAGCAGTGTCTAGCCCAGGTCCTATCAGAGAAACGGACCCTAGCAACGCTGGCCGCCGCCGCCGCCGCCACCATGTCACGTGTTGTACGTTACGCGCAGGCAAATGAACGTCCTAAACTAACTCCGCCGCAGCACACGCTCTCCGGCACCTCGTGACCATTCCAAGAGCGGCAAAGCTGGAGCAGCGACCACGTGGCTGACAGCTGTTGAACTAGCCTAGTGGAAAGAACCGAAGCGTCTAGTAAGTTCACAGGAGTGTTTGAGCAAACCTGCTTGACACGCGGACCCGACCTGCGGTCCTCTGTAGAAGGGTGGAATACTTATCATGTGTAGCGGTGTGGTTAGTGGTGAAAGTGTAAAAAAAAAAAAAAAAATGGTGGAACTATGTTCCTCTGCCCGCCCCCTTTTATGCCCCACCCCTTTTGCTGCTCCCTTCAATCCCCTGTACAGTTTTTCCCCACCCCCTTTTATGCCCCACCTCTTTTGCTGCTCCCTTCAATCCCCTGTACAGTCTTTCCCTGCCCTCTCAATTCAAACTCCCTATCTGCATTCTTCCTTTCCTTCCCTCCAACCCAAAAATCTGTGATTTACAAAAGTTCTCACAAGACTAAACAAAACGCAGTGAAAGAATATAATGATGTGTTAATTTATATAACGCCTTCTCCAAAGCGCTTTACAGAGCACATGTTTACATTGGTACCAGTGGTGGAAGTGTAGGGAAAGAAGTAATGGAACTATGTTCCCTGTTGGCCTGCACCCACTCCCCACAAACCCCATTACCACGCCCCCCTCCCACACACTTTACAAACCCCCAAACACATGTAGCTGCTGTTTAAGGCAACGTTCAGTGCAGTGCACTGAAAGTGCAAGTTTCAACTTCTTCCTTTACTTTTATTTTAAAAAGAAACCATGCCGGAACAGTTTCTTTTTAAAATACAAGTATAGGAACAGTAAAACATAATTTAAAAAAGTAGAAGAGCACCGCTCCCAAGCGCTCCCGCTCACTTCAACCACTGATTGGTACTCATATACATTTAAATGACCATTAGTGCCTCATTGCCCCTTGAGCCTCCCGCTTTATGTAGCCTCCCTTTCACCCAGCATTCACACATCTTAAGAGGCATGTACATGACAATAGCCATTGATAAGCCCCTTGCATTACTATGAGCATAATTATAGGAGATTATGGTGGGGGACAAGTCTCCCCCACTTTTGTGGCATGCCTTTTTGTTCCCCCCAATCCTTTGGCGGGAGCACCGCATTGTGACCGCCAATTCATTGATCATAAATTGGACAGCGCAAGCCTGGCTGAGGTGCCCAGCCAAACTTGTGCTTCCTCGTTACATAATGTTTGTAGGAGGGCTGGGCTGCGGGCTGACCCTAGTGAGGCGTCACATTTGTACAATCACATTTGGGGTCAGGAGAGTATCCAGCATTTCAAGAGTGGGGGGGGTGGTGAGGTGAGCCACGAAATGCAGTGCCTGAAATAACCTCATTCACACCCCCAAACTCCCCTGTCCCAATCTACTTTTTTGGTAACATTAGTGACAGATGGCATTTTTACACATAAAAACAATAAAACTGTAGGATCATTGCAGATGAAGGAAGCTCATCTATTAGAACTCTGTCCAGGCCCTCTGGGATAAAATGCATGGAAACTTCCTAATTTGCATATGAATTGCACCAACAGAAGTGACATCACTGGAAAGGACATTGCGAGGAGCATCGTCAGTCTTTGATATGTGGATGCACCATGGAAGTGACTTTAGAAAAAGTTGCCATAAGTAAGCCAAGTGGCAAATAACTCTGTGGTGCAAAATACCTAAATTGCGCTATTGTTATATATGGAGCAACTCTATAGTCATTTAGGCTTTCTTAATAAAATAGCATGATATGTTAACATAATTGTTGAAGTGAATCAGAATCACATACAGACCTTCAGTTAAGACACAATAGAATTAAATGAATTGCCCAGGATCCCACACGTTGGTTAAACGATGAAACTGGTATGTGGACAATTTAAGCAACTGTGCACATCTTCCCAGGTTTAGTCGATATAGATATATATATTTATTTAAGTTTTTCTGTACATTTCATGTGCTTAAATAATTATTTCTGGCAATGCCTTGGAATCAAACCACAATACATAATAAGATAGCCTTTCATAGTAAACTAGCTGTCATAGAAATATGCTGAGGAATGAGAGAATGGCTTTAGATTTATTCCCCCCATCCTGCATGCAAAGTCACAACAACATCATGCAGATAACGTGAGCCTAGCAAATCCCCCTTGGGTTTTAAAGCCAAAGTCATTATTTCATAAAGCATGCAACATTATGCACCCTTCTCACTTCTGATCACTCCCTCCCTCCCATACACATTTCTAAAGGGACAAACGTCCCTGCTAATAGTCCCTCCCCCTTCCTCCCATCCATGCCTAAAGGCTCACAGTGTAATGCTCTTTTAAAACAGAGCAACCTCTGCTTCCCGGAGCTCCTTGGAACAGGCAGCGGGATACCTCTTCCGTTCGGAAGGTGTAAGGTGTCCTGCTGCCAGGACAATAAGCGGGCTGAGCAGGAATTGGGCAGCACACATTATCCTGCTAGTGGTACACGTTTACCGTTAGGCACCCTCTTTGAGGTGCCAAATGAGAGTGGCGTTCCACTGACAAATGTCCCGGTCTGGCCTCCTGCTATGTACGCTACTGCTTGGGGTCATTTGAACACAGGAAAACATACCTTAATTTTAATGAGTCTTAATGAGTTTTAAAATCTTGCAGGAATCCATTTTGTATTATGTCTATATGCTTGTTTGAGTCAGTGCCCCAGTGGCAATAATCAAACAGCAGCTCCCTTCAGCCTGATTGCAGGCCCTCTTTACGTAGAAGGGGCGCATCCTTTTTTACTGTTGTCAATGCAGTGAATTCTAAAGACCAACTGTGGTGTTATAAGTTTCAGAAGACTGGCGTGTCTTTTTATGAAAGTTATAACAGAGCGTCGGCAATGGACTCTTGTGGTGTAGTAGTTTAGTGTTATCCCTCAGTGCCCCTGTTCGCCCTTCCTCCACCGTGCCCCTTATTGTCATGGACCCCATCATTTTCAGAAAAGTTATTCAACTGCCTATTACTTGCAAACACCTATGTGTCTACACAACACTCTGCGCCTACAGTAATTCCCAGATTGCTGCTTGACTGTCTGGGAATAGGCTTCATTCGCAAGCAGTCCATTTAAATGAACAAAGTTTAGCCACAAGTTGCGAGATAGCACAATATGGTTCGACAGGATTGTTAACGCAGAGCATGAATTAAAATCGGCAGAAGTGTAACTAATTTCATTTTTTTTAAGTCGCTTTTCCTACTGTCCTGGAACAGTACTCCAGGTCACATAACGTAAGGGTACTATGGCTGATTTCCCTGAGACGTAAGGGAACGGCATGCCCTTTAGTCCCTCCCACTTTGACCTCTGGGTGCGGTAATGACTTGTGTACCATGTTTATTTGTGGATTTATCCAGCAGCAGAGGGGGTGACTTTAACATTGGGATCGGGCAATATTGAGGTATTTACAGAGTGCATAAAATGGGGGTGTGTTGTCGGCTAGCACGTGGTTGAGAATGTTTGTAAAATAGTGGTCGGTGCGAACAGCAGAAAATGTGTGGTCCTGCATCAAGGGTTCGTTTTCTATGTGCAGGGTGTTTATTTTGAGTTTGTCATGTGCATCCATTTGTCTTTTGCAGAGTGAAGGGGCGCAACGAAATCTAACTTTTATGGAGGGGGGGCTACCTGGTGATGGGAGGCGCCGCTTGAAAAATGTGGCAGGGCTAACTTGGAGGCTCCTCCCCCTCTGTTCTACCCCCAAGAATAGTCTGGTGTGGGGACCAAGTATCAAATGGTACATTTTAAAGCGCAATGTGCCAGTTAGAATGAACATGTTATTGGATTTAAAGACATGCACAATAGTTGCTTTGATAATTTTTATATGCCATGGACAGCGCTTTTGAAAAATGTTCTTGAAAAAAAGTAGATTTTACACCATAACACCTGTACATATAAGGTCATGCCACAGTAATAAATGAGTAGACGGGCTGCACCAAAATGCCAGTGTAGCCATGTAATAACAGATGCCATGGAAAAAAGTATGTGATGTCATGCCACAGTAATAAGTGACTAGACTGACTGTACCAAAATGCTATTCTCGCCATATAACACATATAGGCCAAAGAAAAAGCAAGTGCGCACATATGCCCCCTATCCTCGGCTGTGAAAGTACACCTATTGTGTTTATATGATGGAGAAATGTGGATTCGGTAAAGTTAAGCTGTGCGCTAATGACCACTCCTTAAATGTATACTCAAAAGATGTGTAAGAAATAAAAACAAAGAAGATGGTTAAGTATAACTGGCAGCGTGATCACCACACCCTCCAGCTCATCCACTAAGAGCTGTTGAAATAGAAATAGACAAAATATTTGTGGTGGGTGGGGACCATGCGCTCACGTTAACAAAATATATAATGTAATAGTCCACAAGATATCTTGATTGAAAAACTTCTTCAAATCTCATATATTTGCTTTAGAAAGAAGAATTTATTCAGAGCATGGACAGCCGACACATGTTTCGACCTATGGGTCGTTCTCAAGGCTGTATAATCCATATATTCCAAATTAATACAATATTAAACACACATAGCCATGAAAGAATATAAAAAGTGTCCAATTCACAAATAAAAGGTGAAATAAAATGTTGATACATTACAAGAACATAATTAATCAATAACAAAACCAAAAAATCACATACCAGTTTTCGCAGGGGCGGGTTCAAATAAATGAAGGTCAAGAGGCCATTGAATGTAACAAAAGAAAAATGTATACAATGACTAGAGCTTCAAATAACATTGGGGTTCATAATGCACCCACTCGCCAAGCTAGATTAGTCATGATTACCATACAAAACGTTTGTGACAAAGAGAATGATTGTTTCTAAAGTGGGAAATTAGTGTTGGACATTATTCAATTAGAAAATAATAGATAGATCCTGTGTAACTGAGACAAAATAAACCCAAAAAAGGAGGAGATTGCCACAGGAGTGCTTGACTAGATAGACCATATCATCAAATAGACGTCATCATGCACGGTGTTATGTGCATAAGGAAACCCGTGCTAACCAGTGACCACTCAAAATCCCATCAGGTGAATAGAGTCATAAAAGGCAATCTTACCGCAAATCTTAATTCTAGTTCCAATACTAAAAAATAACAAAGGCACAGTTCATCAAGAACTGTTCTAACAAGAATATACAAAGATCTAGAACTATATTTGTTAAATCCTAAAAATTAGCCAAAGCATACCTTCCAAAAATGTGTTGTTCCCTTAGTCACTTGAAAACATGAAGTCTGTTCAAAGGCCAACATAAATTACCACCCTTCCATTGGGTTCTCAACAACCAATACTTCCTCCACAAGGAATACCTAGAATTTAAAATAAGAAGACCTCCATTGGACTCTAATACTCAAACTCGCGCATCATAAACGTGCCCAAAAGTAGTTGAAATCACATTAATCCTGACACCATGTGAACAGCAAAATAATGGCACCGCGTGGACCGTAGTAATTCCCATACCCAGAAATTAGATTCACCTGGTAAACAGTAAAGGACCCGAAAATATACATATGGGATAAATCCACGCCTACAAAAGTAAAAGCAGCTCGATCCGCCACTACATATTCAATAATGCCGGTCAAATCGTCACGGAAGTGACCTAGATGATGTGATGATGTCACGCACAATGCGCGTATGACGTCATAGTGTAAACAAAGAGAGAATACATTTGAAAATGTAGAAATTACCATCCTAAACGTACTCGAACAAAAATAGTTCATTGGAACCTGTTAAAGGAATGGTTCGGTCAGAAATTTTTATTGTCCCTACGGGTCGGCCATGTGTTTTTAAGCCTAAATTGCTCGATTTCAGAAAAATTTACCTTACCAGAGTTTTTGTCCATTAAACGCACACGAAAACAGGCACCAGGGCGCTGCCATTTTGTGATAATCCTATCACTTGCCCCATCGCCCTGGCTGACCTGCTTTTGCGGCACTAAATCATATCCCCGCCTCTGAGCCTGTCATCAGCAGACGCGTACCGCCCATTTCACAACGCCAAAGCACGTCTCGAGTCAACAATCGCTGCGCTTCAGCTAATGACGTGTCGCCATGGAAATGGCAAGACGCCTCTTTCCTCAATAAGTATAAACAGACCTAGTCGCATGGACGGTGTTTCCACCTGGTGCACATGCAATCGGTGCGAGCTAATGCCAACCGAGGAGGAGAACTGCTGCTGCTGTGAAAACTCGGGATGTGTGGCCTACATTTCAGAAGGCAAGCCACGACCGCAATGCATCACCGAGCTGCCAGACTTCAGGGCAGCATGCCTCACACGGTCCGTGTTGAGGATAATGATGGTGCTAATGCACGAACTTCGCGTAACTGTTCGTCCTCGTAATCCGAGTAACGAGTAAGTATTATCTGCTTGTGATGCCACTACTATTTCATGGTCGTCTCCTATATCCAAAATTACATCTACATATCATTGTAACGCATGAAAGTCGTTCAATAGTGTGCAGTGTCTAGATAGCATTTGTCCGAGCAGAATGCCATTAGTTACAAGAATTGTCATTGACAACAAACGTTTAATCAACTTATCTTGGTCATTTAAAAACAGTTTATATCATTATTTTTCACAGGTGGTCCCGGCTGGTGGCCTATCGTTCCTTTACATGGTGGCTTCACGGGAGGCTTGGACACCGCGTTCGAAGAGTAATACCCGCCTGTGCCGTTCATGCCATAAGAGAAACTTTCCCGAGTGAAAGCGGTCAGTACAGGGGATTTTCCCTCGCTGTGCTGCAATGTGCAAAGTTTTGTATTTTTGTGCCATCAAAAAAAAGAAACAAAATAAAACACCACATATATTTTAACAACGTTTGTTTCGATTTTTTAAATGAATCAAGTGTGTCTCCATTCAGCAGTCTTCCTGTGCCTTATCTGCACGCCCCAGGACCATCCATCCCACCCCCCTCTATCAAAGGCGGTTCGCGCCAATGGATGCGTGCTGCCATGGGGGACTGTCAGGGGCGCGAACGGCCAAGGTGCCAAACAGCATGTACACTTCAAAAGGTATCCCACGCCAAGGGCCCATCGCTCACATGGCCTCCTCAGACTCCGTGTGTCTGGCCAGGATCTCCCCCCTCACACTGGCCGGCCCCCGGCAAACCACATAATACCACGACATACACACGTCATTCATTCACAAACACACCCCTGTTTGTAATACTTTATAAACCACTTGATATGTCTCATGAGAACATCTTTGTGCTTTGCAAGTCAACTCCTGAACGTGCTACCTGAGAACCACTGAGATCTATGCTAATCTGCTCGTCGTCGTGCTATCCGTGAACTTCTGTGACCGCTTCGAGCAAACTCGTCAGTGTGCTACCTGTGGCCATCTACCTGTTCTCCTGCAACAGACTGCTCTGCTAGCTGAATACAACTGTTTGTTGGTCAAGGTAAGGCCATGTATCCTAGTCATATTTCGCTGATTTTTAAATTTCTTGCGAGTAGAGTACTCAATTGTGCTATGTTCATTGGTCTCATTGATATTGACTTGAGTTTCCATTGTTATGCTATCAATAGATCTATTTATTTTCATCTGTGTCAATTGACATCGAATTGCATCCTTCGGGGGTCCAGTCTACAATGTAAGCATGTTTCCTTCTTGTGCAAGACAGAACATCCAAAGGAACAAGTCACATGTTCAGAGTTTAGTCACATCATTTATACATTTCTGCAATTTATGCAAATGCTAAGCCGCACATGATGAACTGGTATAGTTCCTGCGACCAAATACTTTTGTATCACATTTTTATTCATCAAGATTGTATAATAATGTCGATATTTACTTTTCAGAATTTTCAACAATGCCTGCCTGTTCGATTAGCGGTTGCCCTTCGAAGACCCATGCTAAATCTGAAGGCACTACAATGCATGTATTCCCAAAAACTGTTGATCGAATAAGAGAATGGGTCAGACATTGCGGATATCCACTGGATGAGCTGGAAATTAGAGTCCAACAAGTCTTAGAGGACACGATGGGTGATCGATACCGCATCTGCATCCGGCACTATTCCTCGAACATGTACACAACATCTTGGGTAACAAAGAAGCATAAACGGCGAACGACACGAAAATTGCTCGCAAACGCTATTCCCACTCTATTCGTCCACATTCCGCCACTGGTGAGTCAAGTGTCCGGATTTAGCTTTAGGCCTTGCGGTAGTGTGTAGGTAGCCGAATGGATTCATTGATATTTTAGGTGTTGTGTCCCTTGTAATACTTTCAACATTGATATGAGTGTATAGCTTTTTGAATAATGACATTTATCAATATATTCTTTTTCGATTTCATAACCCACAAACAAAATCTTTATATGGGCAAAGGGAACTGTGCTATATTGCGCATTTTCAATAGCATTACTCTCAAGTATTCTGTCTCTTTACATGGCAATTTTTAATATTGGCATTTCATTATCAATCAATAATTTACCTTTACAACTGCTTGACTATCCCTTAAATCTGAAGCAAGAACATTCTACATCCGTGACATGCTCGCAGTTATCAACCACTTCTAGTGCATATCAGGTAATCTTACTTGGCTATTCCGCTACAGACTTGTTTTATGCATGTCAAGTAATATTTTTATTGTATCGTGTAATTATTTTACCGAATGTTTGGTTAGTGCTTTCCAATTGATAAACACCTTAGCTATCGTCCACTTGTGTTTGTTTTCAGTTATGATTAGTGTTATCCATAGTAATGCAAGTACTGTCTTTCAGGGAGATGCTGAAGCGTCCACCACATTGACAACATCCCTAGATGTTCTTCAGCAGCACGAGGTATGGATACTGACAGCTCCATCGAACTAGATCATCAGAGCTGGAATACTTGTCGTTTGATTGTTCTACACAATGTTTCATTCATGGTTAGCCATTGATATGTACCTGTACGGTCGACCACAAGTGTGTCTTATGTTTTCAATATTGTAATCCTTACTAATGCAAGTACTATCTTTCAAGCAGTTGATGGAGCGTCAACCCCTGCACTTGATGCAGAGCCTGACATTCAAGTAATTCCAGGGGAAGTGGAAGCGGGACCTTGCGTATACGAATCGGCGCAACAGCTTTCGGAAGTGCGCACTACATTTACAAAATCCCTACATATTTTTCGGCAGCATGAGGTATGGATACTAACAGCTCCATCAAGCGTCATCATATAACGTGATTCCATTTGCTATACTTTCTTCTCTATTAACGCAAGTACTGTGTTTCAGGGAGACGACGGAGCTTCCACTACAATAACAACATCCCATTTAGATGATGCAGATGTAAATAAATCGGAGAAATAAGTCGATGAAATCTGAACATATTTAGATATTCCTTGATTCTTTTAGACAATGCATCATTTGTGGTTATCTCTTTATATGTACCTGTGCCGTCGACCCCAAGTGTGTGTTATGTTTACAATATTGAAAACCATACCAATGCAAGTACTGTGTTTCAGGGAGACGACGGAGCTTCCTCTACAATTACAACATCCCTTGTAGGTGATGCAGATGTAAAGAAATCGGAGAAATAAGTCAATGAAATCTGATCATATTTAGATATTCCTTGATTATTTTAGACAATGCATAATTTATGGTTATCTCTTTATATGTACCTGTGCCCTCGACCCCAAGTGTGTTTTATGTTTACAATATTGAAAACCGTACAAATGCAAGTACTGTGTTTCAGGGAGTTGCTAATGCCTCCTCTCCAATACAACCATTCATGGCAGTCCATGCAGAGCCAGAGGTATGGATACTGACAGTTCCATTGAACTAGATCATCAGAGCTCGAATACTTGTCGTTTGATTGTTCTACAGAGTGTTTAATTCGTGTTTAGCTATTGAGATGTACCTGTGTGTTCGTCCACATGTGTGTTTTATGTTTTCAATATTGTGATACATAGTAATGAAAGTACTATGTTTCAGGGAGTCGATGGAGCGTCATTCCGTGCTGTCTGTGCGGATCCAGAAAATATAGTCGTTGCAGCGCAAGAGGAAGGGAAGACATGCGGAAACGAATCGGAGCAACAGTGTGCAGATGTTGAAGTTCGAGTCAAGAAAGTTGCAAAGGAGGGGGCGTGGCTAGCTGCGGGATGAGAAAGACGTAGGTCTCCTCGGCTCCCACGACCGCAGCAAATATCCTGATAAAATAGCCTGAAATTCAACGACATAAGAGCTGATAACAACCCCGTAGGGTGTCGGATTCCCTTGGGCACAAACGAGGCGTAGAGCAGAGGAAACCGCAGTCGATTCCAAGAAATACGACCACGAGAAGTTTCGAGCCGATCGACATCCAGCTTCCAAACTAGCCGCCAGCGCGCATGGACGAACGCCCTGAAGTGAGTCCCTGCGGCATCGGAATCCAGCCTGTTACTGTTCCACAGTGGACATCATAGGAAGAGAGTGGTCCCGGCGGGGCGGTGTCCCTCCCAACAGGCGGACTATAGCGGACCAGTGCGGAGGTGAGAGCGGAGCGCGTATCCACCGCGTGGGATGCCGCGACCCCTGCCGACAGCACTGCTACTCGAGAATGAGGGGCACCCTTCCTGTGCGACCCAGCGTGCAAGGCAAACCTGTGAGCCACGGACGGGGAAGAGGTGCTCCAGGAGGCGAGTGTCCCCCCCCCCGAGCTCTGCTCCAGGAGGCGACGGCGTGCAAGACCGGCCAAGCACGCAGCCCCATACGCAGCTAGTGATATCGGTACCATGGGGAAAGACAAGGCAAGGAAACTTCCCACACAAAGCAGGATGGATCAGTATACCATCCAACCGCCCCTGGCGGCAGACCCCCATCCGCAATCCGCGGACAAGATGGAAACGGACCAGGTAATTTCATTGAAGGACATTATGGCCCTGATAGCTGATTCCCGCACATCAATGGAGCAGAAAATGGACGGGATAAGCATGGATGTATCCCTCCTCCGACACGATCTTCAAAAGCTAAAAGCACGCACCGGGGAAGCAGAACATCACATATCCAACACAGAGGATAGAATGCATAATATGCAACAGCAGCTCCAAAACGTAACAACCAAACTGAAGGTACTGGAGGACAGAATTGAAGATGGAGAGGGCAGATCAAGGCGTAACAACGTGCGTATACTCGGTATACCTGAGAAGGCCGAAGCCCCTGCATGGAACTTTTTCTAGAACAATGGCTGACTGATCTGCACGAGCCAGACGCCTTCCCCAAGTTCTTGCAACATGCGAGCGCAAAAGGCGCCGTCACATTCAACAGTTCCAAAATTGCCTTTTTTCCCGACTACACCAGGGAAGTGCAAAAGGCGAGACATTTCTTCGACCACCTCAAAAAACAACTGCAAACAATGGGGGTGAGGTATAGCCTGCTTTTCCCTGGGCAACTCAAGATTTACCATAAAGGGACAGCAGTCCACTTCAATGATTCCAAGGAGGCTTGGCGATGGGCTGAACAAAACATAGACGGAGACTGGTCGACCCCCCGCGACAACAGGGGAAGGAACCGAAGGCCTCCACCAGACCAACCGCGGGAGGTCCGCCAACCACCAGCGCAGGACCCGCCGGAAGAGCAGACAGGCTGACCACTGCCCCGAGGCCTGCCAGATGGCCGAGGTCCCGTTGGGTCACCCAGGTTGAGCTACTGTTTTACTCTGTCTACAGGCACATTCGCAACAGTAGGCTACACACACTTACCTGATGCGGTCGCGGTATGCCCCAAGACCGCAACGCAAGGAGAGCCCCCTCCACGGGTATTATTCGTGGTGGTTTTCCCCTAGCCACCCCCCAAGAGAGGGCTCTCTCCCCCTGGGATCCAAGCCGGGGGAGGCTACCTGTACTTGAAGTTAAGTTAAACGCATGTAAGGTGTCCAGTTGACACCGGTGGTTTTTTGTTCGGGCGACCGAAGCTTCTGGTTGGGAGGAGTATGGGGAGGGGGGTTGGTGATTTGTTAAGTTTAGTTACAGACAGGACCCGTCAAACGCATAGGATGATAAGGCTAGATAAGACAGAGTTCGCTTACGGGCGTATCTGCAGCTGGCGTATAACACCGTCAGTGGCAACACAGGCAGTGACCATCACGAGCACCCATGGCATCACATAGTGGTAGTAGCAACGCTCTCAGAACACTGAGGCTCATGACTTGGAACGTTAATGGGCTGGGCAGTGCAGTCAAGCGTCGGCTGGTGCGGCAATTTCTCAACAGGCGGGGGGCTGACATAGTGTTCCTGTCTGAGACCCATCTTGCGGGCACAGACTGTACCCTATTCAGACGCACAAACTACAAGCTGGCACTTCACTCAGGTTTCGCGATGGGCTCAAGATAGGTCATGATCCTGGTACACAAAAACCTCCCCATTCACCTCACGACGGTGACCCATGACACAGGCAGTAAATATGTGTACACAACAGGCAAGCTATAGGATCACTCCATCGCTCTGATAGCTACCTACGCACCCCGTACCCTGCTTGAGCCGCTGCTTACTGACATTGCCCCGTTAATCGCAAACGACACATCCAACCTCATGATACTGGGAGGTGACTTTAATGAAGTCATGAACGTAACCCTTGATAGATCACACTTGAGGAATAGAAACCCCAATGTTCCCACCAGACTTGCCACGTTTGCCACTGCACTAGGCCTATGTGACGTGTGGAGAGAACTCCACCAGGATACGAGAGCATACTCTTTCCACTCAGGGGCACATGCCTCACTCTCCAGGCTAGATTATTTCTTCATCCCAGCAACTGATTTACATAGGGTGCAAGAAATAAACATTCTTCCCCAAGGCATCTCTGACCACTCCCCATTAGAACTGACACTCATAACATCCAGGCGGATTCCACTGCCGAGCTGGTGCCTAAATAGCTACTACTTGTTTGACCCTGAGCTTGTGGACAAGCTACAGGAGACGACCAATACATACTTCAAGCTCAACTCACAGACGGCAATGAACCCAGGAACACTGTGGGAGGCCTACAAGACAGTGTTAAGAGGCGAACTGATATCGTGGACGACCGCGAAAAAAAGACAGCACTGGAGTAAGACTCTTAAGGCCGAACAACAGGTCAAGCAAGCAGAGGAGAGGCACATAATTGAGGACACACCGTCCTCGAATCGGTCGTTGCTACTGGCACAGAAAAAGCTGCAAAACATAGCGATGGACAATGCGAAACAAGCGCATACTGCAATGCGGGCGAGAATTTATGAAAGGATGGAGCAGGGACGCAGTCATGTCCGAAGGCTCGAGACAAGAGGACCGAATCCAGGGGTGACCGATCAGGAAATAAGCCAAGGCTTTGCGGATTATTACGCTGAGTTGTACAGAAAGCCCACGATACAGATGGACGTCACAATCATGGAACAAATTAACATCCCCACCGTAACGGAAACGCAACTGCAACTGCTGGAGAGGGAGATCACAGAAGACGGGATCCTAAGTGCCATGTCGAGCCTCCGATCCGGTAAATCCCCAGGACCTAACGGCTTCCCGGTTGAGCTATGGCGAAAGGTGGGGACCAATGTGGTGGCACCCCAACTACTCCAAATGTCCCAACATGCGCTAGAAGAGGGCATTCTCCCACCAGATCTGCGAGAAGCAACAATAATAGTGATACCCAAGCCGGACAAGCCCCAGGAAAGATGCAGCTCATATAGGCCCATCTCACTCATCAATAGCGAAACTAAAATTCTGGCGAAATTAGTTGCCGACCGCCTGCAACAGGTTATTCCCACCCTGATACATCCGGACCAGTGCGGCTTCATGCCCCAGAGATAAACACGTATGAACCTCCACAGGCTATATTCGGCCCTGGAAAGGGCCAACAGCATACAGGGCCCGCTAGCCCTGCTAGCAATTGACTTCGAGAAGGCCTTCGACTCGGTGAGATGGGAGGCCATCTGGACCATAATGCAATGCAAAGGCTTCGATGAGAACTTTATGAAGTGGGTGCGCCTGTTGTACGAATCCCCGGTGGCCAGGACCAGAGTTAATGGCTGGCATTCGGACCTCTTCAATCTGGGGAGGGGCACGACTCAGGGCAGCCCGTTGTTGGCCATGATTTTTGCTATCGCCATCGAACCACTGGCAATCCTCTTGTGAAACACGCCAACTTGGGAAGGCTTCCGTTGGTCCGAGACCTGGGAAGACAGAATATCTCTCTATGCAGACGACCTTCTCATATATCTGAAAGACCCGAGCAATGCCTGTCCCAGAGCCATGCACCTGTTAGAGCAATATGAGGCATTCAGCGGATTGCAAGTGAACTGGTCCAAATCCTTCCTCTTCCCTCTAGGGTACACCTCGTTGGCAAACTTGACGGCTGGTCCTTACCAGATCGAAAGAGAACAGTTCAAGTATCTGGGGATACGTATCACGAAGCATTTGACTGAATACACAACCCTGAATCTCTCCCCCCTCATAACAAGATTTGCAGAAGATACTTGCCATTGGATCTCCTTGCCTTTAACGCTGATGGGCAGAGCGGCCATGTTCAAAATGATTGCCCTTCCTAAATTCTTATAAATCCTGCAAAATGCGCCATTATACATTCACCAGCGAGAATTTCACAAAATAGAGTGCACCTTTCGGAAGCTGCTATGGGAGGGAGGACACCCACGAATTGCTCTCGCTCCAAATGTCTATCTGGGAAGGAGGCATTGGACTGCCCAGGATACAGTCATATTACTGGGCCAGCCAGATGGCGGTAGTAAATGATATGCTCCACGGAGACGGAAGCCTCCCACATATCAAAGGTCTTATTTGTAATGCCACGACCACGCCTCTAGAGCATCTGAATGGAGGCCTGAACCCCACATCACACACGGATATGGCAATGCATATAGTGAGAATATAGAAAGAAACACATCGGTACCTAGGATGGGGCGGGAAGCTAACGTTGGCACAACCCCTATGGAACAACTGCAACCTTCCCGAAATAAGAAAGCTGCCCAGATGGCCCAGTGGGCCCAGCGAGGAATTGCCAGTATAGGAGATGTGGTTCACAAGGACCACCTGGTACCATTCGAGACATTGCATGAAAAGTTCTCCCTCCCAGACACAGTGAGGTACCACTATATGCAGCTGAAACACGCTTGGACGACCCACAGACACATAACACTAGACATGCCGGAAAGCTCCCCATTAGAGAGAAACATAGTTTTGGACCGTGTGGACCGGAAAGTCACCTCTACCATGTATAATGTGATAACATCCTTTGCGACACCGTAACTAACCAGCTTGAAGGCAAAGTGGGAACGGGATGTGGGTCCCCTTCAACCGGAGGGCTGGGTGGAGGCCCTGATGTACCCGTGAGAAACAACCATTTCCTCAAGACTTAGACTGGTCCAACTGAAGATCCTGCACCGCACCTATTACCAAAGAGTGGCTCTCTTCCGCTGGGGCAAATCCTCGGACGCACAATGCCTACGCTGCAAAAGTGAAGAAGGTACCTTTTTCCATATTTTGTGGGAATACAGCGGCTCTGGCAGAGATGCTGTGATAAACTGTCTAGCGTTATAGGTAAAGAGATACAGAGATGCCCAAAACTTCTTCTCCTGGGGATCTCCAGTGACACTGACCTTTCCCGTTATGAGAAATTGTTCTGGTCGACTGCGGTAGCAGTTCTCAGACGGAACATTGCAGAACTGTGGGGATCGGAACGTACGCCAAGCTTTGAACAGTGAGTCACGGAAGTGGACATATGCGGTATAATGGAACATAGAGTGTACGCGGCGAGGGGTTGCCCGCAGAAAGCGGACAAAATATGGAGAAGATGGGAAGAGGCTAGCTAAAGGACAAGGATGGCTCCACAGCCTCTGTGACTGAGAGTAGCCCCGGGAGAGTGGGGAAAATGCCTCTGCCGAGAATAGCCTATGCCACGAGGTCATCTGTTGTCAAGTTGATGGTCTGTCGGACCATGGTCCCAGAAGTTGAGTTTTTGAATGTTTTTTGTTTCTTGATTGTCTCTCTCTCTCCACATCCTATCACATGTACAAGGAAATGTAGATTTTGCATATGTTCCTCTCCCCTCCAGAGCACCCCTTTCCTTCTCTTCCGCTATTGCCCCAAACTTTCCCCCCCTTTCCCACGTCCCTACCCGGTATTGCAGAGAGATAAGTGTAATGTTGTTTTATGTTTAAAATCAATAAAATCTTTGATCAAAAAAAAGAAAGTTGCAAAGAAAAGGAACAAAAATAAGGTTAGTTACAAACAGTTCATAATTTTAGGAATTGTTTTGTGTTGGGGACTATATTGTTTTTTTCCTGTCAATTGTACTATACTTTATATTGTGTTTAAAATGGACATCCCTTTTCCAATCTGCCCTCTAGTTACCTATGGGTGTACGAACTATAGATACACAGACAGTGAAGCAAAGGAGAGATGTTGCTTGCCAGACCATTTACACTATGGAGGAACTGTTAATTCAGACGCGGCCAGAACATGAATTGAATGTGTCCGGAGAATCCAGTAAAGTTGTATTGGACCATTGCTACAGTTCGACTGCACCACCAAAAGAAGATGATACTGAATGTATTGAAGATAGCTCTGATGTAGTCGCAGATCAATTCACACAATGCCACCCAAAAAGCTGTCGACAATGTTGTGTTCTCCCATCAATGCTGAAGTAACAGATGTTGAAATGACAGAGAATGAACCAGCAGCAGCACCCAACGACGCATCAGAACTTGATATCAGCGATATTTCTTTCAAATTTCTTGATATGTCCTGAACGGCACAGTCCGAAACAACTTTCACACCGGATGGCAGTCTAATGAAAGAGGGCAAATACATAGTATTTGACAGTTGTTTGATGGATTTCATATGCTGAAATGTGGGCATTCAGTTGGAGGGGAAGTATGTGGGGAGTCATTGATTCATGTGACTCGTCAAAAACAAGGCAGTAACGTCAAAATACATGCCGCCTGTAGATTTAATCATGCGTTCTCGTGGTCTGCACAACCAATGCTGGGAAAGCTGCCAGCAGGCAATCAACTGTGTGCAGCTGCCTCACTTTTTAGTGGGTCCAGTTATTTCAGTTTGTGGGACTCCATTTCATTTCTAAAATGCAGTACTACAAATAGCAACATGATTATCTGTTTCTGGCCATAAGTGATGCTTGGAAAATTGAACAATTGTCTCTAGCAAGTACATTCGAAGGGAAACGATTCAGGCTAGCCGGTGATGGACAGTGCGACAGCCCTGGATTTTCTGCCAAGTACTGCACCTACCACTTTCAGGACATGGATAGTAAGAAAATTGTGAGTTTGGTGGTCGTGCAGGTGTCCCAATGTAAATCCTCAGTGGCCATGGAGAAACTAGGATTTATAAATTCATTGCAATATCTACAATCAAGGGGAATGCACATCGACCTCATAGCCACGGACAGACACGTTTCAATTGCCAAGACAATGAGAGAGCAGTTCCCACATATTAAACATCAATTTGACGTATGGCATCTTGCTAAATCAATCAATAAGAAAATCTTGGCTGCAGGGAAAAAAAAAGGTTTTGAAAGTATTTCACAGTGGTCCCAGTCTCTCAGCAACCATCTTTAGTGGAGCTTCAAAACTTGTGAAGGGTCAGTGGAAAGTCTACTTGAAAAATGGCGGTCACTGATGCATCACTGTACCAACGTTCACCGCTGGACAGAAAACCAACATTTCCATCAATGTGAACATGGCCCTTTGTCCACAGAGGAGTCACGGAAGAAGTGGTTGATTGCATCTTCACCTACACACAAAGCTATTGAGAAGATTGTTTTCGATAAAACTCTATCAAGAGATTTAAGGGGACTGACAGAATTCTGTCACACAACAGAATTGGAGGTGTTCCACAATATGTGCCTAAAGTACAGGCCAAAGCGATTGCATTTCAGCTTACAGGGCATGAAATATAGGACTCTACTAACGGTCTTGGCCCATAACGAGAATGTGGGCCGTGAACAGTCTAGGACTACGGGAAATGTAGGGATGCCTCGCTACACTACAACCTTTGGAAAAAGAAGTAAGAAATGGGGGGTGAAACCAGTATATGAGGAAATGGAGTTCGACTTTGTTAAAGGCCTTATTGTTAGTGTACTAGAGAAGCACAGATATGGAATTTTGAGCGTTTCTCTGCAGAGCACTGATGCATTGCCACCAAACATTGCCACTGTGCCATGTCCACCCAAAGCAGAGCTCGTTGAGAAGTTCAAATCCCGGTTTAAATAAATCATTGTAATCTGATTGTCTTTTTGAAAATAATGTTATTGTACAGTGTTCATACAAAGTATGCTAACCCTAAACCCTCCATTCACCATCCTGGTGAACAACATGGGTGTCATCTTTGACTTCTCCCTCTATTAACCTAATATCGCTGACCTTGTGAATATGTGGATGTATATATTTTTGTTGCTGTAACTAAGTTTAACAATCCCATGTAAATGCTGCGCACTGTTAACCGAGGGGAGGCTTGCGTTTTGCAAATAATAAAACAAATAATCAATAAATCTCACTTTCAACTCAACTCCTCGGGTACTTTATACTTTCCCTGACCTTCCCCCAAAAAGTCAATGTCTCCATAGTTCTGGTTCTCTAGGGCTGCAAAGCTTGTGGACAACGAGGACAAAATTGGGTGCCTTAGAACGCACCAAGCGAGGCGTTGCAGATGGGAGAAAAGGCAGTTTGCATTTGCACATTGAGGCCTAGTACAAACATGGAGTCGAAAATTCAAGTTCTCACAGATGGCTTTACACAGGATGTTGCAAAGTAAGAATGTACGCTCATGCAGAGTGAAGGGCAGCGGCTTCGATTTTATGCTCGCGGGCCGAAGAGGCCAGCGAATCGCACTGGCAGTATAAGGTTCTATTGTTTTTTGACCTTGAGACACAGGGACCATGCCGAAAGAACTTCATTTGAAGGAGGTGGGCAATAACGTAAGAGACGATAAGGCTGAAAATTCTGAAACTAGACCGAGTTTCATGTTAGTTCTGTATATGAAAAATCGTTGGCACGAACACAGTGGGATTTACGGACTGCATTACGCAGAGATACAATGGAAATGGCAAATATAATGTAAGTAACTCTTTAGACGCTTTTATACCGGAATGAATGAATGAATTAATGAAGCGCAAGTACAAAATTTGTGGGATCGTCTTTCTACCAGGCACATGGGCATGCATGTGCCCATTCGACACGCATGTAAACAAACAGTCGTTTCTCAGTGGTTCAACGGTAAAAAAAAATATTAGTTTGTGTGTTTCCCTCAATTTATTTCTTTAGTTTTCGCATTGCTTTTAGAGCCAAACATACTCCATTGCACTATCCTCACAAGCAAATAGTTTCAGCTCGCCCGTAATAAATAAAATGAATAATAGTAATAAAGATCGGCTGGTGAGACTAATTTCGATTTTTATGTTTTCTAAACAGGTACATCCTACCATATTGCCACTGCCACCTATTCCAGACCCCGGCAGACGGCTTCTTCAACCGCCAGCTGCAGCTTCTTGTAAACAACTGCACTACATAGACCTTCTTATGGGACGATCGCCAAGGAGCCATATGCCCTTATGCGGTACTAGTGGCTAGAAGCAACATATCGACCTTTACGGTGGCCTAGTGCCTAGTTGATAGAACAGCCTTGCGGTTCACCGTGCATCCAAAGTGCTTCTTTTAACGAAAACCAACACCCTGTGTACCATAAAGGAACAGCGCGTGACTCTCGATAAACATTTACGGATATGCGGATCGAGAGAAAAGAAAAAAAATTCCATTCCGATTTAATATGCCAATTGCTGAATATTCTTTAAACATTTAATGTCAAATAAATGTACTTTACCAAATGTACCGTATTGCTGTTTGATTTTAAAGTACAGTTTCATATTCCGAATTGTGGCGCACTGTGTTGTGAGTTGATCTGTGTTGGTTTCCAGGTTCTGTGTGAAGTCACGTAGAAGACGACTGTGCGCGTTTGCATACGCAGTACAGTAAAGTCACGGAGAGAGTCAGGGAATAAGAATGTTTTGATAATGTCACGCTCAAGGGCAGAGGATATGATTTAGTGCCGCAAAAGCAGGTCAGCCAGGGCGATGCGGCAAGTGATAGGATTATCACAAAATGGCAGTGCCCTGGTGCTTTGTTTCGTGTGTGTTTAATGGATGAAAACTCGGGTAAGGTCCATTGGAAATTTTTCTAAAATCGAGGCTTAAAACACATGGCCGACCCGTAGGGACAATAAAAAATGTTGACCAAACCATTCCTTTAATACTGACGCGAATGCCAGACAACGGTAAATGCATCTGATAACAATAAACAAAATACTGAATTTAGGAACGGCAAGAGCAAGGATTGAGATCCCATGCCCATTAGATCTTCTCCATACGAGCGCGAACCAGGTGGCAATTCCTAAGTTATCTCAACAACAATATTATTCTTATCTATGCACTTGTTTATTGATAAACAACAAGTGATTAGTAACATATGATGCGGACCCGGGCACTGATCATATGACTTTGTGTTCATTCCTATGATGTTCAAATATATATAGTATGCAGCTAAACATTGTGTTCAACCAATAACATGAAAGCATGTGATATTAATGTGTACAATGACAAAACTCAAAGTCTCACTGTCTAAACAACCAGTGTTAATCATAGAAGAAGGGTTATTATCTGAATGTAATTTGATGAAACATTCTAATACAGTTTAAACAATATATATATTGCAATTGTATTCCAAATCTAGTATGTCCACTATTATTATCCGCATAGAAAGCATATGAATGGGATATAAAAAAGCATCTCAATGTGGTTTTAACATTGTATCTATTGCAGGTGTAATCGGAATCCATTGAATCCAATATTATTGTCCATATTGAATACCACGCATACATCTAAATTTCAATCGTATGGAAATAATTGATCCTAAACAATAGTACCATACTGTTACTATATTTAGAAGGGTGTTATCAGTATAAACAATCAAATATATCTTTTGAACGCAGTTATTGAAGAAATATAGTTATATTACCTGGGTAGTTTAAAGAAACACATGTATCTCATGATCAGTGCTAAGGCTCACAGTACATCTCAAAAAACAGATACGTTTGGATTCCATCTGTCTAAGTCGGAGTTGAATGTCACCCCCTCTTTTGCTGCTCTTTGCTTGCATTAGGCCCACAAATCTGAGGTTTGCTTTATCACACATTTGGTGTGCCTTTTGCCAGTGCTGGGATAAAGGTGATTTAGCCTCTGGATCCGCAGACTGGCTAAATGTTCCCTAATCCTGATTCTTAATTGTCGAATAGTGCTGCTAATGTACAATTTGCTGCACACGCATACAATTGCATCGACAATGTAGCAAGATTTACAATTAATGAAACTGTTGATTTGGACAGTTGTTCCATACATATCTGTAAAATAAATTGACAGTTCTCATAGGCATATGAACATTGGTTGCAATTCCCACATTTAAAAAAACCATTGGTACTTCTAAGCAACCCCCCATAGGACCTACAGCGGCAGTGTCCAGAAAGGATGGGTTGACTTTTTGTTTAATGGTGATAGCTCTAGTAAATGTGGATCCTTTACTGTTTACCAGGTGAATCTAATTTCTGGGTATGGGAATTAGTACGGTCCACACACTGCCATTATTTTGTTGTTCACATTGTGTCAGGATTAATGTGATTTCAACTACTTTTGGCACATTTATGATGCGTGAGTTTCAGTATTAGAGTCCAATAGAGGTCTTCTTATTTTCAATTCTAGGTATTCCTTGTGGAGGAAGTATTGGTTGTTGATAACCCAATGGAAGGGTCGTAATTTAAGTTGGCCTTTGAACAGACTTCATGTTTTCAACTGACTAAGGGAACAACACTTTTTTGGAAGGTATGCTTTGGCTAATTTTTAGGATTTTACATATATAGTTCTAGATCTTTGTATATTCTTGTTAGAACAGTCCTTGATGAACTGTGCCTTTTGTTATTTTTAGTATTGGAACTAGAATTAAGATTTGCGGTAAGATTGCCTTTTATGACTCTATTCACCTGATGGGATTTTGAGTGGTCACTGGTTAGCACGAGTTTCCTTATGCACATAACACAGTGCATGATGACGTCTATTTGATGATATGGTCTATCTAGTCAAGCACTCCTGTGGCAATCTCCTCCTTTTTTGGGTTTATTTTGTCTCAGTTACACAGGATCTATCTATTATTTTCTAATTGAATAATGTCCAACACTAATTTCCCACTTTAGAAACAATCATTCTCTTTGTCACAAACGTTTTGTGTGGTAATCATGACTAATCTAGCTTGGCAAGTGGGTGCATTATGAACCACAATCTTATTTGAAGCTCTATTCATTGTATTCATTTTTCTTTTGTTACATTCAATGGCCTCTTGACCTTCATTTATTTGAGCCCACCCCTGTGAAAACTGGCATGTGGTTTTTTGTTTTGTTATTGATTAATTATATTCTTGTAATGTATCAACATTTTATTTCACCTTTTATTTGTGAATTGGACAATTTTTTTATTCTTTCATGTCTATGTGTGTTTAATATTGTATTATTTTGGAATATGGGGATTATACAGCCTTGAGAACGACCCGTAGGTCGAAACACGAGTCGGCTGTCCAAGCTCTGAATAAATTCTTCTTTCAAAAGCAAATATATGAGATTTGAAGAAGTTTTTCAATCAAGATATCTTGTGGACTATTACATTATATATTGTGTTAACGTGAGCGCATGGTCCCCACCCACCACAAATATTTTGTTTATATGTTGGCTTGAATCCGTGGGGAGGTGGCTGATGTGAGCATTTGATTTTGCTGAGGTAGGTGGGCGATGGCACTCTTGAAAGTAGCAGCTTTAAAGTGTTACAGCATTTGTGTAGTACATTTTCTGTATCTGCACAAAAGCTTTAATGCTGCCATTTTCAGGAAAGGCTTCCCTCCTCACCTCTCTGCCAATTGCAAGTGTGTACATCAGCCCCTTCCAGGGGTGCACATAGGCTAACATTTCGAAGGGGGGGTGGTCTCACCCTTCACATGTTGCGAGAGGCGCTAACTTCAGAGATAGTGGGGAAGGTGCAAACTTACTTGTATGGGGGCATCTAACTTCTTTAGACATTCCAATGAGATGGTGAAGCTTCTATGTTAAAAGCAGTTAACTCTGCCATTTTCATCTGAACGCACCCACTTAAGAACTGCTGTAAAAAGGAGCAGTCTCCTGTAACCCTCTCTTCACTTCCAATCACTCCCCTGACATGCAAGTGCTAACCACACATCACGATTTGAATTGCCTAAAAATGTATGGATATGAATGAAGGTGCTAACAGTGAAATGCTTTATGTTAGTAATTGAAGGGCCTGGGTTAACAGCAAAGCCCAGGCACCGGTTATCGTCTGTGTCCTGTTCAGTCCTGCCACGCACAGCTCTGTAGTTCAGCCAGGTCGAATGAACATCGTCCAAAAGTTTGGAGGCGCTGGAGCCTGATCAGCTCAATGGTGTTGCATGTGGAGATTTATTCTCTGCAGATTTCTTGCACCTTGCGCAGAAGGAGAATTTGCAGTAAATAAGGTTGTATTTAGGGATTGGGTCCTGAAATGCAGTTTTGATGGGGATAGGGGCTTTAACAATGTTTGTGGATATGAATATTAATGTGCGGTACATCCGTGTCAGGCTTTGTTAAGGGGGAAGGGTCTATGAAGGCAGGCAGGGTGGTCCTTATAGAGAAGGTGTCTGAATACCGTTAAAGAAACATGCAGTTCTGTAGGGATAGTTTTGGAGAGGGGCAGAGCATAGGGATCGCAATATGGAGTGGGAGCTGGCTAGGGTATAAAAGAGGTAGTATCTACTGTGACGCGCTGCTGACTTGATTCCAAATGGAATGCCATCTAACCTTGGAATGCATGTCAGTTAGCGTTGGGCATAGGCAGCGAGCAGTTGCAGTCCTGCAATCTGCATGCCTGAATAAAGGTACTCACCTTGCCAACTGAGTGTGGACCCACTTTTCAGGGTCCAGTTAAGACCCTGTTAGAGATGACATGGAGGAGGCATTGTAGTCGTGGGTCAGAATTAGACCATGCTAATGGTTTTGGAAGGTACTTTAGAGAGAGGGCATCCGGATTCGACATTGTTGTAAATGATTTGGATGGAGCTTTGAAGGGGGTATGATTGAACCTTGTCAATAGTTTTTGGATGTGTTGTTGTAGTGAGGACATTGGGGTTGAACCATGTTTCGAGGAGTTTTGGATGGGCCTTTTGTATAGGGGGCTAAAATTGGACTTAGTTAGCAGCTTTTTAGGTGGTGGTTTATAGGGAGGGCACCAGGTTTAGAACTTGGCAGATGGGTTGCAGATGGTGTTTAATAGCTAATGCATCGGATTGGACTACGCCAGAGTGCTCTTGCATGGGGCTATGTAGAGAGGGGGCAGAATTGGCCATTATCAGAGGGGTTTTGTATGGGATTAAGTAGAGTTGGAATTGAGATTGGACATTTTCAGGTGGTTTGTAGCACTTGTGAGGGCACGCCCCCGACGCATTGTCTCTTTTCAATTACCCAAGCTAAAGGATTCTCAAGTCACTCCACTGTCACAGAACACTTTCTTTTAATGACTAATCTAGTAAGACATATACACACCTAAACCGCCATCCGCACACAAGCCTAGGGTCCATTCAAATCAGACCCATGAAACCGATATTTACAGAGCAATTTGAAGATACCCTAATTGGATCTGATAGGCGACCAACTCACTGCGGCCGTTTCTCTGCATTTTTGAATGGATATCTGTGGACATCCTTCAGCTGTCCATCACCAAGAAAATTAAACGACCATCCAAAATGAATTAACGGTTTGATTCAGATCGTACTGAATCCTCATATGCATTAATGGGGAATGTGCAGTTTGTATACTAACTTTTAAACTTGGTTAACAATGTCTACCCAAACGCACCTGAAACATCAATAAGAGATTGTTTCAAATTAAAACTAGTTTAATTGTGGGGAATTATAAAGAGTGCATCCTACCTGATGAGGATTTGATTCAGCTCTAGCTCAACTCAAAATAACAAATAGAGTATTAGAGAGATGCTGGGGCAAATCTAAAGCAGGGGCAAACATTTCAAGATGTAAGCTACTAGCCAGTCATAAAAGGCACTTACCACCCCGATTCTACACAAACACAAAGCACACATACTCCCCTGAAACCAATTATCATTAACAGATGGCTAGTGGCACGTGCACATTTTGAGGATAAACGTACATGTTAAAGGATGCGACGCCGCCATCTCTACAAAATCTTCGTTTACAACAGCATTGCACAAACTAACATCTGTAAGAGGGAGGTGCCCATGGTGAATGATTATCCTATTATTGGAGAAAAGCAATCAGTGATCTAGGCAGTGCTATGTAGAATCTGCAGGGAGATGACATCTGTGACTACAAAGACAACATAGATTCTGCCTCACCCTCACTCACTGTTCTGATAAACCATTACTTGGAATTGGGTCAAGGACTGCCAAACTCATTTTCTGTTAACTGCGTTCCGGTTGGAGAGTGAAAAAGACACGTTACACAAGAGGGTGCAAATCCAGTGCCACAGTCCATTGAGTTGTCTCCTTCTGAGAGGGAGGGGCCCTTGGAGACCAAGTTTCCTATTGTTGGAGAAAAGGAATCTGTGATCGAGGATTGCGTACTACCAGTGTAAAGAAATCTGAGTTGGAAAAAAAACACTGTAGCTTTGGACTTGAACTGATTTGCCAGCAACAAGAGTCTGTGCAACTCTAGCAGATCTGCAAAAGCAGTTGGACGAGGACGTTCAGGATGATCCCCATAGTCTCTTGAGAGTGTACTGGAATAATGATTTTTCTATACAATGACTTCAAGAATTCTGAGGTCGGCTACAACCATAGTTTGGGTATGCCTCAGTCCTACTGGACTTGGTACATGACATACCATTGGCCGGTTACTTGGGTTGAATGGGATGGTCTCTTTCCATCTCTCTTGTTGGGTTCTTTCTATTTGAATGTCTGTTTGGCCATTCTGTGTCAGGTCCCCTAAGTCTGGTAAGACCAGAATGAGAAGGTAACTAAAATGTAGTAACCAAGGAAAGGAAACCACGATGAAATCCAACTCAATATGGTGTGATATAAGAACTTTCTTTCAATCAGACCCCAGCATCCTCCCTGCTGAGGGCAGGCCAATGGAAGAATGAAAGATCGTTGCTGTGCGCGCAATGACATTCTAAATTGGAACCTTGAATATTATTGTGTGCCTGACATAACGTGACATCAGTATTACAGTATTACTGGATATGCCCCTCCCTGTATTTTGCAGGTGATTGCTAAAATAACAATTGTTTTAGGGAAAAAAACACTTATAGCATATGCATTTGCAAAGCATAAAATGTACATGTACCATGTGAATTGGTGTGATGCTTCTCTATATTGCAAGGGAAAACACCAAATTACAAAGAGGACAAAAAGATCATATTAACATTGCATTTGCATAAAAATGAATATAAACATGAATTATACTATAAATGTCTAAAGCTCCAAGTGGAGTAACCCTACATGTATATTTTTATTGGATTTTGGACATTTCATACTGCTTAAACTTCAAAGGTGTTTTCCTTGCCCTACTAAACCTCGTGTTTTCCAATCCAGACTCCACAACTTCTTCTCTGCCACTGTCCAAATACCCAGCCTCTGACGTATGTAGATTTCTCACTAATAGAACCCTGACTATCATCATTGCCCCATTCTTGATACCATTCATTGCTCACCACATCATAAGCAAATTTGCCAGCTTTTATTTCGAACATCATATTGTCCACACCACGACATATGGCAACTCTGTACATACTCCAACTCCTACTGTAACTGGTTAAAACGTGTTTCCTACCAACCTTGAGCACCCTTATTGGATCAAAGTAACGTGAACATCCCTTTGGGACTCTAAATGGTTTTTTAATGCATATAAGGTCACCTACATTCACTTCATCTGAGCTTCTAATACCATTATGTAAAGAGTACACTTTTCTTCTTCACACAACCACTGAGGACACATTTGGGAACACATCATCCTACCTCTCATTTTTTCAAAAGGAGAAACCCCAGTAAGGACATGGGTTGCATCCCTGTATGCCTTCAACATTTCCTGCACACACCCTTTCTATTCCATGCCAATAGCAAAAGCAAGTTGAATCGTTTCTTTGATGATACCATTCCCCCTTTCAACCAAACCATTTACCTTGGGATTATATATTTACCGTCCGATGATTTTCGATTTGATGACCCTTCAAATAACTGCACATTTCCAGAGAAATCAACTGAACTCCATTGTCCGAAATAATAGTTTTCGGGTATCCCTCTCTTGAAAACAGGGTTTCCATTTATTCTATTACACTTTTAGTGGAAATGGTAGAAACAAATTCAACTTCCAACCATCTATGGTCTGGGCCCAAAACACTCATAGTTCCCATAAAATCAATAGCTATTTTTTCCCATGCCTTTTCCGGAATCTCCACGCTGCCCAAGTCTGTGTTCTGAGTCTTGAGGCACTTGTCGCTAGAAGAACAGGGAATAGAATGGCCTACTACACACACAATCATAGAGTCAAAACTTGGCCACCAAAACTTTGCCCTCATTCTCCTCTTAGTAAGACTCTTCCATTAATGCCCTATTTGGGCACGTCTCACAAGTTCACCACGTAGAGATAAAGGAGGCACTAACCTCTCCCAGCTTGTCAGACCCCCTTGTGAGCTGCACAACTCCTCTCTTACTTTGTAAAAAGGGGAATCCACCCACTCGCCAGACCCCGCTCAATCCTAATAATGGCATCGGTTAACTCGGCATCTTCACCAATACCTTTTTAATCCTTAGAGAATGTATTCTTTACTTTATTTCCTATTTGAGCTATCCATTCATCACCAATTTATTCATCCACATCGGCCTCTTCTCATGTTCTAGATGAACAGTCTGCAACCGGATTGCAAAACAAAATTGAAACTCTGCAACGGCGACAACCACCTGGCAATTCTAGGAGTAGCCAACCATGATCCTCTAGTGGTGAACACATGGGCTAGTGGTTTATGATAACTTCTGATGGTATACGGGATGCCCCACACATACATTTTTAAAATAGTTTGACGCCCAATAGCACGCCGGGCTCTCTCTCTCAATCGTGGAGTATCTTGACTCTACTGGGGATGAACTCTGTGAAGCAAAGGCTACAAGCACCTCCCTGTCTACTCTCGAACTAAACTGAACAAATTCCTTTGGCACAGGCATCCACTGTGGTCGTAGTTTCATAAATAGGGTCAAACTTGTAAAGAGTAGGTGCATTCATTTCTCCAGATAAGATTTGAAGTTAGAGTATTTTACTCGCTATTTTTTAAAGTTGGGAGTAAAATGATTGTTTTGGGAGTAACAAAACTCTCATTCCCAATGGGAGTATTTTATAAGCGAGTAAAAATAGGTTCTATCTGTTGAATAGAAATGTTTTGTAATTCATATTTCTTTGCACAAAGGTATCCTGCACATTAAAAAGATACAGTTTTACGTATTCTGATCAGGCAGTTATTCTAGACGTTTCTTGCTGTAGCACTACGTTTCCACCTGGTTTAAACATTTTCATGGAACTGTGTGAATGAAAGCGGGGAAAAGCCTCCTATATGTCCGTTTTTATTTTTGTTGTGAGTGTGCTTACCCCTTATCTGCAGGGCAGGGTGCATTGGCTAATTCTGCTTTCATCAGTTTAAACGTATACTCTTCCCTCCTGCCCCACACAAACTCTCTCCGTCCCTTCATTAGATCCCTTAAAGGTGCACACTTTGAAGAAAGGTTTTCAACAAACTTAGAATAAAATTCCACAACAACAAGAAATTACCTTAATTCATCCATGTTCGTGGAAGCCTTGATCTGTAAGATTGCATCCACCATTTCCAGCCGGCTCTCCACGCCCCTGTCCGTAAGTGTGTGCCCCAGGAACCTAACTTGGTGTACCTTAAATAGGTACTTTTCTCTTTTTAAAGTTGCTATGGCATTGTGTTCCAGTTCACGCTTTGCTCCCACCAATATATCGTCCTGGAAACATCAAACACCCTCCAAACCTTCAAATAAATCCTCCATGATTTTCTAAAAAACCGAAGCAGCAGAAGCTAATCCAAAAGGTAATCTCCTGTACTGAAAAGCCCCCATGGGAGTGATAAATGCAGTAAGGGCTTGGGAAGAATCACGACGGTCCACCTAATGGTATGCCGAACATAAATCTAAAGAAGAATACCATTCAACTTCTTCCATGTTGGATAGAATTTCACTCACTTTTGGTAAAGCGTGCTTGTTCACAAGAATATCCTTATTTAAATCCTGCAGGTCTACACATCATCTAATCCTGCCATCAGGACGTTGTGTGACTGCTATATGTGATAACCTTGCACTGCTCTCGATGGGTTCAATAACCCTCTGTTTACAAAGATTTCTCAATTCCAATCTAACCTTTTCCCTCACACTCAGTGGAAGGTATCTTACCTTATGTACACTGGGAATTTCATTTTCCAATAAGTGATTTCTATGTACATACCCTCTAGGTCCTCCAATACCATTATGAAAAACTTCACTGAACTTTGTACCCATGTCATCACTGAACTTCTCAGAAACATTCCTTCCTACTGTACATACTTGTGACTTCTTGCCAGGGTGCAATTCTAACCCTAGCTTTCCTTGGTGTTCCATCCTAATAAACAGTCCCCCTTAGTCGCCACATACACCTGGCCATGAATGTGTGTATCGCCATATGCAATATCACACCACACAAAACCTTTAAGTCTATTTTTTCCACACCCCCCCCCCCGTATGCTTTGAAATGTATGTCATTATTGTGTAAAGTGTGTTTTTTCTCTCCCTAAATCTTTTGGTATTTCGTTTCTGAAATGATAGTATATGCGACCCTGAATCCGCTAAAGCTTTGATGACATTACCAGCCAGAACAAGGTCCACCTCAGGAGGAACATATTCCCCTACATCATCATCACCCACCTCTCCCACAATATGACGACTTTATTAGACCAATCTTCGTTGTCATCTTCAACACCCTTCACACTCATTTACCAAACTGTCTCATTTGGATTAACTTTACAAAATCTGGAAAAATGACTCACAATGCCGCATTTCCAACCTCTCCCTCTCATGGCTGGGCATTCTTTTGGGTCTAGACCATGTTCTTTGAATCCACATCGAGGACAATGTCCTTTGCACCAACCTTGTTGTGAATTATTATTGTTTCCCCAGACCCGTTAGATTTCTTTAATGCGCATACTTTTGAATCTTCCCCAGGCACCTCCCCTTACCCCTTTACACAAACGGAACCATTTGTTTTTCATTTTTAGCATTTACTTCTTTGAGACACTTATTGGTTAACTCTATGCCTTTGGCAATGGACAATGCTTCAAGTAAAGGTTTTTTTGTTTGTTTTGTGTTTGCTTGCCACAGCCTTTCCTGTGTTTTGGAGCTGTGTTTTGGAGCTGGACGTGTGCATCATCAACTGATCCCTAATATATTCCTCCTCACTTCCAGAAAATTTGCAGGAGGATAATAACCCCCTTAAATCGGCAACAAAACTGTCTACCCCACACCTTGTTTCCTAGAAAATAACTTAGCCTCAAGCACCACATATTGTACTTCTAATTTTCGCATAGCTTTGCCAAACAAACCCACTCCATCCCCCCCACCTCCCTCTTGCTCCTCACTACCTTAACATCTGGTAATTTCTTAATTACAGCACATCAGAGTAGAGAATTTTCTCTCATGTGAGAACCACTCAACACCAGGGTTTTTACATTTGTTGGGGTGGTTCTAAATTTTGCATGACTGGTTATAATGTACACTGACCAGACACCATAAGCCATCAAGCAAACAAAATTTGATTTGTCCTGACTCTGTGCATGATCGATCTTCCACTGCAAACAAAACAGGATGAAAAATTGTTCTGAAGGCTCCAACTGCACTTAAAACCTTGTAATGTTTCAATCAATTCCAATTGAAGGGTTAAACTCATGCAGTACAAAGTTCGGCCACAAGATGGTGCTATGCTCTTTAAACAAGAACATTCCTAAGCGATGTCATTGCTACTTCCGTGGGAGGGCCCCAGTCAGTTGTAACGTAATACAGGCAATCACTCTCACCTACCACCACTCTCCTCAACACTGGGCCCACACTCTCCGAAAGGATAAGTGTTAATCACTGAGGAAAAGAAACTTAATGGCCTCCAGAAACGTTAACCCGGCCCCAACATGGTGAGGTAATGCACATTTATCTTGCTGCAGACCTAAATAAATGTTTACACATCCTAGTGCAATTGAGGAGATCTGTTCATTACCCTGAACAAACCTTGCGCTCACATCCACAGACACTTGTCGCTGAGATTTTAAAGAACGGTGCAATAATGCTCTGCAGAGCTGGTGTGGCAAAGGTTTGCAAGGCCAGGGAAGGCCCCGACTCAATGTCCCACAGCGTTGCGCAGTATATAAGCTCTGTTCACCAACCTTGAACAAATCTCGTGCCCACCTCTCCACCTGCCCTTGCCACAATGTGTGCTGTATACCAATAAACAGGGAGCACACAGCACTTGGAAAACCGCAATCGCAGGTCCAGAGATTTATCTCACCAATGTTGGGGTCTTTTATAGTCCATCCCGTTCTCTTCGCCAATAAAATGTAGTAACCAAGGAAAGGAAACCACAATGAAATCCGACTTGATGTAGTGTGAAATAAGAACTTTATTTCAATCAAAAAGACCCCGATATCTTCCCTGCTGAGGTCAGGCCAATGAAAGATCGTTGCTGTGCGCGCAATGACATTCTAAATGGGAACATTGACATAACGTCACATCCATATTGCTGGATATGACTGTAAGCCCAAATCTGAAATTAACTTGAATGGCAGCAAGGAATTGTTGAAGCAGGGGCATGGGCAGAAAGGTGACAATGCTCACTGCAGGAAAAGTGCTTTTGGTGTTGAACCTGTCAAGCCCAGTGCACCTCAAGGTAAGTGCACTGGACTCTACACTGTGCTTCAGGAAATGAGTTTGGTTAACCACCACATTGATAACAAGTCTCCAAGCCTATATAGTCTTTCATGTGTTCCAACTCAAACCAGTTTACATTAGGGATGATTTGGTTGTGCTTTTTGTAATCATTGATGGTTTTTAGAAGAAAAGTGATCCCCATAAAAGTAGGATTCGCGAGTTGTCAGACAAAAAGAATTAAATGTAACTGGTTATTTATAATTCGCTTAATACCCAGAAGGTTGTAAGCACGGACCCGGTGATCGAACCTGTGTTTCTCTGCGTCGTCTTGTTTCCAAGGTAAGAGTGTTGCCCCTGAGCTATCCTCCTGGCCCTTAAGGAAGATATTTTTAAAATGTTCGCCATAAGGGTGAGTGA